>NC_137440.1:12381122-12841122 GCF_964374335.1 Astatotilapia calliptera
TTATAAGAATCAGTTGCAAAGAAAACACATGATTAATGTATAAAACTGAGTTTTTAAAAACATACTCCAGTGGTAGGGGATGCCAGTGCATGTGCTTTTATCTCCCTTTGAGCAACATTTATACTCCACAAAGAGACTGTTGGACTTCTCTCATGTCCTCCGTCACTCATTCACAGCAAGCCATTTGTAAGTCACACTTTGGCTTTGAAGGGAGTCAGGCACACACCAGAGAGGAATTCCCTCTGAGGGTAAAATCCTCTGGAAGAGACCTGTGATTATATCTATATTAATGGTTCAGCAAGTCTAGAAAGTCTGCTAGAAGCAGCAAATTGTGTTTTTCACAAAGAAGAGGGTCATCTTAAACTGATTAGGTTGCAGAAATATTATGTTCTTCTTGAAAGTTTGTGCTGTGCCTTTGGTCTTGTTGCACAGACCCTGATGCCAGATGCAGTAAATTATTAGTCTAAATCAGAACAGAATGCCAGCTTTACATCAGGATTGTGATCCATGTCAAGGAAAAGAAACGTTATGTTTGAAGCAAAGCAGCGCCCCAGTGTCAGGGTCTATCCCAGCTAAGTCCAAAGCTATTATTCACTATTTTATATCTCACATGGATTTGGGCTGTTCCTGAAAGAGCATTGCACGATTGAGCTTTGTGGGGTTTTGTGTGATTTAGCGTGCTTTATGCCTTAGCAAAAACACAGGACTGGCCAAGCAACTCCTGAAATAAATACACTAGTGGTTAATAAATCACACAGTCAAGTGTGCGTGTGTGTGTGTGTGTCTGCGTGTGTGTGTGTGTGCGTGTGTGTGCGCGCGCGTGTGTGTGTGCGTGTGTGTGAAATGGAAAAAAAAAACTGGTAAGCTGCATTGTAAGATGAAAAAACTGAAAAGTCTCAGAAGGAAACATTTAAGTTATTCTCACAAAGATTACAAATAAATGTCACTGTTTGATTATATTATTTGGACAAAGATGAAGCGCTTCACTGCCAAGATATCTTCTATTTACTATAATCATATGGGATTCCAGGGCCTTATCTAAAGCCCTGTCATCATCAATACATTGCAGAGCATTTTCCACAGCTGGAGTGGGAAGACCCTTTGTAAGATTCACATTCTGCTTTCCTTACAAAATCTATTAAAACCCTTTGGTTTGCAGTTTTTTTATTAAGCTTGTACCAGCACTCTAAGCCAAATAACGAAATGATTTCATCACAGTGCTAAACCATACTGTGTGTGCATGTACTGTACATTTTGAGACTGACGTGTCTGCTCAATGTGTGTTAATGTGTAATGTGTGTCTAACATTACTGCTACGCCAGCTTGTCTTTGTAACAAAATACAGTCGTGCTGGCTCGTGTCTCGGGCACCACGCCTCTTTCATTACTGAGTCAAACAGCTCATTACAGTTCAGTGACAAGACACCACCACTTCCTTCTCTCGAACCATGAGTGACTAAATAGGAGGCCTATACAAACTCACTTCAAACTGGGTGTCATCTCAACGAGCAGCATGCGAAACACAGCATCTTAGTGCTTCCTGGATGTACCCATGAGCCCCATGGGAGCTGTCAGAGGTCAGTGAGGACCAGGCAGGGAATATATGAACAAGATTTCCAATAAAATAAGGTAACCCCGACCGGCATTCAAGCTGCAAAATCAAAACCAGGTGGGCTGCCTATGTTCAAAACTATCAAATGAACACCAGATCATGATGTCATTAGGGTGTTTGTCTTCCTCTCGCTGTGCTACTAAAAAGACACAGAAGTGATGGGCTGTATTAAACAAACACCCTGCCTTGTAAGGATATGTGAACATGGCCACAGTGTCCTCTCTCTCAAGCAAAGCAGTGAAAATGCTCAGAGCTACACTTATTATTTATTCTAAAACAATATATCATGTTAAGCTTCTGGCCTTCAGACATTTCTGGACATTTGAGTTGTGCGGGTATCACTTGTCCCTGTCAGGAAAAATGTGATTTGAGTAAAGTGAGGTGAACAGTTTAAGTGATCGTGCATTTGCCATGAAATATGTCCTCATTAAGGATGAAAGATTGGGTTACCATTTTGCGTCGGGAAAATTTCTGCCAGGACTGTAATGCAATTTTCTGCACTCTGAAGGGCACGCTGAGAAACAAGCCTGAAGACATGCAGAAAGGTACACACAGAAAGTCTTTGCTCCCGGTCAGGAAGGAAGTACCTTGCCACTGAAACGTAGGTTTGGAGTAACAGAAAATACAAAAACACTAAAAAGAAATCTATATGTGAGAGAAGCAGGGAACTGTGGGAGGCTCGAACACTGTGACTGTTTTTTATAAACCACGCTTATTTGGAGACAAGGTATTTAAGAAAGTGAAACTATCATCAGTCTGAAGTAATGATGAAATCTTCTAAAGTACTAAGAGAGAAGAAGAAGCTGAAGGAATAGCGTTCGTTGCAATGGCAGCGGTGCTGACAGCTTTTATTAATCTTGCCAGCTAGAAAATTATTTAGTTAAAGAAAAAAAAATGCTCAGAGTATCCTGGGAGAGGCAACAACCTCTGCAGCATAAACGGAGGGTTTTATGGAAGGTTATTGTTACGAGTACTCGGCGGCCTAACTTGTGTAAGGAATTATAATTGGTTTATGGCAGGAAGTGGTCTGTGGTGCAAAAAAGAATCAAAAAAGAGATGACTGACAGACTCAAAAGTGGGACACACTTAGCTACTGTGTGTCATCACACTTCTAACAAACTCACACTGAATTAGCTCTACTGCAAATTTTAGCCACATCCAGTGAATATTTATAGCCTTGGTTACATGTACTTCACGTTTACTACTCTTTTCAACTTTTTGATTTTCTTTCATTGTACCTTTGTCTTTAAATAGCGAGTACGCTGTAATACTAACAAAACAGACAGTTACTTCCTGCTACGGCTAAAAGAAGAGTAAACATTGGTCCCACAATCATCAGACTCCTCTGTGTGCTATATGTGAAGTACATATATCTCTGTTTGCTTTCACGTGTTTGCTTACTTTGTTTTTTGACATTTCAAAAACAGTTTTTGCTGAACTGTTGATTCGCCGTTGTAAGATTTTATGTAGTAGTTAGTTCTGTTGTTTTTGACATGCTAACACCCTTGTTTACGTTGGAATATAGCCTGTGTAAAGATCACTTACACAATTTACTGACTGATCAAGGCATCACCTAGTGTAACCTAACCTGTGTGTGCATTGTGTAGTAGGAATGTATTTGTATATTGAATTGCTTTCTTACAGGATGTTGGAGAGATGCCCTAGAGCAAGGTGAAAAAAGAACAATCAAATTAGGATGTGGTGACATCATCACAAAAACCGCTTTCTCATGGTTATTACCACGCTGAGCGACACAAAGCGTTTGAGTCAAGGACATGAAAGGCCTGCGACAGCATTTTCTCATTTGAAGTAACTTAAGCTAAACTTTCACCTCTCGCTTGTGCTATCGCCTCTTCACAAATACCTGTTGTGAGAAGTCTGGCACGGTCTGTTAGTGTTTAAGTCGGCCATGAGTCCCCCTGAGGCATTTTCATGTATTTCCCTCACACTTCTGTCAAAGTTCATAATATGTGACAGATTATACCTCCAAAGAAGGCCAGGAAGTACAACTGAACCACATGTTGCGGTGTGTATGTGGGAGGGAGTCCTCCCACCATTATTAGTATCAGTAATGTACAGTTTGTCACTGACCTGGTAAGATCATTGCTGAGAAAGTAGGTTCAAAAATAATAATTAAATGAGTTGATATATAAATAGAAAATGAAAGCTCCTGCCTGGATTTTTAACACCTTCTCCTTTCCATTCAGACTTTGTTTTAGATTTTTTTTAATCAATGACAGTTTCAGATCTTAAAGTATTGGTTAAACTAAACAAATCACTGAAATAAATGACACAATAATTATGTCGACTACTATTAATGCTCTGACCCACATGTTGGCTCCAAACTAAAATATGCAAGCAACTGGGTAGTTTATATAAATACAGCTAAATGGCTGATTATCCCAGTAGCAGCAGCAATCCCACTAATTACTGGAGCCCTCAATTAACTTTGCAATAATAATCTTCAGCTTCTGGTTGTCCGAAAAAAAATTTTTTTCCTAGATCTGAAGTATTCCTTTCAAAAGTCGCCTTTTAGGTTCTCTACTTAAGTATGATCGCTGTGTTTAATGTCCTGAAGCTTTTGCCAGCTATTCATAGTCAGGATAACGATTGGATAAAACTTGTGGCAATGGTCAAGCTGTTTGTTTACAAGTCAGAAGATGTTGTGGTTTTTGGTTTGCGTTCTACTTTCAACTAGAAAAAGTTTCCCTTTGCACTTGAAGTCAAAAGACATTAAATTGCAGCAGCTGCTATAGACACTTTAGCATAAATAACGCTGTCGATGAAACCATTCACAGGTGTTCCCAGTGCAAAAAAAAGAGTAAAAACACAGCATGGCTACAACTGACCTGCACACGTAAATTCCCACTTTATCATTTCAGGCAGCTGCTCACCATCGGAATAATAATTAGTCCTATTGAGATAGATCCACCTCAGCATTTTTTGTTGATTTAAGATAGCAAATTGGCTGCAGTGTTTGTTTGCTCCAGTAGTGTCTAACTACTGAAGAAATAGCTGCTGTCCCAGTCCAGCGCAATCAGGGTGTATTCTGTTTGGCATGCTTGAGTGCTCCTGAAGTCCACTGGGTGAAGGGGAACTACACTGGATGTCAGCCCAGCTGGAAAACTGTCCTGTGAACAGCTCTTCAGCTGTGAAATGGACAGCGTGCTTTTGATACAAGAAAACGTACGAGGGTGGTGAAAAATGACGAGACGGTAAAAGAAAATGTGAAGTAAACTTCTAAAACCCTTACAAATGCAGAATAAAGCAACAAAGCTTCGTTCCACTGATGGCGTTTTTGTTTACAGAGTGATCAACTGGTTGCAAGAGTAGAGTCAACTATAAATTATGTGTGAGCACGAGTGCTTACCACTCACACTCAGCTGGTTTTGATGCAGGGATGGGATCATGGGACAACTCTTGGATGGCTGTGAAAGGGCTGTGGACTCTGGCGGTCTGTTGCAATGCGCTGTGGGTGGGAACACATGTCAGTGTCCTCAGCAACCCAAAAGCAGCACTACAGTACTGGAATAAGTAGGCCCGACCCCATGGCCCACAACCCAGTGGGCCAACGGCGCCTGTCGGCCGAGCCCAAAACACCATTTCTACACCAGATGTATCCCTAAGATTTGGTAGTGCAACAACTTCAAAGTCCACTTGATTGTTTTTGATTGTATGATTATTCAATACTCTGGACTTTTTCTTTATTTCTGGGGGGAAAAGATATTATCATTCAACCACACTTATTTAATTGCAGCAATTGGAGCCACTCTAATTGGGCTTTGCCTTTCATCTGTAATGGTAATGATTATGAGATTGTGTTTGTGCTGAGCAGTCCAGTCTGATGAGTAAGAGTGGGATGATATAACATTTTTAGCTGAGAATTCTTGTTTTTTGAATAACGTCTTTTAGCCTCCTGTCCAGTAAACCCTTCTGTGATTTAAGTGATTTCTTTTCCGTGTTTGTAAAAACATGAAACAAATCCTACGTGCTCTCACATTGTTTTTCATCTTGATGTTTGTAGCTGATTTGATCTTTGTAATGGAGGCCTTGAATAAGTAAACAGTGAATGCCTGTTCAAAATGTCAGCATGCTTTGTCAGAGCTACACAGACATTTAAAGAGCATCTTATCATGTTGATTTAAGCAATTAAACATGAAGTTGCCCTCTGCAAGCTCCTAGTGACTGTATCATCTTAATTATTATCTACAGAACCTCAAAGCATTTTCTTTGGCTTGATAAAGGGGACTTATCACGGTCATTACGTGGTTAAATGTCTGGCTACTCGAAAAAAGTTTGTGGAAATGTGAGGTGCAGTACAACCTAGCCCTTAATGTGTTTAGGTATATAGTGGTTTCGAAATGCTTTCAGGCTGCACGCATGTTAAACAAAGTAATTAATCCTTAAATGATTCCTTGTTCTCGAAAACCTTCGTGTGACAAGCATCCCTCGATTAAAGCGGTGTAAACAGACTTTGCTTTGACCCAGGGAATTGTTAGTAGGGTCTGAAACGCTATTAAATAGGCAGATTACTTTTATCTTTTGGAAACCCGGTCTAGAGTTCACATCAATACACTGCTAACACCAAGTCAGAGGTTAGAAGGTTTCCCGCTTCAGTTTTATTCGTGTGCAATTGGAATATTTGTTTTCAGTCTTAAGACTAAAGAACAGACTCTATGCATTTACTTACTAGTATACATCCCATGTAACTGCATTCTTTTGCTCCTAAGTCAACCACAAACAGATCGTGATCTAATCAAGTGTGACAAAGCTTTGCAGGGAGAGATGGGCAGCGATCTGGACTCTGCCCATGCCAGTATAGGAGATGTTTTGACAAGGATTATCACTTTCATCACCAGGTAATTTATAACAACCCCCAGCTTCCACAGACCTCATATCTCTGGTAAAGAACTGTGCTTACAAATATGAGAGCAATGCTGGTAGCTCGGTTTCTCACCTTCTGCTGAAGTAGGAGAGGGAAAAAACAAAACATTCAAACATCATGTTATCTTTGGCCCATATTGCAGGCTGACTCTTGCACAGAAGCCCTCGCCGTGAGTGTCTTGGCAGAACAATCACCTGCATAGTGATGCAAAAGCCAAGGAATTTATCCAGAAGTCTTCATAAATCATCCACTTTATGTTAAAATAAACATGTGGTGCACTGATAGGAAGCAGATCGATTGTGCGAAATTACACAACCCTGATCTTGTCTAATTGTGTTTGTGGAAGTCAGTTTGTGACATATTCGCAAAATTAGTCACACATCTTTACTGCTGAGTCTTGACAGTGAAATACAGCAGACAGCACTAGCTATTTTAACTGAATAAAGCAGAGTCTTTAAATTTTGTAGTAGAAGCTGAATGATACCGTCTGTGATGGCAGTCACTATAGCTTTTGGCCTCCGTTCATGCAAGAATCAGCATTGTACCAGTGGATTAAAACTAGCTGTAAACCCAGACTTGGATACGAAGAATGTTTATGATGTAAGAATGCCATCTATTCAATCTGTGCATGGCAAATGTTTTTAGAGTGCAGCGCTGTAAAAACAGCACCTGAATCTGGCACCACCAAACTTTCTCTCACACAGGTAAGCACAAGCACCCGTGATCTGAAAAGCTGAATAGCTTAAAATACATGTTTTACTGAACAAAGAACTCCAAACGTGACTATTTATATCATTTATCCTCTAAAAAGTTGAGTATGCACACATGTCAGTGCATAGATTGAAATTAGATCGTATTAATTGTTGTTTTCTATTTCTTAATAGATGACTAACATTTGTAAGTCCAATGGATCTGTTGTAGGAATGCAAGTTAGCGTGTCATACACCAAAATTAAAGACAGGAAGACAACCAGAGTAACCATCCACAAATGCTCTACCAATCGGTCTGCCTGCTTTGATGAAACATCACTGGAGAGATATTGTGCTCATAAGGGATATCACACATGTTTGTTATGCATCAAATAGAAGTTTGCCACACAGAATTTGCAAAGAGAGAAAGAAAGCAAGAGGAACGAAAGCCAAAAATGTGGCAGCACAACATTTTCCTCATTGCCTTTTTATGAACTATAGTTCCACAGAGCCACCCACACCTCACCACTTTGGGAGAAACTCGTCTCAAATTGGCACCTATTTATGGATTGGCTCCTGCCAGAGAGAAATTCCTCCTACAGTAAAAAAAGGAAAGAAAAGAAATCCCACTGAATGTGTGCTCATCCATCATTCCAAAGCCATTGGCTTTAAAACAGAAGCAGTAAGGCTATGATTTGGTAACACACTGTGCTTTGATTGGTTTCCCCACTTATGCTTTTGACTTCCCTTTTAAGTGTTTTTCTTCAAATAAAATCCTTCCCCACTGCAGTATATGAACATTTTCATTAGGAGAAGCACAGTCTGCATCTCTGCTGCCTCCCTCTATGTCAGAGTTTATGACCTTTAAAAATGTGCAGTATGTGCATGCTGAGGTTCGTCCTATGTTGTGTGCAGTCCTGACTGGTGTGACAGGCTGACGTCATGAACTCCATTTCACCTGCGCTGCCCGCTGCTCGCACAAAGAATAATGTGGCGGGCCCTGCCATACCTGCTTTGATGCCAATTAACTAATCTTCCCACCGGTTTCTTCAAGTATGCAAACACTGTCACACTATCTGTGTGAAAATCAGTACAATAGTCAAAATGACGTCTATTCAGCACGCTCAAAACCAAAACACAAGAAACATTCCTCTCTGTGTCAGTGTGGGCCTTGAATGCCAGTGTGAGATCCATTAATGTTGTTATTAACAACCTATTGAACCAGTCATGGTAGCTAGAGTTGCGCGGTGTGAATAAGCACAGTTTTACTTTGGCAGCTGTGTTGTTGTTATAGTCATTTATCAAATTGCAATCAAACTTGTGCTGCTAAAGTTGTCCTGGAAGCATTTGTTGTTTATTAGAGTCATAAAAAGGATAATGGCAGTCTGAACTGAACACGATTGTTTAAATATAACATCTGTTTTTAAAACAGACCTGCTGGCTGTTGCTCTGAAAAGCATTTCTGTGAAGGGCTGCGTGTCATGTTCTCATTTTTGCTAACGACAACAATGGCTAGGCCTTGATGCAAACCTTAGTGTGCAGGAAATAATGTACACGAATGAAAAGATTTAACACCTGTGGGTTCTGCAAGGGCTCTTTGCATTGTTGTATATCCCAGAGATCACGTCAGTCAAACAAGGTGGCCAGTGTGCTCTCAACTGCAGAGATGGCAAGAGACAAAGCAACTAGTAGTTATTCATGTCATAGTGTCTCTGAGAGATAAGGTGCAACAGATGGCGGAGATGCTGCTGATATGGAAACAAAAGAAAGTTGAGCAGAGTTTAGAGCTGAAGGTGCAGCAGTGCACTGTTTGTTCCCATCCATCCATTCGCTTCCGCTTATCCTTTTCAGGGTCGCGGGGGGCGCTGGAGCCTATCCCAGCTGTCATTGGGCGAGAGGCAGGGTACACCCTGGACAGGTCGCCAGTCTGTCGCAGGGCCAACACACAGGGACAGACAACCATTCGCACTCATATTCACACCTAGTGACAATTTGGATTATCCAATTAACCTATCCCCACAAGCTGCATGTCTTTGGACGGTGGGAGGAAGCCGGAGTACCCGGAGGGAACCCACGCAAACACGGGGAGAACACGCAAACTCCACACAGAAAGACCCCGGCCTGATGGTGGAATTGAACTCAGGACCTTCTTACTGTGCGGCACCAGTGCTAACCACCATGCCACCGTGCTGCCTGTTCCCAATGCTTTGGAAATAAATTCCCACCTATAGATCACGATGTTGCGAAATTAACAGCAGAAGAAAGTTTGTGCACGTCCTCCAGTGAAAGTATTTTCATGCTTTATGATTTTAGTAGTTGCTTTTTTTTAATAATTCATTTTATATTTTGTCTGCTTGTTATTCAGTTTCTTTTTTGTGCATTGGAAAAACTGCTGTTTTGAATGCTAAAGAAGGTCTTTTTTAACATCTCCCTTAGTGAAATCAGTGAGCTACACCTGCTACACCCGAGAGCTGACAGAACAGATGACATACTGGGAAAGACGGAGGGTGTAATGTCTGGCAGAGCTGAGCACCCAGTAGGTGTGCTGTGTGAATGGGTTATGGTAAGGAGACCACTGGACCTATACAGCGGTTGGTGGTCTGGATTTTGTAAAGTTCCTCCAGTCTTTATCTACCTGCCAAAAATATGAATATATTGTTACTTATGTAGGGCACAGATACTCTTTCAAAGGCGCATCTAAAAATAAAAGTTACTTGCGGCTGCTGTCTTATTTCCCAAGAGATCATCACGGTGGATGGATCATAATATTTGATTTGGCACATATTTTTACATCATATATCTTTTTTTGGCACAACCCTGCCATCCATCGGGTCTTGAGACCGGCACCATTAGCACACTAGCTTGTCGGGATTTTGTTTGCTCCCTGTCTCAAACTGGGATCTTTCATATTTAAGGCAAATGTGTTAACCACAGTACCATGGGTTTTAAAGCAGTTGTCCTTGTTTTGAGTTGTTTTAGATTTTATATTGTCTTCCTTTCTACTTTATTTGGTAACGTGCAACCTCTAACAGTTGCGCATTTCCAGATAAAAATGCCCTGAAGTGACAGCAGTTACAAAACATTTTTTCCTTATTGTTCTTTACTGGTGCTGTACATTGTTCAGGAAACGGTCAATTTAAAATCAAAATGTGATAGAATACACACACGCATGACTGACCTGTACAAACATTTATAATATGAAACTGGGTTAAAAAAAATCAATTAGAAGTTGCTGCCTTAATCATCAAGTCTACATCAATACTTATAATGCATGTCTGTACAAAAATCATTATATCTATATATGTCTATATGTACCTACCTTGCATTTTCTGTGTGTGTGTGTGTGTGTGTGTGTGTGTGTGTGTGTGTGTGTGTGTGTGTGTGTGTGTGTGTGTGTGTGTGTGTGTGTGTGTGTACTTAAATATGTGACGAAATGTGAAATATGGTCACACTCTCCCCTTTTTTTTCCTGAGATGTTGAATAATGTACAGAAAGGCACCTGCACAGTGAAGTTGACCTTTGACCTTTTGGATATAAAATATGTCAACACTTTGTTCTAAGTCATTTCTGTGAAATTTAGTCACAACATATGAAGACGCAGGTTATCCTTGAGACCCAGATGTTTGTGCCAGATGTAAGGATGATTCACCGACTCGTCGCTGAAATATTACGTTTACACAAGAATGGGATGAACATAGAAGTCAACGTGCAAGGTCACTTTGTCCTAATCTATTCTTCCTTCAGTCAAATAAACTTTTGTGCCTAATAAAGACCCCTGGCCTTCATCACAGGAACAAAGAGGCAATCAACTCCTGTATCGCAACAGGAAAAAAATGACACAAACGAAACAGTTGGGCATTTAAGATTGAGAAAGCAAGAGTATTATCTGCCAGGGTCAGTAAGCGTGGTGAGGCTGGAGCCTGTTGAAACAGCAGGGTTTCTTTCCTCCAGTTTGCTGCTTTAACAAGTCTGATTTTGAGTGACCTGGGGAAACAGTTTAATGACTGTTTCTTGACTGTGTTTCAACACTGTGTGGGTGGGTGGTCTTGAACGGCCGGGCAGGGACGGTATTCTGATGTACAGTACAGTAAATGGATGTTTCAGCAGAACAACAAACACTTTTCTTTTCACCAGCCCAGGAAAGCGCCAGATTAGGTCCTGTTGTGTATTTATACAATAGTCCTAAATAGTTTGTTTTCTGAAAGCATTTAGTTCGGTGATTTCCCACAGAAAATATTTTGGGTTACGAGACATCTGTGAGATTTTTGATACCTGTATTTTTATGTGGCAGCTTTGAAGTAACAACATTTCTTTCATTTCTGACGATAGTGACCCAGCGATGTAAGGACACCCACTCCGTATTTTGCCAATCTGCAGGATTTCCTCTAAAACGAATGTAAAACCGTCACTGACCTTGTCTTAATAACCACCGCAGACTTTTATAAGAGGCTAGGCGCCACATCCTCTCATCAGCTGTTCCCTTTGAGAACGTTTCCTCGAAGCCCATCGTTCAAGTGTCATTTCTTTCATCTGCAATTAATCAGCCATCATGTTTGTAAGGTTTTACCCTCCTATGCCTCCCCACACAACTCCTGCTAGGTTTATGGTCAACACAGAGCCGACGCCAGGATTTAAGAGTGTTCTGCATGCTTTTCAAGTTTTTATGCCCGTGTAACACTCTATAAATAGATGACTGAGTAAAACAACATGCAATTTTTGTACATTAAGGTTGAGTCAAATTAATTTCCAGTAAATAGTTGCAATCAGTCCATAAATATATATAACATGTACCCATCCATCTATTAAGAAAATAACACTTTTCTTTAGATGTATCATTTTAAAATGTATACCAATCGATGTAAAGTAACAATACTGATACAGTTGTGTAATGTCACTTCTGTAGCGAGTCTTAGCTCCATCTATGGTTTCAGTTTATTTGTCAGTATTTTTGTCACATGACAGAGGGTGGTACAATACCATACAGTCTATTACCATTATATTAAATCCACTATTGGACAGAAATCTGACTCAGAACGCAGAATTTTGACAGCGAAGTTTACGAGTATGTGCTCCACATCCACTTAAATGAATAAAAAATTTGTTGTAGCCCCAAGACACAGTTTAGGTTTCAGGTTTGAGCTTAAAGTACTGATTCTGTAGCTTCACGATCAGCTTCGTGCTTTTTAAGGCATGAGCTTTAATCCCCACCTGTTTTTTTTTTTTCCAAGGAGGAAAAAACATGTGTAGTTACACGTCAGCTTCTCAAGTAAAGCCATGTTAATTTATTTTTACTTCCCTAATGGAAAAATATTCCCCTAATTACAGTAAACAGAAAGTTGCTATTTCATATGGAATCATTCATGTTTGATGCCTGGCTCTGATAAGACACTTTTGAAGTTCCATTGTATATGTTGTAAATTGTTTCTTTGAGCTTGCTCAAGTACCAAAATCACCCCTTCTTTACCCATGGGAATTGAGAGCAGAGTGGGTACCACTCCAGCACTTGGAATCTGGGCCAAGAGTTTCCAAACATCTTTTCCTGGTGCCTAAAATTAGCAGCATAATGAGGTAGTGGCTTCCTTTTCTCTGAACTAATACCCCATCCCAGTGGGACAGCATGATCTGGACTAACACTCAAGATCAACAGAAAAATCTCGCACCAACACTTAAGGTCCCAGAACAGAACATTTAAAATTGCAAAGAAAGAATTTAACTGTACCGCCTTTGATTTACAGAGTGCTGTAGTTCAAATTTTATCTGTGCTTCTGTAATTCACGGTCGCAAACAGAATCTAGAGCAGTCAAAATATCCTCTGCAGTCTCCTTTTCCACTGTTTCACTTGTAACCGTTCTTAAAAAGAGCTTTTATTAGGACCCCATGATGGTAGGGGAAAATAGAAAAGACATGCTTAGGTAGACTCCACTGCATTATTAAACCTATAGGTCACATTTAATTGCACTTGCATTAATCTGTTTTATTTCAGCTAATGAGTGCTGCCATAAATTTAACTGAAGGTGAGGAATTTTTAAGACCTTCAGCAAACTTTTGATCAGGGGGAAAAGAGTTGGAAAAAGAGTTACTGTGTACAGTACAGTGTCCAGTTACACACCAGAATGATTTTCAGCTCTCATTAAGAATTCACACTCACACTTAATGATCTCTTTGAGGGTCAGTTTTAGCAGGGACAGGTAATCCGGACAGATTTGTACCAGAATACCTTTATAATGTTCACTAATCAGGCCGAGGTTTGTACGTTTATTTGCACATGCTTGATTTACTGCAAAGATTCGGACATTGAAGGCACCGTGAAGCCCCAAAGAAATAAGAAACACAAGTACAGACTAACATAACAATCTGCTCTTTTTAAATGAATGAGGATTTAATCGAGTAGTCACGTTTTTATATTTATTTTCAGGAAAGCAGAGATGCATTTACGGCGCGTACGTTATTAAAAATGATAGCATCTGTGTCATACCTCATGGGGGCTCATGTACTGTTTGTTTTATTCTTTAGACACTTGGCACGGCTTCTGGTGCAAAAACGTGTACATACATACTGTATGTCTCTGTGTAAACAGAAGTAAACATTGTTTTTCTGGAAACTGATAAGCATCTTTAAACCTGCACTAACTGGAAATTAACACAACGCTGACACATCAACACCTCACCTTAAAATTATTGTGGAAAATAAGTGAGTAACAAGTTGTTCCACATGTACAGATTAACACTGATTTATTTAAGTATCTGGTGACATGGTGAATGTACCGTAAATCTCCTTTATTCCTCACTTTTAGTTTTCACCAGTTCTTGGGAAGCAAAAATCGGTTCAATCTTGGTGTGGTACTTAAATAATTGATTGCTCCTCTATAAAAGGAGAAGTTTTGGTATTTTGCTGGTCTTGAGCATTCAGGTCATAGTTAACTTCGTAGAATTTCCAGCAAGTTCATGCACTCTCGGATCCGTAGTGCTCAAATCCATATCCATAAGTCAGGTTTGCTAAACTGCATCTGAACAAACCACAAGACTTTGGTAGATGTGACCAAATCGAGATGTCTGTCCATAATGCACAGCAGCACATTTGGAGAAAACCAAACCCAGCACATCAGCACAAACATCTCATACCAACTGCCAGCATGGTGGTGGAGGGCTGGTGATTAGGCCTTGTTTTGCAGCTATAGAACTGGGCAACTTGCAGTCGCTGACCTAAACACTGAGTCCTCTCTATAGCAAAGTATTTTAGAGTAAAATGTGAGGCCATCTGTCCAACAGGACAATGATCCCAAGCACAGCAGTAAATGTACAAAAGGCTGAAAAGGAAAAGAATCAAGGTGCTGCAATGATCCAGCCAAAGTCCAGACCTCAGCCCGACTGAAATGCTCTGGTGGAACCATAAGAAAGCTGTAAATAGACAAACACCCCGCAAACCTCACCCTGCAAGCCACAAAGAAGGCTGGGCCAAAATTCCTCCCCAGCGATGTGAAGAACTGATAAAGTCACACAGAAAACGATTACTTCAAGTTACTGCGAATAAAGGTGATTCTACAAGCCACTGAATCATTGGGTGTACTTATTTTTCCACAGAGCTGTGTGAAAACTTTCTTTCCGCATGACTGGAAGTCTAATTTGCTGCTGCTGAGGTTGCATCCAATAAATCTGTCAGACATTTTTGGTACAATCAGCCGCCTGTAGCTGCTAGAAGCTGCCACTGTTGAAGTGCACCTAACACATTGTTCATTTAAAAAATACTGTTAAAGCAACTTTAAGCTTTGGATTTAAATCTGCTGTGTTACATAATTCCTGAAGTCTTTCTGTTCCGTGAACTTGTAAACCTAGCTCAGATAAAAGCAGTTGCCTTTGCCATTTACAGACAAGACAAAAATGTCAAGAACAAACAAATAAATGGCAGCAAAAGTACAAATATTTTGCATGTCTGCTACATGAATTTGTCATCCTATCAGCCATGTTACTAACTAATGCCCAGACACACGGGAACCTAGAGTTCCTCCAGCCCGCTGACTCCAGGACACCTTTACAAGAACCAAGCATGTTCTCAAAAACAAACAGAACAACCTGTACAGGAGTCCAGACCCAGACCTAAAGAGCCAGACACTGGGATTGCTTCTGACAGCTGTTTCCTGTTATGTAACTACACACAGCTGCTATTTCTAAGAGAAGGCATCTTGGTGTTGTAGACATTTCCAAGGGTCAGGAGGAAGAAAAATAATGCAGCTTTAATAGTGACCATCAATGGACCACCAAGGTTTCCTCCTTCTGTGTGCAACGTTCTGAGTCACCAGACATGTCAAGCATCTTCCCAAAATACTGGTTTATTTTTATTATTATTATTATTTTTTATCAGGCTGTGGTTCGTTGTAGTTATGATATGGAAACATGATTTTTCTTTCTTTACATTGTTGAAAAAATTCCTGGTAACTATTCCTACAGCTGCTAAAGCCACAACATGGTTAATTACATCCATATTATTTTCTCTCTTAGATTAAAATTGCATATCTTAGATTTTAAAAAATGATATTTTTAATGTGTAGCAGAAACATTTGATAAATGTTTTCTGTCACTGGGATAAAGGCACAACTATATCGTCTCACACATATGACATTAAAGGCATCATATAGTATTTATACATGGCTCTGCATTCTGGTATGTTAGGCTTTAAAGGAGTTTAACATAATCTTCAGCCTATTCCTATTTATCTTCTTAGCAGTAGCAGTGAAGTGGTATTAACTCTTGCAGAACATCCACGTAACTGTATACATAATGTATGCTCAGAGAGGCCAATGCATCAGGGAAACTATTTTTTAAGTGACTATGTGAACTCCTTAAAAATAATACAGAGAAAATATTATAGTGTCCTTAAGGCTTCAGATGCATTAGTCTTCTTGTCTACGATTTGCTCAAGAGAGTAGAAGATAAATGAGGGAGCAGTAATGTCTGGGAAAAAAGGCAGAATATTTGGCTGCCATTCTCTCTGCAAATATTGGTTCAGTTTGTTTGAGGTCCCTTCGCAAAATAAACATTTTACATATTGAACAGATTATCCTACTTATCCAACCTGGACACTTTACGATAGCATGCGAACATGCATGGCCAACAAAGACGGACCACCCTTAGAAGGAGGGGGGTGGAAGTCACTTAACGTGGAAGTTTGTGTCCTTTGAAATGCACCATTTGTGATTATCAGATGGAGCTCAGTGAGCATCGGAATCCATCCTTTATTAAGGATGTCCCATTTACTTTGTCGTACGTGTAGATACCCGATACTTAAATAATTCCTAAGGACCCTAATGTAATAATAATTTAGTGTCATGATTTACCCCAACACTAGAGCAAGTGAGCAAGTTCATGCAAAATCCAGCCTCACGTTGACAGCAGACAAAAGAGCATCATCTAAGTCAGACACCGACATGGAAACGGCACATTTCATAGCAGCAGCCCCACATTCAAAGCCAATGGAAAACTGAAGACGTGTTGCAATAAATCACAAGAGGACATGTAAATCTTGCCTTACAGATGTTTGTGGAAAGATTAGAATGGCAAGGCGATAGGTCATAACTTAGGAGCAGACCTTGTAACAAGAGGCAGATTGTAGCAACTCTCACACAGCTCCCACGGGAGCTGGCAGTGTGTGTAAGCTAAGCTGTTACGGTACCCGGTGAGTTTTTAAAGCATTGTTGTTTCTCCAATGATCTCTCAAATGCAGGCTTTATACATCTATGCTGTAAACCTTTAGGTTTGGTCAGGTGTTGGCCAGCTAGACAAGCCAGTCTAGCATGCTGCAAAAAAGGCCTCCGTCACACGCTGGAATGTCTCCATGGGTCATGGATATTTATTGATGGCATCTGTTCCAGGTTAAAGGGCCACAGAAGGTACAAGTACATATGGAAGTCTCTTTTCTCTTTAGAGAGGCCTTTCCCTCAATCAGTGCGGATGTCCAGAGAATATGTCCCTTCTCCAGCCTTTGACTGTACACATGTAAACTGACAGCCATCCGCTGAGATTTATCAGGACAAGATTTATGTTTTTAGCAGCCAGTTCTCGCTTCTTAGTAGCCGCGCTCACTGCGGGCAGTGTTTTTCTTCCTGCACATTCTTATTAGTTTCGTTTATTACAGCAGCACGTCTGGTGAGGTCATTTATGGCCAACCATGGTGGTAAGACAAACTCATTTATAACGATGAGCCTTCAACACCTTGGATGAGCTCACTTGTACCTTCCTCTCGCTATCCCTTGTTGCCCAGACATCAAGCTCCAGAGCTAATGAAATCATCTGTTTGTCTGTATATTTGTGCCGGGATATGACGGGCTAGGGATCACTGTTGTTGGTGTTGAATTGCTAGCTCGGGGGACATTTCACGTGCTGGTGAATTTCTTCTCCCACAGTTATTAAACACTATTGAGATCATATGATAGAGGCAGCAGGCTGGGGCCACATGCCGCCAGTGCAGTCCTCAAAAAAACAAGACTGGAAAAAAAAATTTTTTTGAGCTCCTGTACTAAAAATTGATGACACGTGCTTGCATCACATTTTCTTTTTGCTTCATTGTTTTACCTTTGAGCAACAAACTAACAAATGACAGATGTTTTTACTTCAAATTTGTATCACAACAATTTTTCATTTGCATGCAACAGATTTTTTTGTTCATCTCTTATATCTAGAAGTAGAAAAACAATCACATGTGTGTTAGAAGAGGCTGAAAAGATGTTGAAAGACAATTAGCAGCTAAATGCCATGTGTTTGTACTAGCACAGGTTCCCCGCTGGTATTGAACTTATGACCCTGATCCCTGAGGGAGATGTTCGGACAAAGATAGAGGGCAGTAGAGAGATTTAGACATGCTTATGGATCCTGTGTGGTCTCCAGATATGCAATGTGCAGTCCAACACACACATTCAAGCCTTGGCTGAAACTTAGCCTTGATTCATACTGAGTATCCATCTGGTAGAATACCCAGCAGCGTTGTACCCAGCCCTCTGCAGTTCCCATTTCAGAAGAGAAAGCACACTGACAGAAAGAAGCACAAAGGAATAAAGATTAAGATGCCACATTGAAAAGAAAGCGCTTGAACAATAAATGTGTGTATAAATACACTTTCAAAATGAAAAATTACAGTAAAACGGTTGCATTATAAGACTGGATTTTTCTGTTTTTTAGATTATTAGAAATAAATTTGTTCGGCTGAAAATAAAACTCACAGATTGTGTCCCTGTCATATATGTGCAGTAGATAAATATTTGTCATTCATTCAAATTGTTTGTGCTAAAAATATGATAATTGGCTAATTATATTTTTGAAGCTGCCACATTTCCTCTGGAATGAGTTCCCTGTCTCAAAATGCAACACATCATACACGTGTGTTAGAAACAACTTTAATATTTTTTATCAAGAGAGGGATATTACATTGCATTCTGTGTGTGCATTTTGAAGGACACTGAAAATTCTGCTATTGTAAAAGTGGAGATGATGAGTTTTTCCCCAGGAGGACTGCACAGCCAACGCTGCTCTCCTTTGGTCACACAATAACGAGAGTCACATCTGTGGCAACAACTTCTCACAGTGCAGCATGGAGTGCAAGCGACAAAAAGGAAATGTTACTCATCATTTCATAAAGGCAGATCATACCCAGACTCTTAACAGATATTTATGTTTTATGAAAACCAGTCTTGCAATTTCACCAACAGAGTGAGAGCCGGAGCTTCTTTTACCCACTCTGAATGAAGGCAGCTGAAGTGGATTAGGCTAAATGTCCTTGGAAAAAGGGGCTCACCACAAGAGTAAAGGAAAATTTTTACAGCACAACACTGACCGCTCGGTGTGTTCCAACAAATATAAGTACTAAGTCTGTTCATTGCATCCAGCACTACAGAGTGAAAACTTTCTTTATAAGAGTTTGAAGGTGTAAGCAAAGCTGTATAAGTTGATGTTAATTGAAGATAAACTCAGGACGAGTTGCAGTTATACTGTAATTCTGACAATATTGCAGTGTCATAGCAGATTGGTGCCATCTACCTAAAAACACTTTCACTGACTTTATTATGTATAAGCTTGCATGTAATGAGGTATTCTGCAAGTGACTTTCAAAATTGCTCACTTTTTTTTATTTGCAACACGTAGAACTGGTCCAATCATGATTTATCAGGATATGTATCTTAAAAATAATCATTGGATTGACTAGAGATGATGATATCGGGTAAAGAGATGTGCAAAAAAGCCTCCTCAATCAGCTGTGGCAGCCAGCTGTTAGAATCATACACTTCAGCCTGGTTGCAGGGCAGTGGATGATAACAGACAAACGTTGTGCTTCTCCATGGAGACAGTTGACAAAGACAGTATTAATGTCTAGTTGAGTTCAACTTGGGCAGCAACAGTGCTTGGTAGATTGAAAGAATAAAAGAAAATGTTAAGATACAGCCTTTGAAAACATTAACTGCATCTTAGAATGCAAACTTATCTACTTCATGCTTCCTCTCCATTTTCTTCCTTATCATGTCAACAAGTCCTGCGATGGTGACCACACCGGCAGAGAACATTTGTCTGTGGCTCATGACGTCTTTATCAGAGATTTCTGCTGAAGTCTATCGGCCTACCCTCCATGTTGAAAAATCATGCCAAGGGTGCCCAGTGATGCAGTGGGTCCTGCCTGAGATTCAGTGACAAGTTGGGAGTGAGACCCCCTCCGTCAACTTGTAACTTTACTTTTGTTTGCCTTTAGGCATACAAAGCAAACTTGGATACCATTTCCATCTCTCTTTACCACCCATGTGGATGTCTCCAAGATTAGGATCCCTCCACTGCACACGTTCAATGTGCCCTCATGTAGGACAAACCATGCACGATCAGTTGGACCGCAGCCTATTGTGATTTCTCAAGATAGGAGAAAGCACATTTTGGCAGTTTTTCACTGGCCGAGTAAAAGAACGATGCTGACGGTAATTACGATAAAATGCACGTTTGCTCTTGCATGAGTGCCATTTACCTGCTGCCGTTTTTAATTGGTATGTGAAACACAGCATTCAGTTTTGAACCACGGCATAGAATTGTTGATGGACCTTGAAAAGATTAGAAATCGAAGTGTGATAGCTCTAGTTACACGAATCAACTGAAGAGACTGTGTTGTAAATGTTTCTCAGCAAGTGTGAAGGAATTTTAGAAAATCATCAGCAATCATCTTTGTCTCATCCATCTCAGCCAGTGGAAAATGAATGTGTGAAGACGTGCTGACATGTACAAGTTCACTCTAATTCTAGTATTGGCTCGTGCTCCGCTGCTTTAGCCACAGAGGATCTTCGCGCCCATCTGGCTCACTGTGCAGGACTGAAGTGGAAGCCAGCTCAGTTGGGTCACTGCAGAACTAAATCCACAACATAGTAATTGCTGAATGGATAATATTGGAGTGAAGCCTTTAACTGGATTCTGGGCCCTGACTCGATTCAGCTGTGCGAGGATTTAAATGAAGTTACTGAAATTGTCAAAGCGGTACATATTTTGAAACAACTTCGAGACTGGTTAACATACACAATAAAATATTAAAAACAATCTTAACGTTATTCATGATAAACGAAAGTACGTTTTTCTCAGTCTCTTATGATTTTTCTGACTCTACCTGAGCAGCGCCATGCGTGTAAGGTTGTTCTTCTAATCCCTTGGATCTAAAGGTAAACAGGAGGACTCCTGGATATAAAGAAAGACACTCACAATATTTAGTTAAGAGATTTCAGGCTGGAGTAGGGTTACTTACCTGAGAAACGGGAATGGCTTTTGTGTGGCTGGACAGGTCAACAACATATCCATTTTCACTAGTGGATGGGAATGTGTTTGCTTAGGTTTATCTCCGGTCTCCTGGAAGCCAAAGGTGTTTTATCGTGAATGAATAATCTCTGATTGTATCTTGTATCGCCATTTTAGAGCCATCAGCTTGGAAGGAATCGATTTTTTTCTTTCTCCAGTTAATAAAGTCTCTTTTACATTCATTACTTTATTGCAAATCATTTTATCCGCCCACACTTGCAGAAATTAGGTGTTAAGTTAAGGTGAGAAAACGATTCCTTACCTCTGAGGCACGTCAGCACTTGTCACACCCAGTAAAGCTCTTCTCTCAGCCATGTCTTAACTCTTGCTTCATCTTCTCTTTAATCAGCTATGCCATTCTTATAATCATACACGAGAAACCTAATATTGCTATGATATCTGGTGAGATGAGAAGAAAAGCACTGAGCAATGCTGACATGGAGAGGGAACAGTAATCTATTACCTTCATGTTTCACTTGGCTAGCTAAAAGCGTAGTCTTTGCTTTTTCTTCAGTCCCAGCTAGAAATCCTGATTTTAGAGCAAGTGCTGAAATATCTCCACAACTACTGGGTAAATGGGCATGAAATTTGATACAGATATCCAGGATCCCCAGAGGAGGAATCCTAGTGACCCTGGCGGATGTCTGACTTTTTGTCTGCCCAACAATTATTACAAGGATTTCTGTGAAAGTGGGAAAGGATATACATTAACGTGTAGCTCATTCCGTGTCCTCCCATTCTTCAAGAAACTTGGTGGCCAATATCCAAGGATACACTTTAAAAAAACAGCTAGTAAAAGCTACAAAATGCTCCAAACCTCAGTGCAAGAAACACATAAATAAAAGACTAAATGGCTTGAGTTAAAATTGCCTTTAATCTCAGTCTCACACTCCAGTTTCTAACATATCAGAACGTTTCAAATGTAAGTAAAAACACAGTATCCTCGCAATCTAATCTTTTAATGTTACTTGCTCCGACATCAACGCAAATATGTGCTCGTAAAATTATAGCAGCTTAAGGCAGATTTGCTGCTAAGATGAATTGCTGTGTTGACAGCATCAGCCATGATTACTATAATAAGTCTCAATTCATTACATCCTTTTTCAGTGTAGGCTGAGGCAGAAATTAGCAAACAGTGTCGTGGGTGTTACAAAACACGGTATTATGGTTGACAGCTTGTCGGCGTGATTGTTGACTAATTACAGTGCTCGTCTACCCTGGGGGACAACGAAAGCACAGAGCGGTGTGCTTGTGCTGTTGGTTGCTTTGACAGGATGAGTAATCCCACGGCTATCAGTCAGCTATGACAGCAGACGCCCACTGACTGATGCCTTCACTCTCTTTTTTTTCCTCTCGTATTTTTTTTTCTCTACATGAAAATGTCTCTACTACTAGCTATCAAAGCCAAGAAACCTACAGAACATTATGAAGCTTAACTAGGCTCCAACAGCTATTAAACCTCATTTGCAGTATCAGCATAGTATTTTGCAAATTATACACAGTCTGCCCTGGATCTCGCTCTGGATCTTGCAGGCGATAAGAACTCTCCCTGGAGATTGGGGAAATGGCTCAATTTGGGCCTTTCAGACGCAGGGAGCTGTGCTTGTGCCTCCATTCGCCAGGCTTGTCATCCTACCTTTTATTAGGCGCTTAGCTGTGTAGTATCTCCTCCTAAGATCAGAACTCACCAACAAAGAGTCAGCATTCACATCGCCAGATAGATCCTGGAGCTGGGAGGGGGTCTGGGGTGTTCAGACTTGGAATTGTTGAGTTGGGCAAGAATGCCCAGCCCGTTCTCATACCCAGCCAAGTTTTATTTTGGTGTAGGTCTATTGCAAGAGCAATCTCTGAGTGTGTGGCATTATGGAGGACATCCAAATGGTTAAGATGGAATTCCCTGATTGTTATTGAGACCTGAACCCCACCGTTCCTGAAATGATCTCTATCAGCCAGCACTCCTTGAAGCACATAGCTATTCATTAAAGATGGTTATCGCTGAGTCTGAGGTGAGAGCAGGGTTTTCAGGGGCATTCAACAAGGCGAGATCATTGGGTAGCATCTAAGATTAGCCCAACTCGACGTTTTTCTATGTGCTCCTTCACAATTAAGACTACTTCAAAGAGTCTCGCAGGTATCCGTTTAGCTCCTTAGATGTTGCAACATGAAATGAAAGCGCTTATGAGTTTGAACTCATAAAGAATACTCGCAAGCACATAAAATTGCTTAGTATCCCATAACAAATAAACATGAAATACCTTGCAGATGCAACAAAAGATCAAGGCAGTCATGCTAGGAATAAGCTGTGCTCAGTTCCCTTTGGACTCAGTGTTGCATAAAGCTGCTATTATCGCTTTGAATGTCATATCTAGACCATATATTTTCCATTACTGAGTAGTGCGCCTGTTTTGCAAATGTGGAAGATTTGTACAAATGGTAACCCAAGCAAAAGCATCTTTTTTATATATATGTAGATATATATATGTTCAGGGGTGACTGATTGCATGCTTATGTTAGGAAGCAGGGCCATCTGCTGATAGACCATCATTACTGGTCTGTCAAGCATATGTCTCTTTCTAAAACTTTCACTACTGTTTTATGATGCGATGTGTAAAAACATTGTTTTACAGCAGCTTTTGGCTCTTTTTAATAACACTGCAAACGCCTCTGGTTCAGGCAAAAGCAGTTTGAAGGCAGATTCAGCAGCAGAGGGCTCCCTTTTCCCCACGAGCCTCCCAACTTGAAGCTGCAAAAGGGAAATCTGACAAATCCTCAAACTTTCATTTACCAGGTCTGTTTGCTTGGGTTTTATATAGAGTATATACATATTATCCAGAGAAATGTTGTGTTTTTTGACTTTATTTTTTTCAACCTGAACACTGTACAAATGAGTTACTACTGTGACACAACCTGTTTTTGAAGTCCATTTTTTCCTGTATTTACTCTACGTATTCCCCTGATATTCCTCCTGCAAAGTAAAGCAGCAATTTGCGCTTTAACTCTGCATTTCAGAACTATTACTCAAAGCAAGTTATCTGTTTTGATTGAGCGGGATGTTTGCCAGACAGGAGTTCCCCTGCCATTAATCTTGCTGTGTGTCTGAGTGACAGACTGGATTATCAACTAAAACTTTCAGCCACTTGAGACTGCTACCAATGTTTTGCTTTCAAGAAGAAGAAAGAGTGGGAAGCCATTCTTCTGTTGGAAAAGAACAGAGGCTGGTGTAACTTAAGCAATGTGGAAACCCTCAGGAGTCTGTAGCATTATCTGGACAAACTAATATTTACTCCATGGCAGTGCAAACACACTCATTTACTCTGGCTTTATTCAACACTTTGGCATTGTTGATGGATTAACTCTAATGATGAAATCCAACCCATCTTCTCAGTTTGATCAAAAGGCTTCACTTTGAGAGCGCTTCGCATCGATCGCTTGCAAGTGAAACTACTACGAGAAACGCACAGGGATCAAGATTCCAAGCAAAAACTTACTGGTTACTGGGTAGCTAATATCAAGGAACTGTGATGACATATTTGCTTACAAATTACTGATCAGCTGCTATGCCATCAATGTGCACATTATTAAGGAGCCAGTCTCCCACAAAGATGGAAGTCAAATCAACAACAGTCTGTTTCTTTTTTTCTGCTGTGTTCAGAAGGACTGGAGATTTGCAGCAGTCTGTACATGAAAAAAGGCAAATAATGACTTGGTTTGAAGTCTGACCACAGTGCGGTGAATCTCTGTTTGAGTCAGGTCTGCTTCAAATAAAAACTGATTTGCTTCTCCCCCTAAATTTAGTCTCCAAAATTACACAGTCTTCAGAGCATGGTCGGAATGCACGAAACTTAAAGGTCCTCTTTTCTCACCAGAGCGTAATGAGAAACTGCTTGCAGAGGACGCTGGTCATAAAGGCAAACACCTGCAATGATGACACTGAAGGAATCAATCTTCCTTTATCCCACCCCATCAACAACAAACAGAGAAACTAGATTCCCCTGACCTGTTAGCCTTATGCGATGAAAGCAAAGATGACGGCTTTGCTGTTAGAGCCAGACGGACGGATGGATGTGGGAAGAAGCTTAGACATGAATATCTTATCATAAACACTGGTGATAAATGCATAGTATCACATGCAAAATTCAAGGATGATACAAAGACCTTGACTCAGACGACTGCTTACAGTTTTAGAAAATTTCCTCTAGTCAAATTAATTCAGCTGGATAAAAGTCCATCCATCCATCCATTCGCTTCCGCTTATCCTTTTCAGGGTCGCGGGGGGCGCTGGAGCCTATCCCAGCTGTCATAGGGCGGCGGCAGGGTACACCCTGGACAGGTCGCCAGTCTGTCGCAGGGCCAACACACAGGGACAGACAACCATTCACACTCACATTCACACCTAGTGACAATTTGGATTATCCAATTAGCCTATCCCCACAAGCTGCATGTCTTTGGACGGTGGGAGGAAGCCGGAGTACCCGGAGGGAACCCACGCAAACACGGGGAGAACACGCAAACTCCACACAGAAAGACCCCGGCCTGATGGTGGAATTGAACTCAGGACCTTCTTGCTGTGCGGCAACAGTGCTAACCACCATGCCACCGTGCTGCCCTGGATAGAAGTACTTTTATGATTTTATGGATAAAAGTCATAAAATCATAAAAGTACTTCTAGTACTAATAGTCTTGGCTGCTGTTTTATTTATTTATTTTTATTTTCAAAGTCGCCTTTATTTGGCATTCCACTGCTTTCTACTGCAGCTCAGTGATGAGCGCAGTGACCTCATTTTAGTAAGGTCTTGAGCTGGAACCCATGGCAGGACAAAGGACCAGACCCAGAGCTTGTCTTTGGGAATTTTAAGGGTATACTCCCTGGGTGATCCCTAGTTCTGTTTGTTTGACTTCTGTGATCACTGTGTGCCATGCCGGTCTCAGCTAAGCATATTGTGTCCTGGCCTGGTCAAAGAGGTTCCCAGGCTCAGACGAGCTGGACTCAGGCACTGCATACGTGTCGTGTCATTGCTCTGCAAGTGCAAGCTGAGGTCCCCCGGGAGGGGGGACAATAGGGTTTGAGTGTTTAAGTACACTTTAAAGGTTTCCCCATGATTGACCTTGAAAGACGACCTGTCGCTCAGAGGTGTCTCTGCAGTATATCGACTCACTTTTATACTTTGACCTACTTTTACTTAAAATTGGTTAAATTCAATGAACAAATATTCCTGTCTTCATACCTTGCTTGCAAAGATTTGTGAGTAATTCTGGGAATCCTCTTTTTATGATATTGTGAACAATAGATAACGACTCAGCTAATTAAACTCAGCCTCTCCGGTATGTGCTGTTTTTATCCAATCATGTTACCAGTATGTTGCCAAGCTGGCTCTGAGATCTTCAACCATGTTATTTCTTCTATTTCTTCTTACACAAGGTAAAAAAAAAAAGAAAAAAGTTGGACTTTTCTCAAATAATGTGCGTGGGAGTGCGCACGTGTTTGTGTGCCTGTCTGTGCATGCATGCGTGCGTGTGTGTGTGTGACATCTGAATGACGCTTTCTGAGAAGCATCGAGGGAATTGTAAGTCAACACGCGGTTTTAATCTTTGTTTTACATGTATTGCATTATATGTACGTAAAAAAATAGTAATAAAAATAATAAAGTAATAAAAAATTTGAAAATTAAATTTCATAAAACTTCAGTGTCAAGTAGCTTGGATGTAAAGAATAATTATGATAAAACTAGTGTAACTTATATAAAATGCGGTTTGGTGCTTTCTGTGCAAGAAAACCTCAACATGCTATTTTTTCTAAAATGATTTTTAATCTGTTTCACTCAAATTGAAATGATAACGTCTGTGGGACTAATTCAACCTGCTGCACAGTGAGAGTAGCCGAGCAGCATAGGGCTCCTTCACCTTACTTTTCTCTGTGTTTTCACTGGGTCAGCCAGCCAGTCTAGCAGAAATAAACTTTTCTTTGGGGGAAATCTAAGCCTTCCTCCAAGAATTCCCATATTTGCATTTGCAGGTGGACTGAAGATGGCATGATGCCGTATCCATACGGTGTCCTGTTTTTAATGGACAAAGACTCAGCATTCTTTGGCACGTAGTGACCCCTGAGTAGAACCTCGTCAAATTCACATGTGTGTTTATTTGTTTTTTTTCCCACGTGACAGACAGACAGCCTTGGATTTCAATTATAGAATAGCAGAGAACTTGTTAACTCAGTAACAGATAGCCTTAGCATGCACAGGGACACCTTCATCATTCTTGAGTGGTTGAGAGCAGGAAGAGCTGAAGCATTTCCTCTAACACGCTGACACTCACCTTTTGTGTCGGTTAGCTGCATACAGCTGTTTTCATCGCTTTTTCCCATGAAGAAGCTGATAACGGAAGTACTTTTATGCATTATGAGATGTAAATGTGAGATAAACAAAACCACACTGACAAGTGGCGCAACCTAAAATACAATATTTAATATATCTAACATCTGTAAATTAACACTATGTGATGTGTAAAAACTCTAATTTCTGATTCTATAGAATCATATTGCAAAAACAATTACTGTTTCTACTTTGACCACCTCTTATTACATTAACAGGGATCCATTATATTCAATTTCCAAAGTAGCAGTCAATGTTAAATTTTGCTTGTATGTTTATTGCTTGGATAAGATTCAGTCAACACAGTTTCACCATAAACAAGTACTATAGCTGCATTCACCCCCGTTTGCCAAAACATACAAGGTTTCCTTAATAAGCTACTAAAACGCTTCTCAACCAGGGAATAAAAAGCGATTGTATTTCTCATTATGGTTTCACACCATGACAGAGAGAGTTTGGGAGCTGAAAGACAGAGGGTTCACCAGACAATTGAATGCAGTTTAAGCATTTCTACAGAGGCCCACCTTGTTATTGTGGCTTGGAAGTGCGACTTGTGGTTGTCTCAGTCTACAATAGAGAGCGATGAATGAGAGGACAGCCCGTAGCCACCCACATAGGTTTGTACCATGTGCTCTGTGGAGTCTACTGTGTGTGTGTGTTTTTAATATATTCTTCTGTAGAAAAATTATATGTACACAGTTTGACATTAAACTTGCACTGCTTTCTGCCTTAATTGCATTTTGCAATTGTATATTCTCTCTAGTATGAGAATATAAATGCTACCTATACTCCTCTGTTTTGGTTATTAAGTATCCTTCAGTATCACTTCACCACATTTCATTGCCAAAACAGAGATATTTTCTAAATGTCTATTTTCTTTCAGTGCACACCATGTCATGTGGGTTATTTCCATATTAGTTTTGTGTCTTTTGGTCTGGCTCGTGGAGCTACTCGCTCTTACTGGTGGAGTGGCTACATCAGACCCCTCTTTCAGTTTAAACCCATGTTTTCGCCATGCCAAATTAACAGCCACCCTTTGGGTCATTGTTGCATGTGAGTGCTGAGATGGGAAAGGCATATCTGAATGAGAAGCACCAATAACAGCAACACGCATGGTTCTCCACAACTGGTTGCACTCCGTGTTCTTCAAAGGGCCCTCTGTCTTTCGCTCTCTCACTTATTGTGCGCCGGTTCAGAGCGGCAGTTGACTGCGTGACACAGAGTTTCCTGAGCCTCGCTGCTCGCAAACACACAAACCGAAATACTGGTTGTTTAAACCTGACGATACTGTCAATATGGGAAAGGTCAGACAGTTATGTATATGTTTTAGTCCTTCCCGGATGTTTCTAAAGTCAATAGGTCAGTGTAAATTTGCATTGATATAGACATGTGCCTGTCTTGGTTATTGGCCAACAAGTTCTGATAGGGGTTGGCAGTTCTTACTGGCGCCTTCGCTGCAAACGCTTCTGGGAGTGGCAGTTGCTAGGCAAGGTCAAAAGTTTGATTAATGACATTCGTTGCTGTTTACCTTTCACCTTTGGTTGCATTATCTCGTGAACTCACGATGTGATGACAGCATTCGTTCCTGGTCCTACGGCACATGTGCAGCATTCAGCAGAACAGGTTCTGCATGATTCAGAGCTGCGCTTACAACTTCCTATTATCTCATGAATAATGGGGTGATCAGCATGTGCTGTAGGACAGACATACAGGAAGAAAAGGCAGGTGGGTGACAAAAAAAACAATCCCAGAGTGATATCAAAGAGCAAATTTCATAATGTACGAGTGTCTTCTTTCACTAATAGTAAAAATATTTTATTAGCTTATTTACACCTAATCTGATAGACTAATTACACAGTCCGTTATCTTTTATTGCCTTTAAATAAAATAGTTGGTGTGCTTTTACGTCTACGTGAAGTCAAATGTCTGCAAACAAGCTATGATTTGACTTTTTGACCTCTAAAGTGAAGAAGTGAACTGTAACCAGAATCCTGATCTTCATGGGGAACATGTACATGTGTAAAAATAAAAGAACTTTAAAAAAGGAACTTTACGTACCTAGACTACACTGATGCCCTAATGTGATTGGAGAGGTTTTTATTCTGAGGGATAAGCCTGGTGCTTTCTGTCTTTTTCCTTGTGTTATCATCTGGTGTCTCGATAATCATATGTAAACATAAAATACTTACATCATCTAAATAATGCCAATTCGATGACATAAATAATATCGTTTTATGACTGTGACAAATGAAAATCTGATATCTTAAAACCCTAGTGACAAAAAATGAAAATGGCCTTTTGATTCTAATGCTACATGTAAAAAAAGTCCATGTCGGACTGGTTTGCACATTTCTTTAACTAGGAACGTGCCCTCTGTAGTTTATTTTGATTCCTCATATACTACTGACATAACCACCAGGGCAAAAAGCATGTATTCATTTGCAGCTGAAAATAGTCCCCAGTCCTTTGTGGAATAGCATTTGCTTAAACACACAGCACAAGACAGTCTGAATTCATCTGAGAGTTCTGTATTCGGCTGTAATGAATGAACTTGGGGACGAGAGCCATGGAGAGGGTCAGAAAGTCACACACTGATAGATTTAAGCTTTTTCTTCTTCTTCTTTTTAAAAATGATTGATGGTAGCAAAGCTCTTATTATTTAAAAAGACAGGAAAAAGCCATATTCTGTAAGAATTCCTTTGAATCACATACAAAGACAGTAATAACGCTGCTTTTGAATCTTCTCTCCAAACACAATAACGCCCATTCACCCGTTTTAAGGATCCATCTGAGTTTCATGCAGGACTTTCCTCCTCAAACCAGCAGACAGTACCGTGGTTTACCACTTGCATTTTTCGGGAGAAGAGTCATCATCTTATTATCACCTAATAAGAATTTGAGCCAAAAATTAAGTATTTTATTTGGTGGTAGCATTTTGCATGTGTGTGGCGTGGTATATGTTTCAGCACACTTTAAATAAGTCACAGATGGGCGTTCTGGTAGAACATTAATTCTATAGTTTCCACAAATTAGAGAGGATTCTCTTCTTCTCATGACTGTCTTTCTCTTTGCCAAGATCTAGAGTAAAATAGACATGCGAAACTGCTGACAAATTTCCTTGAAGGTCTGTGTTATGACTTTCCACTAAAGGAGTGGATTTTGCTATAGGCATTGATATTTACAGACAATATGCACAAATTATGACAAATTACAAGCATTCTTCTAGTTTAAAAAAATAGGTCGGCTTTCATGGCATTGTTTTCAAAGAGTGCATTTTAATTGTGTTTGCAAACATAATTTCATGGTCTTTTAGTCATCTGTGTATAATAATCAAATCTGGCCTCTGCAATTTGATGTGATCCTGTGGTTATTCTCTTTATTGCTGTATTGCTGTATCCTCAAAGGCAGCAAAAAACAGCAGCGGAGTCTCCTGAGAGAAAAAGTGAAATGATACGTTTTCATTTAGAAAGCCAAATGTCATCATCATGTCTCTGTCCCTTTTACTTTTAGAGCGTCTGGTTGATGTGGTGAGCTGGCAGAGCAAGTAAGAACATGGGAGGGAGACATTTATCATCCCCTAGACTACAGAGCTGTAACTCTGCCTGCTTGGAAATCCTGTGGACAGTCAGTGGGGGGAAAAAGCCAGTAGTGACTGCATTACAAGAATGATACAAGAATTTTCACAGACCCATTGCTTTGATCTTTACATTCTTGGTGAAAAATGGTTTAATTCTAAATTAATCTAATAATAATATTTAGAATATTGATAACTTTTGGATGTGTTATGAAGGATGTGCATCTTTTTGCATGTATAACTTGCACTGTCTGATCTAATTTAGTCTAATTCTTTCAAGAAAATATTAACATCACGCTGGCGACCATGACAGTTTTAATTCATGAGCGTTTCTCACACGCCTGTCAAAAAATAATGTTCTGCTCGTCAAGGATGAGGATACGCACATGTTCCAGCATTGTACATGCTTGCATGCACCATGTTTCCATGGCAAGGCAATTCATTTGAAATTTCAGACATGACTAGAAGTGCTGACACTGACCTCCTTTCTAAAACTGAAACTTTGCCAACTTGCCACTCTCTTTCTAAAAGGTTTCTCGTGTATCTTTCTTTGCTTTTTCCAAGACCTGCCATGTCGCCTGTCCTGAGATGCTCTCTTGTTGGCTTTGACTTGTGCAAAGGCAGCGGATGAGTGAGTGAGTGAGTGACTCCTGGCGAGCCTAGGGTAGTTTTCCCCCTTAAAGCGAAAAGAGGACACAATGTAAAATGCCTCAAACCAAGCAAAGTGTCAAATTCATAAACTGAACTTTGGTCTGTGAAGAACTCTCACTCTCTCTTGTACACATGGCAGACACTGATGGATTGTTACAGTTGAAGACAGGAGCGCCTGTTCTAGCTTTTTAAGGAACCTCTGTCACCGTTTCATTTCTGCTTGGATTATTAATAGTACTTAATATCATATCCATTAGGCTCAAGGAGGCCAAGTTCCTATCCATCTCTCCAAGTATCTGTTTGAGTTTTTGGTATTTGAGAATCCTTTCAAGTCTAAGTTTTAGAGGTAAGACCCTTAAGACCAACAAGCTCGGTGCCCAGAAGTATTAAAGCCTGGGCATCTGCATACTTTTGTGGTATTACTTGCGTTTAAAGTGTATTGCATTACGTGGCAAATGCATTTATCAATTTAAAGCGAGGAATCCAAACCGATAAATGCTCATGTGTATCATTTTACATTACAGTTCAAGTAAAACTAATGCAAGTAGGAATTTCTGTATGCAGCTACTGGATTCATCTGACCCGAGGCAATTACAGTCATCTGCAGAGAGATCAGATTGTAGATCTTTAAAAAATACAAATTCTTTTTGACTGTTGTTTCTTTTCAATAAAAAACAACATCTGAAACTAGCCCACCTGCTGCTCTTTGAGCACAGAGGGTCTGCTGAAGACGCAGTGGGGGGTATCACTTGCTGCCCTGATTGATGACCATAGGTCCCGTAGGAAGTAACCCCACCACCATGAAGGAGTATTTTGCGAACCCCAAGTGGTATCCGGGAAAACATGAACGACTCCAGTCAGGGAGCGTGTGTACTCAAAGGCCATCTTAATGTTTGGATATACTGAGTCACTTGGGATTTTGCTGCAAAAGGGGAAAAGAATCAACAGCTGCAAAATAGAGCTTATGACACCCAGATTCCAGCATGTATACCAAAACCAGCCAGTAAAAGACATTAAAGTGCTTTGTATTAAGAAATCCTGGCCTTTTACAGTCGATCATTGCCAGACATTTAATATTTAACTGCTTTTGTAACGGCCGGCAGACAGTGGCAGGGACAACTGCTGTGTCTACGCTTGATTTTGAGATTGTTGTGATTCAGAAACCGTTTTGAAAGCCCACAACATGATCAAGCTGCATACGCTGTACCCAGCAAAATTCAGCAACACCACTATGGCAATCGAGCTGCATTCCAGTTATGCATGTATGCCCTCGAACTTTACAACAACAACATCAGAATAAAAGAATCATAACTCGATATGAATAACAAAAAGCTAAACTTACTGAAATTCATGATAAGTATTGAACTGATCCTCCCTCCAGTCAACACACTTTGAGTTAATGTGTCTGATTTTGCTCAGTTTTATCACTTTAGAATAAACGGATACAATCAATAATCCCAAAAGGTGACTGTCACCTCAGCTCAGTCAAAACACTGTCAAGTCATTCCTGACCGACCTGAAAAGTTAACAGCTTGGAGCACTGGGAACTATAAAGCCACAGCTATTAATTTTTAAGGCATGCTGACGTCAAAAAGGGGGAAGAAACACATTTAGACTATATGACAACTCTTTCTAGCTGGATGTGCTGTTAAAACCACAGAAATGCTCATTGTTACTCAGCCAAACTAAACTGGGTCTGTCACCGAAACAACAGCAGTGCTCACATTCCCCCTGACCACACGTCCTGCATCAGTTCCACTGGAAGTGATGCAGGTTTTACACGGGAACAACAAAGAAAATTCAAATTGTATTCGTCGTTTTTGTTGTTTTGTTTTTTTTAACGAAATTTATTTATTTGCTGATTTATTTTATATTGCAAGTATGTATAAATTTAACATTTAAAAGAATTTTAATTTTTAAAATATTGGTTGCCCAGAAAATAATCGGGGGGGATTTTTTTAACATTTGTAATTAAATGAAAGTAAAAACAAACAAGTAAGCAAATAAATAAAAACAGTGTTATGCGAGTGTGAATGGTTGTCTGTCCCTATGTGTTAGCCCTGCGACAGACTGGCGACCTGTCCAGGGTGTACCCCGCCTTTCGCCCTATGACAGCTGGGATAGGCTCCAGCGCCCCCCGCGACCCTGAAAAGGATAAGCGGAAGCGAATGGATGGATGGACAGTGTTAATCCACTTTTACTGGTGAAATATGCAAAAGTGCGAAAATATTAACGAAAATATTTATTTCTGACCCAAAGTACAGTTAGACGTTTTGCATTGAGACAAACTAGTGGATTCATACACAACGATAAGTACCATGATAACATGTAAGACCCTGCCTCACATACCAGTGGGCTGGATTTGTTAAAACGCACCATAAATAGGGTCGATTGACCCCCACACATAGAGGCCAAACATATAAGTGAAATCATACATGACAAACGTGGTCACAAAAACCTTCAGTGGCGCACAGTGACGTCTATTAAGCTGTGAGAAGTCTTTTCGTTACGGCTGGTACAGTACAGCCAAACAGGTCACAGGAATAAACAGTTTACACAGAGAGAGCGGGCAGAGCCTATAGGCCTGTATGGGAAAATTCTCGTAATTTCTATGCGGGACAACAGATCCCACAGGCGGCATGTGGGTGGATTGGACTGTCAGCTGCTCTCCTGCACACACCGTTCATTAACGTGTATGATCAGCCCTCAGATTTTTATCACGGTATCAATTACAGGCCCGATAGCATCAGCCGAGGCGCCCAGCCAGTGGGGAGCTCTTTGGAAGTGTAGGCAGGTTATGCCTGTGTAAACACAGTAATTACCTTTCCCGGTAAGTAGTAGTACTAATCATTCTACCAATATAAAGAGTATAAATCCAATCAAAACATTTTCTCATAAAAGGCAGGCTTAAACTTAATCTCTTTGTCATCGATTCAAACAGGTTACAGGTCATTAAAAGCCTCAAAAAAGGCCAAACGACGCTTTCACAGCTCTTTATTTCACCACCGCCTGGAAAACGGACATCAGTAATATCTGGCAATATCTTAAAGGCCTGTGCCATCACCAATATAGCCAAAGTTAGATTTCAGGGTCCTAATGGTAGGTTAAATTTCTGGTAATCAAAAGCATAATGATTAAGAAAAACTGGCACGAACTGGGGTGAGCCGACCATGGCACTGTCACGGGCTGAAATTAAAAGAAAACTTTACTTCAGCTTTTTCATCTGATTTCCAAATCATAAACTCATCACCTAGTCCCATAAATTAGGACTGAACCAGCTGGTGTCCTCTCATTGATCAAAAGTGAAATGATATCAGCGGCAACAACATGTGGCATTTAAGAAAAAGGCTTTATTTTTGAATATTTACAATGAAATTATAAAAATATATAATTAAAGCTTTGGCAAATATTTTACATTTAGACAATTTATATAATTTGTTCACATCGTTGAGTCACTGTAGAGTCATGGCCACAAATTAAAGATAAGATAATGATAAAAATGGCGGATTACAGACCAGCTCTGGTTTTAGGAAGAAAACATCCAAGGCGGAGGAGACTTACACAATGTTTTTTGATTTTTTTTTAAATCCTGCAATCTCAATTGGAGAATATACTGTCCAGCAACATGAAGGGTTTCAAATGAAAAACAAAGAAAACTATCAGCCAGTGCGGGGAAACACCGATACATCCATGCAAGCTTACATTCATATGGCCGCAGAGACCGGCACTCATAATGCACGTGATCTGGCCCGTGTTTAGATGCAAACAAGCCGTTAGTGTTCAGACTTACTGTCGCAGTTGTTGAAATGAGTTCATTTAAATGGTTGTGGTGACTAAGGTGTTATAATCCCCGGTTATGATGATGAGGTAGGGAGACTGAGTCCGTGCACACTGTTCAAGTCTTCATGTTGCTGCTGCTGCTGCGGCTTGCTCAGGGGACTGGGCGGTTTTCTGTCTCCTGCAAAAAACAGAAGAAATATACAGTGTGCAAATTCCCATCAGGTGATTATTTGCTTCTGTAGAATGGGTCTAAAGAGAACTGTTTTACTTAAGTTTAAAATCCACTTGCTTTCCTCAAACTAGGAACATTTTCAGACGTATTTCCTTAAAAAGTAAGTTGGCTGGCATGAAGTTGTCCAAGTCTGAAAGGTCAATATTTGATCATTGTCATACAGTTAGACTTTCTCTGGGATTGGGTGTTTACATCCGTTACGGTCATTGCTTATTGCAAAGTGTGGGTGCGTGACAAGAGAAAGGCAGGGAGAGAACCGCGTGGCCTTGTGCGGCCACCAGCTGAATACATTTCAAAAAGTAAAAAATAAAACAAAAACACAACAACAACATTTAATAAAAAATTACAAGTAATAATAATAATGATAATAATAATATGCCTGCCTGTCCTGTACCTTCTCGGGCCTGGTGTTTAAAGGTCATCGGGGAGTGGATTTCTCCTGCGTGCATGCTCATCCCGCTGCTTGGGTGGGACAGAGCCGGGCTCTGCGTCTGCCAGTGGTGGTGGCCCGGGGCCACGTATCCGCCTGCTGGCCCACTGTACACCCCGTACTGATTGGTTGGGGAGTAAGCACACGCCGGTACATAACTAGACAATGTCGAGGAAGGCTGTGGACAGGCAGATAAGACATGCGGAAAATAAGCACAAACACACAAAATTGACAGAACTTCTAATTGCAGGCTGTGTGACAGCGGCATGTGGCCTTCGGCAGTGGTTCTGAGAAACGGTGCTTGGTGTTTGAGTGGTTTCGAATACATGTGTTTCACTATAATTTAATTTACCATGAATACGCTAAACTAGAATATATACGCGCTACTAGATTTCCTCCATCGACCATCCACTTCAAAACTCAAAAGACTCGTTTACCCAATAAAATCCCGCCTGAACGCAAAAAGAACTCTGTGGATGAGCCCTTTTTACAGTTTTGCCACAGGCCTTTGTAGCACGAGCATCTGGCATTAAGCACTTTGGACTGTTTCTTTTACAGAAAATAAATTAAAGCAATGCAAGGTGTGCATACGTGTGCAGTTTGAGTGTAGAAAGGTCACGGGCCGTGCAGTGTACCCACAGATTTTTACCTGAGCATATTTTATGTCGGCGTCAATGGCTGACTTGTCAATCCCGTTGACTGTGTGCGCGGCTGGGAAAGCTGCTCTGTTGACACTACCCCACTCCTCCATTTTTGGTGGGTATCCCTCTGTCCCAGCAATTGCTGATTTAGAGACAGTAACTTTACGTTAAAAGTGTGTAAAAATTAAAAATTCTCAGGTTTCAGAAAATCAAAAGAAAAAACAAAGGAAAGGTAAAGAAAGGAAAATGACAGGGCAGTTTTATTTAACGTCATAATTATAAAAGTAGAAGACAGGTAAACAATTTCCTCACTAACTTTTCTTGAGTATCAAACAGATTTAATTTTCAATACTGAAAAATAGTTTTCAAGACAGGATAAATATAATATTTAATACTATAATAATTATAATTACTCCAGCGCGCAGCTTAATAATGAGTAATAAATAAATAAATACAACTGTCTTAAAAAATAAACAGAAAAAAGCTGTTCGGTTAGAAGGCAACAGCAGCTCATTATAAACATTTCTCTCCGTTTTAATGATTTTTTTTTAGGTTTTATTACATAATAAAGTCCTACATGTTATTTTTTATGCGTATGAAAGACAGAGAAAATATAATTGCATAAGGTTTTGAGGAATTTGATCGAGAAAGTATATCTTTAAATAAATATATATATATATATATATATATATATATATATATATATATATATATATATATATATATATATATATATATATATATATATATTTATTTATTTATTTTTAGTTCTACATATGTTTTGAATAAATTCAGTTGGAACACAACCGTAGCTGTGAGACCCAACAGTAGATGAGTAAATGAGTAAAATGAGTAAAACACCAGCAAGGCAGAGGGAAAAAAATATAAGGAGTGCTTGAATTATTAGGTTGGATGTAGCAGGTGGGCAAGGTGTTTGTAAATGTATCATCCCATGAAAAGGCCCATTGAGCGTGGCCTTACTACGTTCTGGCTGAATGGTGAAATGGAGGCCTGTGCACATTTTAATGGGCACATTGTCCCGTCTGTTGCCATAGCTGCTTGTACGCAGAGGTATGGAAACTAGTCGTGTGGAATTGCACAATAACCAGCTGTTCAAGTTTATTAAGCTCTTATTTGTGAGAGATAAAGTGTCGTGCATTTTGAAGCCTGTGATTTTAAGAATTATAAAGTGTCGTTTTCCTCACCTGTAGGATCCATGAAGGCTCGTATTCCGAGGATGTTACTGACGGTGTGCGCAGAAGGCCAGGCCCTGGAAATGCTCACATGTCCAGCCGTCACTGGTACTCCAGGAGGGCTGCCCATTTTAGTGCTAGTGGGTGACATAGTGTTGGGGTAGGAATAAGGGTATATGTGGTTGTAGGGGAGGCCTGCCTGCGCGGAGGCTTGCTTGGTGCTTTCATACTGGTTAGGCTGGGAGAGATTTCCAATCTTGTTGCGTAAAATCCTGCTGATCGAGCTAACCGACGGGACATTGTACTTGTCACAAACACCATCAGCCAAAAGCCTGTCCCGGATCTCCCAAGCAAAGATCCCGGGGTCATTTTGTTTGTAGTCCCTGATGTTTTTCACCACGTTCGGCGTCGTGACTCGGGGTTTGCTTCCACCGATGGCACCGGGTAGTATGGAGCCAGTCTCGTTGTACCTCGCTAAAATCTTGCTCACGCAGCCGTGGGAGACTCGGAGTTGCCTGCTTATATCACAGGGTCTAATCCCGAGCTGAGCCAGCTCTACAATTCTTAACCGTATGGCGTTAGGTAGAGGTCGGCCGTTGACGAACACACCGCCCAGTTGGTTCACCTCTCCATAGGTTTGCTCTGCAGGAAAAGAGAAAGATACGAGTTACATGTTGTTACTCTTTGAGTTGAGTCCACTAATGTGATCAAAGAAAATATTACAGCGTGTTTTTTCATTGCATTTATTCTGACACATATTCAATTAAGCGAAAAAAAAAAATAGTGAGAGGCAAAAGCATTTTAAAATGCTCAGCTGAGACCGTTTGATGCAGTTCAGTTGTAATCCACGCCATAAACCGAGTTCATAAAGCTGATAGCTGGTTAACCTTTACTTTGCAACTATACAAAGTATATAAAGTGTTTGGCTGGGATTAGCCTCCAACACAACAAAAACATAAAAAATGGCGAGCTCGAAGAATACAAACAAGAGCGCTTCAAAGAAACGCGTCTCACTGGATAATTGGTTCTGTGGTTAAGTTTACGATTTAAAGCTTTAAACAGGCTGTCATTCCTGCTCAGCAGTGCTGGAAAAAATCCCCCAAAGAATAAACTTGTTCTCCAAAAGGTTTTTTTATTTATTTGCACATTATCTGAACTTGGAGAAGGGGAAAAGTTCCTTAATTCTCTTTTTACGCAGGCGTGCTGAGTTTGGATACGCTTCCATAAGCTACATGTCACTGAAGCATGCAGACGGTAAAGGCTTACCCATTTGCCTATATGTTTCGAGATGCTTGGAAATATAGGTGTCCTTTCAAATGGCTGAATGCGCCGAGCGAGATCAGAGAAGAAAAGGGAACGGGAGGAATGAGCCCCAGAAGAGAAAACGTAGACCTTTTTAAAATCCTCCGAAAGCAGCGTGCCCGCTTCTTTTTGGAAGCAAGTGCCTGCAAGGTACAATAGCGCCAAAGTGATCTTCATCCGATATATGCAATTTAGAGTTATCCCGGGAAGTCCGGAGCCTGCTGGAATTAATTTGGAGCGTCCTTCAACCCTCGCTGTTATACGCCGAGTCTCTGCTTTGGTTTCATTGGTCGTCCTGTGCTGGAAATGCTCTCAGCCAATACAAACCCCATCCGGTTTAAAGCTGCGCAGCCTCCTGACAGTTTTGCATAGAGGGAAGTGGAGACAGGGAAGCGTTTCATCCACCGTTTCTGGTAAGGACTTGTAATATGGGAGATGTAATAAGCGGGATGACAGTAGAGGTGTAACCTTGCTGAACTCGTTCCAAGTAATTTCAGGTCTAAAATAAAATGGAGCCATTTTTAAGACATGTATTAATATCGATAACGCACGTAGTTCAGTTTGACGGTCATTTTTAATAAATGAATCTCACTCTCTTGAACGTTACAGTGTAATTGTATTCATTTAACTGAAATTGCATCAAATTTGAATGTATGAAACCAGTGACGCGTGTTTAAAACAGGGAATGTGTTTGTTTTGTTTTTCTAAATTACCCCCAAAATCTCAAAATATTCTTTTAGAAGATCAGATCTGACACGTTTACAGTTTGTAGAGACTTTTTCTAACTTTTGAGATAAAACAGTTTTGCTTACTTACGCCAACAAATCTTTTTCCTCTTTTTTTATATTGTATATAATAAATAGGCTGACTGAGCAACTCTGGAGTATTTAAAGGTATTATCCCGCAGAAGCGACTCTCTTAGCCACCAGAGCGGGAGGAAACTTGCACACTTCCAGCCTGAGTCTTTTTATAAGCCAGTGTTAAGGCATCAAACATGGGAAGGGCCTCATGTAATCGATACCTCTGTAGATCGCGGAGCTCCCAGACTATGGCTTATCGACTGGATTCCACAGACATACATTATCACAGCATGTTTTCGGAGTTTCCTGTGCAAGTTTAGAAGGTATCGTTTATAAGCTCGCAAAATGTTACTTGTAAAACTTAACAGTCGACCCAATGGTAACAAGGTGTAGTGTCCCCCCCCCCCCCCCCCCCCCCACACACACACACACAGACACACACACACCAATCCTCACACACAAGGACGCACGCACGCACGCACATAACCGGCCCAACCCCTCTCCTCTCTGTCTCCTGACTACGTCTCCATCCAAAGCTGAAAGCAGGACACATGGAAAGCATCACGTTAGGTCAGAGGAATAGAGTCAGGGGGGCTGGAGAAGATCGCCTGAAAGCTTCATACCTGCCACGGACACGTTTGGTTTTACTGTGGACTTTGTCTGGAGACCAAGCGACCAGATATCACAAGTCCACATGCTGCATTTCTGCATTTGCAGGTTGCAGAGCGGTGATACTGGACAAACATGAGGAAGCATCAGTTGTGTTCGTTGTTGAGTATAAATTCTATTTAAACATTATTATTATTATTATTATTATTATTATTATTATTATTATTATTATTATTATTATTATTATCCCTTCTCCGCCAGTGCCCGGCTGGCATTTCTCCCCTCATCTGGACATTGTAGGAACTGCACCGGTTCCCTCAGCACCGCCTCAGCCTCCGTATTTGAATTTGTTTCTGAATGTTGCATGGAAACAAAATATCCAAATAAGCGGCATCGATTAAAACCTTACATTTGCATTTTAGAAAAATGCTACACTGATGAGTCAGCTTTATTATTGGATACATTTACGCAGACGTTATAACACTTTTTGCGGTTTTTTCTCCTCGGCTGACGTTGGACAGCGCTTCAGGTTTTAGTTTCCTGAACTTGAAATTGTCATAATTGCATCACGTGCATCAGTAATTATTTGGAAATACTGATAAATGATACCTTCATTTTGAAAAGTAAAAAAAACAAAACAACTTTGAATACCGGAATATGAATATATGCTGTATCACATGCACATCTTCCACTGGACTGCATTTTTATTATCTAGCGTTTGTCTCTGTGAAATATATTTATTTTCCAGTCTTGGAAATCTGAATTTCTTGGCTTCCGAGCTTCTCGTTTCTCAAATTCAGATGTTTAAAATGATACTGAAGTCAGAAATATGCACGGGAGCGACCTGATTTTCTGCCGCGTAAATCCAGGATGGGTCAGTTAGATAAGAGGCTTCTAGGTCGAGGTCGGTGGTGTGGCTGTATTACAGGAATAAACGAGATTTGACTAAATTGTTTGAATTATTTGTATCCTGTGTTAATGTGTTAGACTGTTGGAACATTTTCTCTCCATGAAAGTAAACCGCAGCTGCTGCAGGTCTACATTTTGCACGCATGTCAGGTGTACGTTGAACCGTCTGACTTTGTCAAGTGTGACAAAACAAAGCAACCTTGAACCGCCCCCACGTTTTTTTTCAGGAGTCACATTGTATCATGTATATTCATAAAATACATGCCCACATAAACATAAATAAATAAACCCAAAAAAGTGCTGTTTAATATCCAATATTTAATTTTAGATCTGAATTTTTTACTCAATGTATTTTGAGGAGAAGTTTGCCCGTGACTACTGTGACAGGTGCGTGGATATTTTCAGATGTTTTCATTTAGCATGAGCATTGATAATGGGGATAATTTGAAGAACAGCAATAAAATTCACGTTATTAAATTCTGTGCAAAAGCAGCTTTTAGTGTGTGTTTACCTTAATTTTTATTCTAGTTGCAGTGCGTAAGACGAAACTGCAACGTGCAGCATTATTGCGCATTAATGCGTCTAAAGCAGGCTTTTACTGTGAAGAGAAACAAGTGTGATCCGTAGATTAGATATCTTTCCACGGGGAAATCATTAAATGTATTTAGTCTGTATTAAATCCTGCTGAAAAAAGTCAGCCTCTGTTCAGTCTCTTTTTATGCCACCCGTACGTGATGACTTGGGTGTGAGAAAACTTAATTTCATTTAGACCTGCCTTTCGTTTAAACAGGCCTCATTGCATTATTGTAAATGTTCTAAAATTTAACTTGAGAACATGATTTATCATAAATATTTGATTACCTGCGAGCATATATAAAATAAAACGAAGCAAAAAGAAACAAAAAGAAAGTACAAAGGTCTCCAGGGTGTATATTTTCCCTCCAAATCGCTTTTAGATCAAACGCAAGTTATCTCATCCAACTGACACCTGACACCCGTAAGGTGCAGCGACCCCGGTCGGTAAATATTGATGCTGGTTTTAAGTGGCATCAAAGGATTCGCTTCCTCGGGTGTGCTTTGTCTTTAAAGTTTTAAGGTGAATTTAAAGTTATATTTTTCGTTGTCTTAGAGGGGCCTAAAATGTTGGAGTATGGTTTTCGTGTGTGTGCGTTGGAATTTAGTGATCTGTTGGAAGCTGTTGTACAATTGTACTCCTTTGTAAATGGGGGAGAAAGCTGAAATTAATGAAGAATACCTAGCATTTTCGTGTGCATGCACAGTAATGCCTCTGTGCAAGTCTAACGCAACCCAGGCCTCCTACTGGCTTCTTGGAGTGAACAAAAAATGCAAACACATTTACGTGATGAGTACGTGATGTTTACATTCACCCTAAAAAGTGTGCAACTGTCTCATCTCTCACCAGGTACCAGGACCCCCTATCGTGCCACCTATAGACACCCCTGTCTTTCCCATTTCAACAAAATCAGTCGGCTATATTTTTTGACATGGTTTCAATTTTCTTTCCACAACCGAGCGAGCCATATTGTTTTATTGAAGAGCTTTTTGTGTGTGTCTACGGTTTTGATTTAGTGTTTGTGAGTTTAGTGATCTCAGCCCTAAATATGGAAATTATTAGTCAGGGTCCAGCCTGCTCGCTTTGAGCACACCAGGAAGAAGACTGCAAGTTTAAAGCAAAGTGTCAGAGAAAGTCCTGAACAGAAAAAAATAAATACGCACCATTTGTTTTTTAAATTAATTAACTTATCTTGTTTATATTTGTGCCTGTTGTTGTTGTTGTTGTTTGTTCTGGTTCCATAAAAGTTTTGACTCAACATTTGCCTCTTTTTCAAAATATCACTTGTGCGTGATTTAGAATATTTTTAGCCTTTCACGGGTTCTGTGTGGTAAGAAGCCCTTTTTGCTCATTATAGGAAAAGGGGAGAAATCAATGTTTTTCTGTTGAAAGCCAACCAAGCTCAACCTGTAAAGAAACACAGATTCCTTGGTAAAGTATCCCCCTCCTTTACAAAATAAAGTTTGTCCATTCCTATCTGATCTAGAGGCGGTGATGTGTAGTTTCTTTGTGCTCCTGCTGGTGAAGTTCTGCTAAAAGGAGGCTGGGAAGGCAGCAAGCTCAGTTCTTTTATAGCCGCAAGACCCACTCTGAGCTGCAGAAGACGCCTAATGAGGGTGTGCAGCAGTGCCATGTGAGACATGCCAGCTTTTACCAGGCTGGATAATTGCTCGTGACCTTCACTAAACATGTCTCAAGTGTCTGTGTGTTCTGAACGTACTTCTAATTGTTACATTGAGGGCAACGTCTCAGGATTACACACTCATTGTGAGTGTTTTTGGATGGAAGCCCAGGAAAGTCAAATGTTTTAATTCTGTTTACAATGGGGAGGTGCATTTGTAGCTTGATCTGATGGCATTTATGCTTGAATTAAATGAGCTATGGATGCTTTCTGCTTGTAGTTTACACATCTCAGTGACTATAAAGACTACCAAAACTTTTCAATTAGTACGTCTTAACGAGCTATTTTGTTTTTCTTACTTACTCCACAAGTATGTCATTTTCCTATGGAAAGAGTTCCTTCTGAAATAGGTGGGCTGAATTTGTTTTCATGCCACTGCTTGTCCTCAGTAACTCGTACCAACCCCTAACAGCCCTGCTGCATGTCAGGGACAAACTTGGTTTTCATTAAACTGGAAATTATAAGAAACAACAAAAAATACAAAGAAACTAGTGAAAGTATTAAAAGAAATCACATATTTTACAAACTAACTTATTTGAGCTCTCAGTGCAGGTTTATTTAAAAAATTATTTACTCAAAATTTCACCACAGGTAAACGTGTTACCTTTTTAATATGACCCACCACTTAGCATCAGTAGCAGTCAATACGGCACAGGACACAAAATAAAAACTATACCTGGGTCTTCATTACACTGGGACAGAGCTCAAGTTACTGGAGCTGTCTCTAAGAAATCTGTTTTTTATTTATACTGTCTTATTAAGTTAAAAGAAGTTAAAATTGTTAAGCTAACAGAGACAATGTAGCATTACTATTTGATTTGTGTTTAAATTTGGCAACTTAAAATCATCTTGGCTCGAGTATCAAGCAAAAACGAATCTTTATGGAAAGCGACGCTTTAAGCAAAAAGAAATGCTGACAGTGTTTCTAAACAGCCTCTTTAGATGCCACAGCGGCATTCATACGTAATGGAGAATTTATATTTAGGTAAGATTAAACTGTAAGCCGTCGACTTCCTTGTTGTAGCAGCTGCATTTTCTGGAAGACTATAATTTGAATGCAGAATAGTAATTTCTCTGGATATGAAAAGGTGCCTGTGTTTATTGTGGTGTTTTTAATTAAGATAGAGCACATTACTTCTAAATTAGAAGCCATAAGATGACAATCTGCTCAGCAAAAGATAACTTTGCTCAACAGCATATCCATGCTAAGCATCTGCTAACAAACTAATGAAGATGTGACCGAATTGCTTTATCAGATATGGCTTCAAATTACTTACAGAAAGATCAAGAGGTCAAACTTTGAGTGTGTCACACTAATGCCAGAAATGATTGTGCAGACAATACGTGCCATAACTATAATACTATAATATAGTCTGCTGTTTATTTTTGCATCTGTTTCTGTCTCTTTGGGAACCATTCAGCTGTATTTTCTTTTGGAGCAGAAATATTTGGTGAGACTTTAGATTGTGCAGAGTCATTAGAGGCCACAGTCTCACTCCTATGTTTCATCTCACATGGCTATACAATAATAAAGCAGAGTGAAGGGCTCCCTCTGTGCATAAGCAAAGTAGTGATGATTGTTGAAGAAGTGAAACTCTCTTGCGTGTACAGTTTGATGCTCCTGTGTCCACTCACTTATGCCCTGTTGTTCTTTTTTGGTGATTCAAATGGTCTGAAACACCCGCAGGAACCAAATTCAAACTGCTAAATAAACAATATAGTCAAATATTTAAAAAATGGCAAAATCTTTTTAACGGGATTTGTTTTCTGACATATTTCTAAAAGCGCTCATTTGAATTGTTACTACATCATTAACACTCACGCTCACAGTCTGTCCAGTCTGTTCTGCCATAAAACTTTTCTAGGCATTGTTTTATGCACCTTGTACTGCCATGTATGGTTTTTGTTTGCAAGTGGGGCTTTGCTTGGCTGGATCTGTTGTCAATTAAGGAGGAGCCTTAATTACTTTTGGAGCACTTGAGACTGTATCCATGGCTGCTGCTGATTCATGCCTGCCCTACTTGGAAATCAGCCCAGGGAGTCAAAAACACTGGGTCACATGTGGAAACTGACATTAACCTTGTATGTTGAATCCACAGTACTGCTGTAATGTTTTTGATTAGCGTTTAACCTTTTTATTTTGTTCTTTGTGTTCTCAGATGAAAGCTTTGCTCGGCTAGAGCATTAGGATATCTGTAATTAAAGCAATGATAATTATCACCTCAAAATGAGCCTCTCTTGAGCTGTAAATCCAGTCAATTGTTGGGATTGCAGCTGCGCCAAAAATCTGTGCTTCTAAGTTTAAGAATGCCAGATCTATAATGGAAAATTCTGAAAAGGGACATTCAAGGTCTTCTATCGAATGCAGTGTGATGTTGTTTTCCGCCAAACCAGAAATCAAGGCCTTGGATGGGCCTTTTTTATGTCAGGGATAGGGGTACTGTATCATTTCTGACAGTTGCTCCTTTTAAGATTAATGGGCTTATGAGAACCATGTGTCTTCTTCCAAAAGCCAAGCTCAGTGTCAGTCAATGTTACCAGCATGGTCATGTTGTCCTGACAAAAAGAAATCCCAAAGAGATTCAATATTGGTGTCACAACACTGGGCAATCAGAATCTGCCTTTTGAAGGTTGCAGGAACACACAGGCTGGTAGTTACAAGGTCTTATTTTATAATTGTCACAAAAACTAAAGTCATTAATTTACTAATATGTGAATCCTAAGTGACACAGGTCTTCTTCCCTTCAAAATAGTTTATAGAGGTGCAGGGATCTCTCCTTGTACTCTATCAGTTCACTGACCTCACTGAACCACAGCCAGATGCTTATAAATACGTTCCCTTATTTCTACTCTTGCGTAGATGCCAGTTGGGCCGGGAAGCGGGTTTGTTTTGGGAGTTCTCAGTATTTTTCAGCCAGGGCATGCTTTCACGTTTCTAATAAGAGAACTGTGCTGACTTCCTGAAATGCATATGCATTCCTACTTGTGGTCGTCTGTCATGGTGGTGATCTGTTGAAAGCTACCAAACCCGAGTCCAGTGTCCGTATAATGAGGACTTGTTTGTCCCAGCACTTGAGGATTAATCAGTGGACGTCTCTCCTCTACGAATTGTGGTGCCGTACTGCAGGAGTCGACATTCAGCAGAGAAAATGTGAAAACTGACTCCAGTCTGGGTAGGTGAGGAGTTAAGTCTGCGTCAAACCATGTCAGAAACTCAACCCACATGATTGTTTTTTGGTCACATCTGGACACATTGCTTGTAGAAAATGCATGTGTAGCTTTTAGTATGCAGGGATCCCTTATGTCCCTTACTAATTTTCCATATTCTAAAGCTAATTATGTGGCATTAACATGTTAATCATGCTGAGTAAAAAACACTTTAAAAAAAGAAGATCAGGCTTATGAGCGGAGATCACTTCAACCTAAAAGGAGTGAGTGAACTTAGCTCACTCATGCTGGTGGTGAAATGTCTGACATGTTTGTACTGAGTAGGGACAGACAGGCCTGCAACCAAGCCTGGACTTGCTGGCCAAGAAAAAGCCCCTCATTGCTCCCCCATTTTCCTCAACATGCCCCTTCCTGAATGAATGTGCTGCGTAGCTTTGCCTATTTAGTCACTGCATGCACAATAATGAGCAAGCGTGCAAAAATCTGCACATAAGAGTGCATATAAACTATGATGCATGTGCAATTCTGTGTTTGTAAAGCAGTAATGCAGTAAAGACATAACGCTGTGTGATTTGTACATAGCACACTGCATACAAATATACTATATTTGATTGAAAATAGGTTTGGAAATATATTTTAAAATATGCACTGACTTTTAATGTGTTACTAACAAACATGTGTCATAAATAAATGCTTTTAAAAAGCCATCTCACCACTCACCACCATTTATTTCGCAAAAAGACCACCTGAGCCTGTCTGATGTAAAGTTGGGAAAGTTGTGCCAGAAGTTTTTAAGAAATCTCTGTATGCAAGGTGCAAGGTTAAAAAGCACACAAACATAATCGTGTAGTGGAAAATAGTATGTTGTTTTGTAGCTAAACTGTGTTCAGCATGTCTAAGCAAGAGGAATGTCCAGTGATTGAAATCAAGCTGACATGCAACTGAACATTTGTGTCAACAAGAAAGCATTATGCTCACTTAAATAAAAATAAGAATAATTCTTCTCTGTTCTTATAAACTTACAAAGTGTAGCAAAAAACAAAGCAAAAACAGAGAAATGATCCGATGAATTGGGAATGTTTCGTCATTATTGAAATTTGTTGAGCCCTGGTGCCCTGTGCCTTTCACCCAAAGACAGCTGGGATAAGCTTCAGCTCCCCTGCAACCCTGAATTTAAAGAAAATGGTTAAGAAAATGAATGGATGGATGATGGAACTAAATGTGTTGGAAGAAAAAATATTGGTAAAAAGATTTTCTTTATCCCAAAAAATGCAATTTTTTAAAGTAATTATATAAGGCCACTGAGACAGCTGAAAGGATAAACAGTGTAGCTGAATTACTACGGTAATCATTTGTGGCAACAGCCACGAGCAAGATCATGATTTGTGTCAATATACCGTCGAGATCAGCTGTAATAATGATTGTATGTGTGGCAGAGCCCACATGTGATGATGTTATTTGTTGGAACAACTTTGGAAAATGGAAAATGTAAAACCGCGATTGCTCAATGCAGTGTTGATGTAACCATATTTGAACTGTGTACACCCATATCCAGCTAATTATGGGCTTGGTCAGAGATCACATTGAGCTTCCTAGAAGACTCACGGTGTTACGAGATGTCAAGGAGAACTTCATCCAGTCTAATTAGAGGACATTTAGCCTCCACAGAAATTTGCTACATACGGAAATTATCGGTGCCATTATCGTGCAAACACTCTGGTATTTTGATCCACTAAAGACAATTTATTCAAGATGATGAATTAAGTTTCATGCTGTGTAGTGTTATTTTAAACGGTTTTAGTTGTCACAGAACAATTGTCAATGGATATTCTGAAAGAGTGGAAACTTGTTGTCAACAACTGTGTTGATAAATCAAAGCCTCTCTGGTCTGATACGTGATACAATTATCTAAACTGAGAGGTTTATGAGGAGATTTTAAAGTGAGCCCATATGCTGCAGACCACAACCTGCTGCCACATCTCCAAAACATTCAGCTCCATGCTCAAGTGCTTCCTCCCCTGAAAAAAAGAAAAGAAAAAAAAAGCTCCAGACCTCCCGTCCGAGATAGAGAAACAATTACAACATCAAACGAAAAGTGCACAGCACACTTCGCAGATGAGAGGGTTGAGTCTTTCCCTGGCAGTGCAAAGTGTTACTGGCTGAAAGCCCCCTTTACTTAAATAGATGTCAAGGATTTCCCCATGACGCAGTGCACAGGATACTTAGCCAAAGGCAAGAGGATAAAACAAAGCTTAGGCATTATTGTTCTTTGTCACTCTAATGACGAAGAACATACAAAGTCTATTTTTTATGGATGAAATATGACTACACAAAATCCAGGAAATAATACTCCAGCTTTACTTTTGAGTTATTATATTTTTTGCTTGTCATTTTACACTTTAGTCTCTATTGACTTACCCAGATTGCTTTAATCACAAACCTAACATGCTTACAACCGCCTACCCATCTCACCTTAATGGTGTGATATGTGGATGAATACATACATTTACTGGCTGCTGTATTAGGGACTCCTCTTAACCTGCCCATTAACACAAATTTTATTTAAGCAATCACATGGCAGCAGCTCGGTGTGTTGAGGCATGTAGACGTGGTCAGGATGACCTGCTGGAGTTCAGAATGAAGCTGCTGAAAAAAAGAAAAGTGATTTAAGTGACTTTGAACTTGGCGTAGTTACTGACCAACCCCAGAAGGGCTGGACTGACTGTTTGAAAAACTGCTGATCTACTGGGATTTTCCCACAAAACCATCTCTATGGTACACAGAGAATAATCTGAGAAGAGAAATTTCCAGTGAGCAGGAATTCACTGAGCAAAAAAGCCTGTTGATGCCAGACGTCAGAGGAGAAGGTACAGGTATCTTCGACTTAAATAACCACTCGTTATTGCCATGGTATGCAGAAGAGCATCTCTGAAAACACAGGATGTCAAACCCTGAAGCAGTAGAAGGGTGGCATCCCTGGCATATGTCGCTAGAAAACAGAGGCTACAATTCACACAGTCTCTCCAAAATTGGACAACAGATGACTGGAAAAACATTGGCTGGTCTGATGAGTGGTTCAGACTGCTGCTGGTGGGGGTATTTTCATGGCCCACCACAGCTTACCTGACATTCTGACCATCCCTTTGTGATCACAGACCTTCTGATGGTTGCTTCCAGATTATTATATGCACACGATTCCTTGAAATTATGTTGGAATTACTGTATCTCATATTTTTTTAATCAATTATTCAAATGGGATACATATTCCATTTATTGGGAACCGCTTTCTGTCGTGGACTGATACACATTTGCTGTTCTAGTGTTCCCCAAGAGAGCAGGGATTGGACCAAATTACCGTAACAGTGATTTATATAATGAAGAAACATGGTAACAGCCCTGTGGCACAGAAGGATATATCAGGTGACACTACAGAGGGAGTACTGGCCCTGGTTTATCGTTCAATTATCGTCTGCATAGATTCACTGATCAGTTTTTGTCTGTATTTAAAGATGCAACTCTATCATGCAAATCTATGAGCAGCACATCAGGCGTCTGTGCTTCAGCTCTACTGAAGAACTGTCCTGTGGTCTGATGACTGTGGACAGTGTGACCAACCAGCTTGTTTTCAGCACACAGTTCAAAAGCATGACTGCAGTAAACTGGAGCACGTGGCACATGTATACAAATTTTACAGAAGCAGCTTATGCTGCCATCCAAAGACTCTCGTTCTCTCAAGATATTGCTTATTTGAGCAAAGCAATATAAAAATTACATGCATACACTTTAGAGTCATGGCTTTTTAGCAAATGACCGTGGGTGCTAAACCTGTGTGCCTGCAGTCCAGACTTGTCTCCTTGGTGAATACATTTTTGTGTATTACAAAAAAGTACAGGAGGCCTGGAAGTGTTACACAGCTGAAAAGGAGTGGAAAATATTTTGTTTTCAAAAATACATCAACTGGTCCCCAGAGTTTCTAAATACTTACAAAGTGGTGATAATAAGGGATGTTATAATTCTGTCAACCCCGCTTTTCACCCAACGACAGCCGGGACTGGCTCCAGCCCCCCGTGACTATGAATTCTAAAAGAAAATAGACAACATGTTTTGTCATGTTTTAACATGACAATATTTTTTTCCATTTCATTTATATTTTTATGTCTACATTTAGTGTATTTAAAACATGATAAAATAGGAACGACACTTGACCCAAGAGCAGAATCCAGAAAGATGGCAGTTTGGAGGCAAGAGTTTGGCTCTCCGGGTTAAACTGATCACGAAATGAAAGTATGAAAAGCTGGTAGGAGAAGACTATCCGGCAACGAGGGGAACGATGCGTGAGCAGAGAGCAGACAGGCGAGTCAATCCTGGCAGAGTCGGTGCTGAAGAGCTGGATAAAGTCAGACAGACACAACAGACAGGAGAAAGAACTGAACGTAAACCAGTGGAGATAAGGGGGTTACAAGGAATTCAGCAATAACAAGAAAAACTGGACTTGTGCTCATCAGTGAGCGTACGTGTCAGTATCACCATGCTGGTGAACTGAACAATAGAGACTGACACCCACAACTGGTGTTTATAAACTGCAGGATCCCCGACGAGTCTCAGGTGTGAGAATCTCAGGTGTGCAGGATGCATGGCCAGATAATTACACATGCCACGCACAAACAAACACACAAAGTTTGTTAGTAAGTGCTTCAGTGACTCCACATTTGAACCTCTTCTTCAGCACTATTATATGTGTATACACAAGGAAGTATTTTCACTTACTTTCTTTACTCTGTGACCCCATAAACAAAGTAAATAATAACCTTTCTTCTTTTTGTTAAGGAAAAGCATTACTCTACAAACAAAACATCTCACTGAGCAGCTCACCAATAACAGCCACAAGATATTTCCATTTCCATTATGGCTGAAAATGTCATTCGCATTCAAAGGTGCTAGCACCACCTGATCTGATTTTGTGGCACACCTACACACCACCTTCAGCTTTTGACTATCATAACACATAATACAGGAAAGATAAGTCATTGTCTGGTATTTCTTTAGCAGTGTTGTGACCTGTGAGCCGTCTGAAAGTGATACTCGCTCTTCAGACACTGTTTGACTAAACCAAGCGAGATGTTATTAGCACTCTGCTGTTAAAATGTTTGAGTTTAAGCTAAAAATGGATTTATCACTGTCTGCCTGTCTTCAAATGATTCATACCGAGCCATTCTCTGTCCTCTTTTGCTTTTTTCTGAACTGGAGCCAAGACAAGTGCAAGCAAGTTCTGGAGGACAGGTTTGATTGGCTACTGTTAATAGTTTTCTTTCTCTGCATACAGAGCTCGGGGCAGACACCAGGTTTTTCCATGTGAATGGAGCACAAATCTGAGCATAAACCTTTTTAAAGCTAAAGCAACATCATTTGTTACAAAGGGATGTTTTGCAAGCTCGTTAGCAGTTGCTTCTAAAAATGTGAGTTTACTCTCAGTGATTAGATGCACAGTGAAATAAGTCTGTCTTGACAGAGGCCGCACACCTTTAACCACCCTGCCCTACAACTAATTGGGTGGCTACGCAATGTGGGAGAACCAGCTGGTGTTAGAACTTTCCCCATAATTCTGATATGTAAAGACATTCATACCACATTTCTCTTTACTTCATAGCACTCTGGGTCATATCAAGTTCCATGGAGAGAATGCAAATAACTGCGATAACATCGACAAGATGGTGCAAAGTGATGACACGTTTGCAGAATCAGCCTGTCTAACGAGGCCTGGGTCACGGGTGGCTGAGAAAGCGTAGTTGGGTCGTCATCATCTTTAAGCACCGACGAGAAAGACTCGGCTACACATTTTTCTGGTGAAAAGGCTGCCGAAAGCAGATGGTTCTGCTGGGGGGAGAGCTGCATCGTAACTTGTGCAAATCTCAATAACTGGAGCTAAAGAGCCACAAATATCCTGTCAATGATAGGTTCAAGCTGAGTGCAAATGTAAATTTCAAAGAATTAATTTTCAATGAACTCCATATAAACTAAAAATGAAAGTATTAACGACATGTCAGTTGGCCTTCCTGACCTTTTAACTAATAATAAGCCAAAGAGCCGTGAGCTAATAACTGGAGCAGCAAAATTATGACTGTCGGGCTGAAGACAACTCCATTCTTCTCTCCATTTAGTCTGCAATGACATCAAACTGAAACACTGCAAACACTGATTTGATGCTTTTTTTTTTACAGTTTGTTAGGTAAGTTTGTTTCCACGGTGAAAGACGTATTTGTTTCTAGAAAATATCACAGTCGCATTCCTATTATCTCTTTTGTCAGATGCCAAATACCCATAGCAATATGCTTTAATTTTTCCAGAGTTTTCCTTCATCTTTGCATGACACACACTGATAGATGGTGAAGTATTAAGAAGGGCAGAGAGAGAGATGGGGGGCCAAAGAGGGCGGAAAGAGAGCATGGCTGAGCTTTATTGCCAGAGCGACAGAACAGAGACCTTGGTGTGAACTCTCTTTTGGGGGGTTTACATATAAACACGTTCAACATGCAGGTGGAAATATGGGTCTGTAGGGGTAAATAAATAGTCTTGGTTTGGAGTTTGGGACATTTTGCAAACAATGGAATTTTTCAGGTAAACTTGGACTTGAAAGCTCCTTAGAAATGAAACTACTTCTTACAATCTGTTCATTGCATGGATAAAACACCTGATGAGAAGACTGGGGCCTCAAACATCTGCAAATTAACTTTAAAAACTTTTTTCCTAAAAACTGATTTAAACTAGAACCAAAAAAGTGAAATCGTGAAGAATTCACCCAGGTGAGTTTTTTCTTCTGTGATCCAGTATATTTGTAAATTTCAAAATTGCTCTACAACCCTTCTGTCGCAGACTTGAGTGCAACCTGGTACAAACACGCCACCACCTGGCCTAAACTGGAAGTTGCTCACTCGATTATTCACCTGCAAGACGCAACCTTGATCTTATGTTTTCTTCTGAACTTACTCAGAAAGCCTTTTCTGTGAAAGAAAGACATTGTGACCTCAATCACTTCCACCTCAGCCATGCACTGCCGCTCATATCTTTCATCGTTTCAGTTTATCATCCAGTAGATGGCAGCATAGGCTCATATAAAAGTATATTTCGGGTCCTTGTCCTGTGAAAGCAAGATTTCCTCAGTGTATATTCTTCCCATTTTTACTTTTTCTGACTTTAAATTTTTGCATCTCATTCTGTAGTAACCTGTTTGCGCAGCTCTTTGTCTCTGTCTTGGTATAAAAACTGCATTAAAATGTCTTCAAAATAAAAGCAGAACATGTAGAGGGGATCTAAATTGAAGAGATTACCAGATGGTGGCAGTCTTTACCCATTTTCCGACCAGGTTTTTTATCGCCTTCTCTTTATGTGTGCAGAGTGAAGAAAACAGAATAACTCAAATTAAAACTCAACTGTAGTTTTGTAGTTTCACTTAAAAAAACATGACAGATATATTCCTGAGAATGATGCGTGTCTCAGCTGTGCCACATATGTACAGTCCATAGCTAAATAAGTGCAGGCATATTTGTATCATTAGAAAACGGTAATGGCATGTTACAGATCCTGCTGTTTAATTTCAAAGTCTTTTAGGTTGCACAAAAATTTTGGTAGCTGATATAATTTGGTACAGCCGCAAAAGGAGTTCACGTTGCCAAGGACTTCTCTGGATTAGAATATGATACAAGTGCTGAAAATTTTGACCCCGCATTGTCATTGTTAATCACTGAATCTCCTTTCATGAAAGCATCTCAGCTGCGGGACAAAAGGATACAGAGACCACACATTTAGTTCGGAGAATGTAATATCTCCAAATGTCTCAGCAGAACCGCAGCGAGAAGTTGAAAAGACACCTGTGATTGATGTGACACTGTATGAAAAAAATATTGACAGCTAAGCCCACATTCCTCATCGGGTTCGGCGGTGTCAGCTTCCTTTTCTCGCCATCCTTCATCTGCTCAACCCTCGTCCCCTCCACGATGAAAGTCGAACAAATCTGCTGACATTGATCCTGTCTCCTCGGCTGGCCTAATTTCATTTCAGCCTGAGAGAGACGGCTATCTCCAAAGATCTTGACAGACAATTGTATTTACTATTTTCTTTTCACAAGCCAATAAAGGGGGAGCAGTTATTGCATCAGATTATATGAAAAACCGTTTAATGATTCCAATTTATAACTCTAGACTGAATAATGATACAGTTAAGAGCTGACAGGCCATGATAAATGAAGGCTCATATAAAACATATTTAGTGTGAAGAATGGCTGGAGATGAATTGCGCAGTGATACAAACTCATGATAAAGAACAGTAAGAGCCACTAGAAGACTTAATAATGTGCTATTCATTTTGAAGTGATTTTGCTGGTTAATAAAATAGCACAAATTAAAAATATATTTATTGTGGAAAGATGTCTGGGAATATTGCCCCCATGTCTCCATACACATCTACCCGCACCCACTGTAATCGGCGCCTATCTCTTTAGACTGAACCCATCAAGTCCTCTGCGTCTCTTTGCATCACCGCTGACTCTCGGTGCACTTCACTGTCACTGAGTTGCTTGATTTAGTGCACACATGCTATATGATTTCTTCCCCAGTATATATTATCAGCTTGTTCCAGGAGCGACTAGCGACATCGTTCGCGACACTGTTTGGACTAGACTGTTAAAATTTAAACCCATAAGACTGACAGATAGATCAAAGCTAAATTATCAATGGGGCTTATTGTACAACAAGTAAACGATTCTGCAAATGGATACGTTTGCGGTGTCAGACACATCCGTTAATATGCGACATCCTTGAATTGCAGAGGCAAAAATATACATTCATCATTCACAGGAAAGGACTAACATGCATTCACGGTTGCTGAATGTTGTGAAAAACCATGGTCAAGTGGTGAACCTTTTAAAATCATGGTCAAGGACCAGAGTCTATAGACAATGGTGGTGGGCCAGTGAATTTGTAATATCTTTTCACACAGAGATAGATGTTGAACCTACCAGATACAATGTCCACCCCTCTTCCTATGCATCAAGATCCTATTCTGGTGTCAAAGGTGCTTTGATAGAAAAGGCTCTAAAAGTGCCTTTGTGTTCTAGCTATGGAGAGCAGAGTTACACTCATTTTTTTTTGTATTATTATTTTGTGAAGAACAGCAAACGTGATGTATCAAAAGGCCTTGATAGAAAAGCAACCACTTTAAAAAATGGAAGAGGAAACAATGACTCTCTCCATCTTCAGGTGGCTGTCCAGACATACATACGCTGTCCTCATTGTTGCAGGGTAATTTGTGGACAGCAAGGATGAAAACACGACTTCTGTACAGAGCTGATGATCACATGTAAATGAGACTAAGGTGTACATAACATTTGTTGAACACGAAACGAGAAAATAAGTCAATTATCCCAGGATCGTGCTGACACTGAACACCTGAGACAGATGCAGCAGACCCTGGTCTAGTCTGCTGTACTCCATCAAAGGATGGTGATGATACGGGCTGCACACATCAAATGACTGTTACATGAAGTCATATTTAAGATGGTATCGGGTTTGGCGTACTGTATACTGTACAAATCTGATTAATTTTGTTTTTTCCTTGTAACGCTAACGATTAGCCAGGATGTTGTGTTTAGACTTTGCTGCAATAAAATCAAATTTTCAGAGAAATTCGATGCGATGAGATCTCTAGAAATCCAGTCCAGAGAAGAAACTCATTTTGGCTTTGGAATGGAGTAACACCAGACTTCCCTGCTCATTCAATCACTTTGTTTTTTGATGAAGTCTTGATAATCATTGACTGCATGGCCTATGAAAAAAAAAATCCCGATGACTTTGGTGACCCTTTGATTTGCCCAAGTGTTACCAGAAGGTGAACATTTTCAGGTTTTCTATGAAATATTTCGACAGATGCAGCACTGGCAGGCTTCAATTTATTAATTCTGTCCAAAACCTTCTAAAGCGGTGACATTCTCAACAGAGTTAAACTTGTCTGTGAATATTAGCAGTCTAACAAGGTAAATTGCTACGGGCCATATTGTTCTCATGTAAAAACACTACTTAGCATGTTTATTTTTCACTAACTGAGCAGACTAAGACTTACATACAAAAATATATTATTGTACCTTGCTGGAGCATTTTAGTACCACAACCATTCTATACACAAAGTTTCCAATTTTTAGTTTTCTAGGATTTTTTCTACGTGGTGTGATCGTTTACTGATTAATGTGTGCAGATGTGTAATGTGGACTTTTACCAAAATGTTAGCTTAATCCTCTCATAAAGCATAAATTCTCTCTTGTTAGGTAAAATTTTGGAAACACGTACATATGATTAAGGTGTACCTATCTTTGATACAGCAATCAAAGAATTAATCTAACTGTAGTTGGTTGTATCCAGCCCGTAGCTCATAAAAATGAGAGACGTGGACATCCGTGAGACATAGATGCAATCACCTGACTGTTCCAGAGTCCGGCTGAGCTCTTTGACCTCTCAGAGCCATCTTAGCAACTCCCTGACTCCTCATCGCTCCGGACACCCACACTCTCCTTTTTTGCCACCTCTTTTAGGCCTCCCACCCAGACCCTCACTACTTGGAGAAGACCCCAATCCAAGGATCTCCTGAAAGGGCTCTGAACTGGCCTTTGTCTGGACCTACTGCAGTGTCCCTTTATTTACACAGTCTTTAAAGCTATATGTTCTCTTGTCTCTTAATTGCATTGGCCTTTGCTGCCCCTTGGTCAGTCAATACCATCTCTCCGATGACATCAGCAGTTCTATTCAGCAAGGCATTTCGAGGTGATGGGTGTTTTGTGGGAGAGCTGGTGGGAATGAGTTGTGCAAATTTGGACCTGCAGCTTTTTGTCATTGTTAACCTTTTTCATGGTTAGATTTTATATTGCATTGGTGTGGTACATGTTTGTAAACCTTCAACATACATAGCTATCTATCCATGTCCTTGCATTTGTTAATGAACATCACAAAAGCAGTTTAGGAGAAAAGGGTGTTTTCTTCTGCTGCATGCCAGCTGGCCTTACATATAGACTCCAGCACTCCAGCAATCCAGGTTTATAATGTGCAGTGAGCTCACCTATGTCCATAGGTGAGCTCACTGCACATTATAAACCTAGCAGCAATCAGTGCCATCCAAACAATTTTGCTGACCCTTAACTCAGGAGGAGAGCAGGAAAGAGAAGAAATTGACATGCCTTTACCACTCCTGAGTGTGTGTGACCAAGCACATTAATCATAAGAGGTCTAACCCTCTCCTGTGTCCAATTCAGCGATGATTCTCTAGTGCAGCACCATGGAAATGTTTAGACAGAGCCGGACATAATTATCTTTTTGTGTACTTTAATAAGGAGACATCCGAGTGCTCCGATGATAGGGGCACACGCGCCACAAAACTACCGTACAGTGATATTATCCCCTTCATTCGGTGTAATTAAAACATAAATAATTAAATGCCACTAACTAACATAACTGGTATGCAAATTTGATGATTTAGTGAGTTGAAGAACACAGGGATTTTTTTTTTGCCAAATGGGGACCATTTAAAGTTGACCTTTGGAAATGTTATTTTGAATGCAATGTGATGGTGCTGTTTAATTTGAAGAGGTACTTATCTCAAAGTCAACATCTTACTTCTGTTTTCCTGACGCACACTCAGTCACCATATATTAGGCAGTAGCCTGGCAACCACAAGAGTAGAGCTGTACCAAATGGACATGTTTGCAATATGACAGGCCCAGTGTGCTCCTTACCGCTGACCCTGCCTGCCATTTTGTTTCTGTCCTGCGAAGGTGTCAGTGATAAACGTTACCTTGTCTCAGCAGGTGTGCCTGGATGGAGGACCCTGCCGCACGGAGGGGGTCACCAACCCCACAGTGTTTCCCCCATTTATTTGAATAATGGCCCATTAGGACGGCTGGATATCCGATGTTAAAGTAGCTGTATGTGTCTCCCAGATAAAAGACATAATTACCTGAGAGAGGGAGGATGTGTTGTGCAGTGCACACTTTTCCTCAGCTGGGCTTCAGAGTTCAGAATTAACACACACTCCTGCCATTAGGTGGCGACAGAGAGGGACAGCAAGCAGAGAGACACAGCGAGAGAGAGAGAGGGGGGACTGGGGGGGTTATGGGTGTGAAGACCCAGGTCATGGCTCACACATACATTACCACAACCTGAGTATAAAGAAAAACTGTTAGTGGAAAGCCAAACCGAGTCACAAAGTATGTTTCTGAAAAGGAAACCTTGACACTTTAAACTCTACAGCGCATTGTTTTTCCAGCGAGACCACCATATTTTATCCTTTGTGAATCAGGATGCACTTATTTATGTTTTAATACAAATTCATTCAAATTGGTAACAACAAATTAATCCAGTTTTCAGAATGAAGGTCTCCAGAACTACAGTTTGCATCTTTTAATCTCTTTTAAAGCAATTACTGTTCTCGTTGAATTGTATAGTATCATGATGAACACAGAGTGGGCAATTTGCAAACCTTTGGCTTGCTGAGAGACACAGTTGTCCTTTTTGGGTGGCATTGTGGCTCCTTTTGCCTTTCATATTTCTAGTTCAAGAGAGACTTACCATTACTGTCAATGAAAATGTGGGTACAACATTTGGAGTGGTATTTATATAAGCCCAAAAGATTGCCAATTAATGATGAGTTCTTTATCATTTATTTGCCCTTGGGTTTTTATTCCTCAATTGCTATCACCTTATAAAAGCATCCTTTTAGCACAAAGAATAGAAGCCCATTTTCATGACCTCCTCTAATGCATTTCCCTCCATCTTCACTGCCTCGAAAAAAGTTTCCACCTCTTCACAAAACATGTTAATTGCCATCGTGAGCCCAGTATAAAGAAAATATCTACACGTTAATTATCCAAATATGTTGGCAACCCATCTGCAGAAAGCCATTGAAAATACTAAATTGTGTTTTCTCCTTTTCAGCTTTTATTTTGGACACATTGTTAATCAAAAGGCTTCAGAAATGTGCAGATGGGCAATCCTTGTGTCTGCAAGGAACAGCCTGGTTCAAGGTGAGTGTTTCATGCCCCCAAGCCCTTCTGTTACTCTCCATTGTGTTGTTTAGGTTACATATCCTGATGGGCTCAAATAGAGAGTTTCTCACACGCATCCAATCGCACTCACACACAGAAGAAACTCTCACAGCCATTAAGATATATCCGCATGCACACTGCTCTACATGCAACCGTGAGCACACCTACTCATGGCAAGGCATTAGCTTTGGGTCATTATTTGTGCGATTGTCTGTTTAAGTAAGATTTCAGTAAACAGAATTTTTTTTTCTCTTGGTGGAAAAATGGACACTGAAAATGTAACCTCAGACCTCCAAAAGCTGTAGAATCTTTGATACAATATTGAAACCTTAACCTTTTGCATTTATGGGCCAAACTGGTTGAGAAACCCTTCAAAGTAGTTAAAAACATTTTAAAGTGCCACAAAGAAATATAATCTGCAGTAAACTGAGTGTGAATGACAGCTTATTTTATAGAAATGGATTATCATCAGGCACTATTTGAGCTCGCATTGAGTTAAATGTTCAAATGTTCAAAGTGACCTGGATGCAGTTTTGGAGAGACTCAGCTTATGTTTGTGGTTGTGTAAATATTAATATAAGTTTGGATAAAAAGTAAATTTCTGTTTTTAAGGGTTGTTATATCATCTTTGCACTTTATATGTAAGTTCTTAAATTCCTCTTGGGCTCCAAAAAAGTTCTAGTAGTTGTTTTCAGTGTCGTCCCCTCAAGTTATAGACACATCACAAGCTCATGATGTTGCTGTTTAAGGCTCCGTTGACTGTCACACACATAAAGTTGGATACACTTCAGCATGTAACGCAGCTCTGTCAAGTTGACCAAACATTTATGGATGTAGTATTGCAGTATTATAGTAATGAGGATTGTTTTAATTGATCTAGCTGCATTCTGCATATTCAGTTAGTATGTGATATAAACTTTGCTCAGCATACTCTGAACATCCATTTTCATCCATATGTGGACAGTAATGCATGTGAACCATTGTCATTTACCATGCAGTTTACTTTTTGATCCTTGCTGGTGATAAAATGTATGTACAGCTTTGGATGAATTATATTCATAAATATTCAATTAAAGGCAAAAAATAGAGGGGACATTATTATTATCATTATTATTATTAGTTTACAGTGTAATTCTGTGCTACTTTCAGCTGCTGCCTTACTCACAGGCGTTCAGCTCCACATTTTTACACTGGATTTCTATTCCTGGGATCAAACTGGGGATCTTTTGCTTCGATCTCTGCCCGGCTCCTTGTTGCTGGAAGGACAACAGCACACACTTTACAACCATCCATCTGGTTTTTAGGCAATATACAACTTTGAATAATAAAAAAGCAGAGCTACTGCTTTAAAAAGGATTTTAAAAAAATTGCAATACTTGACCTTACTAGATTCCTCATAAAACATTTAAAATGTATGTTCCAATAAGCCATTACTTTAATGTATGTTTTTCTCCCTTTCCTTTGATGGCTGCTTGTCATTTCCTTTGTGCAACATTGTGATATTTCACTACATTCACTACTAGTCAGTATTCTATTGTATTCAGTGGAATTTCAAAGTTTTACCACGTTAATCTGTCCATGGTTTCATCTACCTGAAGGGTAAACTTTTCAGAAGGATGTTTGTTAGAAGGATTTTACATGAGCATATATTTTTCAGCAAGATACATTTGTAAAAGAAGTGGCCTTGAGACATCCCTCCTCTAATTCATCATGCTTTGTCCATGCTGTACTATTCAGATATGAGTTATATTCTACCTTCCCCACCGTGGACCTACTGTTGAAGCTAACAGTCAATATCCTTGCACTGCTTTTGAATCTTTGCTCCAGACCTGTTCTGTTCAGCAGGAGTGAAGGCAAGGACGAGTGCACCCAGCTCCAATGATCTGTCCTTGGCTCATGCTGCGTTTATTGTTTCAAAAAATAAAGGAAGTCTTGTAAGACTAAAGCAGAGTTACTACTGCTTTCTGCATGTATTAAGTTCTCTCTTGATGAATACACTGTGGAATCAATGCACCGTTGTGGGTTAACACTTTGCAGCGCTACCCTTCAGGTTTAGGTTTGATTTACCGGATGATTTGGTTCACCAAAGAGAAAATGCTTTATTGTTAAGGTGGTCCTACCTGTGAGTTGTTGCTCTGCTTTTACCTTGGATGATAGAAGCAGTGTTGAAACATACCTGGTCAGGTGCCTTTCTTGTCTATCACAACCATGAGGTACTTAGGCTGCTTTTGTCTTCAACAGCCATACGGCCACATATCTGCACAACACTTACTTTACAATTTGCTGAAAGTATGTGCAGGTTCACAACCACTTTCTTTATTTACGTCCTCACTTTCACTTCAGCGGCTATCATAAACATTTGTCGTCTTTCCTCGTGATACCTGACTGAGCCGATATGTGCTCGAGCGAAAATAATGTTGATTGCCTCCGTTCTTGATTATTATTTGAAGCTTACACCTTTTCAGGCAACTGACCTAGACTGGGACTTTTGTGTTGTACTCACATGCCACAAGGGCTAAAATGCTTAAATAATGTGTCAGGTAAGTATTGTATTATTGGCCCTTAGCCTCAGAAGCAGGGTTTACAAACAGCTATATGGCTCTCCAAGGCCAAGCACTGGCCTTGCACTAGAGGCTTAGCACTGAAATGGAGGTATTCAAGCTTAAAGTTATTCATGTCAAGTAAGGCCCACAAAACCCTTCCATACAACCCATAAATCTGATATTTTGATGGAAATACCAGACATTTCATGAGTGCTCTAAAGGAGCTTTTTCACTCAGTTAACACTTTGACACAGCTCACCACTTTCACACTATTTGTTCCATGGCTTCTCTTCCTCTCCAGTAGGTAACACAGCAGGGCAAAAACGTTAAGACTGAACGCCCTGCACTCCACAGCTCCTCAAATTCACAATGCACTGTTGTCATTTAAGGAACGGTAATATTCATCAGTGTGTAGAACTGGGCACTTTGTTGGAAAACAACTCATCCCTCTACTTTGCTTCACATCTCTTAAAGGGGCTATAAACTCCTATTCATTCGCCTTAACACTGAGGACTTGGCGATCTAATGCTAAACCTCTCCAAGTGCATGTGTTTGTGAAGAAAATGTTCTAAGCCTTTCAAATTGATAGGACTGGCTATCATCATGTATGAGTTCCAGCCATCCAAGTGAGCCCTCAGCTTTAATTAAACTTTTTTCAAAGTGTATCTTCCATGAAATCAACCTAGTCTCTCTGGCATTCGTGTGTCGAGAAGCTCTCCCTCTTTTTCGCTCGAGTGGTCGATACATTAAAACTTGAACTGATTGATTTCAGAATGCTTGTGCCATCAGTGTCCTTACGCTGCCATTAACTACATCTGAAGTATCTTAGTCATCAAGCTTTAGGCCAGGGATTGATAATAGCTTGACCGCCGGGGCCTATCTTACCCATCCTTTTTCAGGAGGTCTTGTATTTAGCACCCAGAGCACTTGTGGCAAAACTCAAACAGCACAAGGGTATTCACAGAGCAGCTGAGTGGAAAGCTTTTTCTCATTCCTCTGAACCTCATGAATATATTCCAACTCTAACCAACTACTTTGCCTTAATGTGGAATTTCATCAAGGTATGAGGCCAATTTATTTATTTGTATTCTCAGCTTCTTAGTGATACTCTTGAACACGGTGATGACAGGCAGGATAATCTCAGTCTTTCATCAGCAAAGTGGCCCTGCACAAAACCCATCAGTAATGTATTCGCTATTGATTGATGGTCGCTCCTGCACTACTAGGCAACACCATTATTATCATGCATAGATTCCAGACTGCCCACAATAAAATCATTGTCTTGATTTAAGTCATCCACCCCTGAGGTGTCATAATAGCACGACTGGTATTTGCCTTGTATTGCTTTCTTCCTCGACAATTGCCGGGATTCCCTGTTATCATCTTTACACCAGCCTAATACTCTTGCAACCTTTCATGCAGGAGACAAAGCTTTGTTTACACAAAAATGCTGCCGGTGTGTACGTGCAACAGGTGCAAAGATATGCTAAAGATAACAGACATTTGATTGCATTTTATTTTTTCTAAGAGCAGATTCTGAATTTAAGTGAATAATTTAACATTTTGGGGACCAAACTGTTTTGGGTTTTTTTTTTACTTTGTGCTATATTTGAAACTTTTAAGCTTTTATTTTGACTCATGTTGTCAAACTCTGACTTGTGATTTTATTCAAAAACTAAAAGTCGTAAAAGTTTCCACAATTATAACAAACAGTTAAAAAAAAACATTTGTTGGTTTTCTAATTGTTAATGCCATCAAAAGATTGTGTTATTATCATTATGTTTATTATTATTATCTGCTGGGTTGTACTATGCTGCTATTCTCCTGAACATGGTACGTGTGACATTTTCTCTGTTCTCACCGTTGCGCCCGTTTTCAGTGTCGACACGCGTGGCTCTATGTTGCAAACATTATATGCTCGTAGTGCGCCTCCTGGGAGCTGCCCGGGTCTCGAATCATTGTGAATTACTGTGACCTTGGTTATCAATCATTGTATCAGGGTATCTAATGTAAACGCAACCGTGGTGTGGATAACATGCCACATCTGCTCTCTGGACTGTGCTGCTTCTTGGTTACCAAGCGATTTATTAGAGCGCACTGTGTGAGGGATAATAGGTCAAGGTATAAGGATCAACTAGCAACGCTTCCATAGGCATACAATTATCTCTTAAACCGGCTGTTGTAATATTGTTATTCACCAACAGATAGTTTTGTGTCCCCAAAGCATTTCAAAGAGGGAAAACTAGTTGTGTAGCTTAAAAGCGCCCTCCAAGGGGAGTTGTGTTTGCGCTCAAGACCAATTTATTGCCGATGAACATATGGCCAATATTTTGTCTCACGTCATAGCAAGGGGAAAACAAACATCATGCAATGTTAGCGAGTCAGCAAGAGCAGAGCCACTTGGCCAGCTATGCAAACGCTCTTGGACAATATGAGAAGAGGAGCACTTGCTTTCTGGGTATATAAACCACATCAGGCTTATCTCTGCACGCACTCCTGACTCCCATTTGAAGATATTTCATTAACTCTGCGCGCTGTCTTAACGCTGGCAACACATTCAGCCCCCCTCCAGTCTAGGTAAGCGCACTGGATGCTCCAGGCAGTTTATACAGTATTTTCTCTTGTTACAGCTTAATAGACGCTGCTTATTTTCTGTTACTGCTGATTCATGCACGTGAGCGCGCACTTTGATCTTTAAATTAATAAAACGCTGATCTTAATGTGTTTTAAATACAAGAATGATGCAGCCAGGCCTGTGTGTTTTCAGCCTACAGTAGCTGGTGATCATTACGCGTTCACTTGGGCAGACTGTGCTCTTTTCAGCATTATCATTGCGTGACACTTAGAGAAAGAGGCCTTCACCTTCACACTCAATTGCTCAATCGGGAGAATTGAGGTGTCATCTGGAGATGACTAAGAGTAAAATTAAAGAAAATATTTTAATACGACAGATGTTCTTGTCCAAGAGTCAACAAAAGGCGTACACATTGACCCCAATAATGCAAAAAATTTTATTAAATTTTTTTTTAAAAAGCTTCCACAAATGATGCGCTCACAAAGTTACACCAAAGCCGAGCCAAATTCTGTGCTCGAAGATAACATCTCTGTGCTTTACCTGTCAGAAATCCTGCGTTTGGTCCTCGTATGATCAAATGTTTCTTTTCTGTGCACCTATGAGCACCGATACTGGCAATCATAAGTTGCCTAATTGTAAGCACCCCCTGTTGTTTCTTAATTTTGCCGGTAGAGACCGCTAGAGCTCTACAGATGTCAACAGCTGTTAACGTTATTACTGCTCTCGCACACTAGCTGCTTAACAAGGAGGACAAGTTGTCTGTACTTGTGCCATCTACAGCGGGCCAGATCAAGTTTTCGTGGAGAGGATGATTTACTTATTTATTTATTTTATTTTTGTTTATTTATTTGTTTAATTGTTTATTTGACAATAATATTGTTCGAGGCTTTACAAATTGTCACTTTGGATTTATGTGAAGAAGCCTTGGAGATTTCTAACTATTCTCCCTCCTCCCTGCCGGTGTCAGAGCGATGTTGAAATGGGAAGTGATTAAAAAATAATAAACCCCCTTTTAGCAATTTGTCTTACATAGAAAAAGATTAAGGCGAATGGGAAAGCGTGGCATGAAATTCACCGTTACAAATAAACTGGTGGTTTAACAAATGAAGGCATCTCCTCGGGGCATGGGCGCCTCGCTATAATCTCGCCATGACATGTTTAATCATTAGAGAAAAGGAGACGAATAAAGACTTTGTGCCCGGGGCGGGGGGAAGGTGGAAGGATTTCTGTTTCTGTTTCCTTTTCTTTTTTTTTTCTTCTTCTTTTTTTTAAGAAAAAAAAGGAAAAAAATCGGGCTCCAGAATGATTTCTGCCCTCGAGCCAAGTCTCCCCGGGCCACGGCTTAGCCCCCATAAATAAACTGGACCCGGCTCTACCTGAATATTATATATAGCCTTTTAATCATAGAGGGAGGAAATCGGTCTTGTCAGTCTGTACATTTATCATAGGCACCCTGAGGCAGGCGGGGTTACCTTTATCAAAGACTACCTCACTGCCTGAGGCATCCGAACACGCTGAAATTCAGCGATTAAAGGAAAGCAATGATCAACATTATTATGGATTCTCCTGCGGCATTCTTATTTGTGCATTCAATCGAAAGATTTATTTAATCAACAATATAAAAAGCCCTTTCTTTACTTATTTGGGAACAATCGTGGGCATGAATTTTTAGGAGGGAATTATAATTAATCAGACGGGGCCCGTTTTTTGGGGTTCATCCGAAAAATTAATTGTTTTTGGATGAATCCATTCTGTCATACTTTTGATTGCAAAGCTGGGATCAGAAAAAAAATGTAATGAGCTTTAATAATTAGGCAGCCAGCTCTGTAGCATATAATATTAAAATGGAAGAACTGGCAAAACTGGTGATAGCATAATTACAGCATCGGTGATCACATAGAGAAAAAAGGTTAGTCTTGTGCACGCACTATACGCACAAAAGTCAAATGAACATCTCAGTCAGAATAGTGTATCGTTCTGGTGTCAGATCTAAAGATTTAATGTCAACCGGACTCAAGTAAGCAGGTGATAGGAAGGAGCAGCACTGCGCCCTGCATTGTCCTTTAAATCCTGCTGCATCCACAGCTCAGAAGCCATTCTTTACAATATCTTCTGTGCGCATTAACACCCCCAATACACACACATTTCACACAGTCCTAACTGGGGATAGTGAAACAATGGTCTCTAAGTGGATTTAACATTTTTTGTTTCAACTTTTTGACTCTAAACAGAGGATTCTTATTTTTGCGAGTTAATATTTAAAGAAACACAAACCAAAAGCGTGGAAAAAAAATACAAAAAGCAAACACAACAACAAAAACTACAATAAATAGATCATGACTAGAAAATAAAAGTCTAACTTGGACAAAATGCACGACGTATTTTTACACTTTGTTTTTTTACAAATAATTTTACATAAATTTAGCCTGAATGTGTCCTGAGCTAATTTACTGGACTGTAAACATTTCCCGGTGTTGGTCCCGTTAACTCGTCCAGCTGTACAAAAACAGTCTGCGTACTGGCCACTGTCAGAGTGAAAAGGCAAGCGGGCTGTTTGAACTACCTGTGAAAGTAAACAGGTAAACACAGAGCGATAGGCTCTCCAAGTGGAGTACGTCCACTTAGCCAGTGCACATTTACCTCTCCTTTTCCGAAACCCACGGCTCAATTGATCAAATAGTATATCCCCAGCAACTGACCACATTCTGCAGCCCAGTGCGCACCCATGCACCGTCACCAGACCTACTGTGACTCCCCCTCCCCGTGTCAGTGTGCCACCCACGGCAGAACCAAAGCAGAATGACACGGATGGTAACCCTGCGTGCTCAAACATACCATAATTTGGCTCCATACACTTTTAAGCCACTGAATAAATCTCAACGAAATAATGTTGTTGCATGGGCCAAAGTCAGTTTCCTGATGAGGTGCGCATAAAGGCTGCAGCCTGGGTCATTCCTCCGTGGTGCGTAAAGCTTTCTGGGTGTCTCCTGTGGGCTGCTTGTCCCTTCACATGTCGGATTTAGCTGTGCAGCATTACTTGGTGGATCAGGTCAGTAACCTCTCTCTCCCTTATAGAGGCTCAGGCGCAGCTCCAGTTTGTCCATATAGCCCGCTCAGCTCAATGGAGCCTTTGTGGGACGCAGAGACTTGTGATTAATTCTGCCAGGCTAGTGAAATATTTACCTCAGGCCTGTGCACCAGGCGCGCTTTTATATGCACCCAAAATCTTAGAAAGGACGTTCCAAGAAAGAATGAGCGAAGTAAATTTTTACCTAGACTGTATCTTATTTTAAAATTTAAAAAAAGTCTGTAATATTACTGCTAATTGTCGCAAAAGAAGAATAATTTGCCATGTTAAATATAATAATAATAATAATAATAATAATAATTATTATTATTATTATTATTATTATTATTATTATTATTATTATTATTATTATTATTATTATTATTATTATTATTTAAACTGCGTTTTTCTGAAGCAATCTATGGAACCAGCCTATAAGGAACTAAAAAGACACAATAGGTCCTGGCTTTCGAAAAGGAGACTACTGTGTGTGTGAGAGAGAGTGTGCGTGTGTGTGTGCTGAGATGAAGGACTTTCCTTAATATTGTGGAAGGATCCAGGAATTGAATGAAGAGATAGTCCATTGAAAGCAGTTGAATGCCATGACAACTAGGAACAACCTCAGATTTATTCCAAACAGTTAGAAAGCATTGTGCACGGGGCGTCAATCATCTATTATTTCGCCCCTGAAATAAATGCAAAAACTGCGACCGGACAAAAGCTTCCAACAGGAGCCGGACATTTGTCTACATTTCCCCCATTGTCTGCAGCTTAGCAATCGGTTTGTATTTGTGTTTGCCCGGGTCCGACCACCCAGGATGCGCAGAGGACTCGCTAAAAAACGTGAAACATTGTCACCCACATCACATACTGGATAGGAGGCAGAGGGAGGAGAGCGAAAGGGAAAGTCTTGAAGGGGAGGAAAATAAAGTAAGCAACAATGATACTCGGATTTCCCCAGGAAAAAAAAGACGGCGAGATTGAACACTTTGAAGGGGGCTCCACACAAGCAAAAAAACAAATATTAGGATGCGCTGCCATGATGGAGGCGGACAGATTTACTGTGGAAAAAAGCAAAAGATAAAAAATAAATAAATGTTGGTAGTCACATTGCTTTGTAAACTGTGCAGAAATGTGTGGTTCAAATAGAATAAAAATAATAATAATTATTATTATTATTGTTTATTTTACAAACCTCGTCATCACTGTCACATTTGGATAGGCCTGCTGCCTTAAACGGTTGTTTAGCGTTTTCAGACAAACAGTCCTGCTTCAGTTTCAACACAGCCTCTTGTCCTTAAGCTCTGGCAAAAATATTGACTCAAAAGGTTTACATAAATTATCCCCAAATATTTAAACAATAGCCGTCTTTCTTGTGGCTTCCATCTCTCAACAAAAAGAACAAGTTAACACATCAAACTCCAAATTGTTATATTTTTTATGAATGAATGAATATATATATATATATATATATATATATATATATATATATATATATATATATATATATATATATATATATATATATATATATATATATATATATATATATATATATTCATTCATTCATAAAAAATATAACAATTTGGAGTTTGATGTGTTAACTTGTTCTTGTTCTATATATATATATATATATATATATATATATATATATATATATATATATATATATATATATATATATATATATATATATATATATATATATATATATATATATATATATATATATATATATGAGGGAAGGAAAAGGAAAAAAGCTTCAGTGCGAGCAATTTGTTAAAAACGGGCTTTTTAAGTATTGTGAGTGTAAAGCTACTTGGAGGTTCTTTGTATGTAAATAGGGTGTAAAAAAGGCCCTCCCCGTCTTTGTAATTAATTGACACGTTATACCACTCATCATGCTCTGAAGCACCAATGGTAGAGGCTCGGATCTCCCCAAAACCCACAATTTCACATCTGCAAACACTGTCTTCATCCACTTGACTCCTAAGACCCGCCCACACGTGGCCAACCTTTCGCGTTTTTTAATGCTTTTTCACTGCAGGTTCATGTGTTGAGACCAACCTTATATGGACTGATCGGACAAGGTAATGGCTTATTTCCCTCTAGCACCCAGCAGTAGCACAATATCCATGAGCCACATATAGCACTTCAGCCACTTTGGCATCCTTCCTGGACTTAAAGAGACTGAATCCGCTGCTACTACTTGCTTAGGCAATGGTTATCCACAGTGGCTGCTTTGACTGTACTTCAGCGTAGAGCGACACTCACTCGTCCTGTTTTCCTGAAAAATCGCTTCTGCTTTTTGTTGTTTGTTTTCTTTCAAAACAGCGGATTGTCCGAAAAGCTGGTGCAGCAACTTTCCCTGCATATTCCCCCCCACCAGAATATGTCGTTGACCAACACAAAGACGGGCTTTTCTGTAAAGGACATTTTGGACCTTCCTGACACAAATGACGAAGAAGGATCTATCACCGGAGCGGAGGAAGACACAGAGGGATCGGAGACCACTTCCACGACAAAAACCACTGGAGTTTTGGTGCAAAGTCCTCTAGAAAACGTTCAAAATCTGCCTTTAAAGAACCCCTTTTATGACAGTAGTGACAATCCTTACACACGATGGCTTGCAACAACGGACAGTATTCAATATTCATGTAAGTAGAAGAATCCTTGCTGATCTAGATGATAACGACTTATTTTATAAGCTATTCGGTTACATTAAACCATAACTGATGACATGCAGCTTCCAGATCCAGCCCAGCGATGCCCTTGGGTGGCTTTCAGTGTTAAAATTTATGCACCGTGCACTGCTCGATTGTGGCGTTTGCAGCTCAACAAATGCGCTCAGTGTTTAGACTCCTGCACTTTGCATTGTAAGAATTCGATCGATTAAGCACCGTGGAAAAACAAGGGGGCTGTCAGTTACTCAGAGTATAATCATGGTGTGAAATATAAGCCTGCATTCTGTGGGGATTTACAAGCACACAATGCACCTTTTAATGCTTCACTGATTCGCCCTGCTCGTGTAGAACTGGGCTGAGGAATTGTTCTGTTTTTCAGTTTTCCACGCGTCCTAAATAGTTGAAATTAGCCACAGGTCTTGGGCTTGTATTCTTCAGTTAGGCTTCTGTATTAAAGATGTTGTAAGAGTCGTTAAATCCCGAGAAATTGAACATAATATCGCTTTAAAGCGAGGTTATTCGAATTAAGCAGTAATGGTGGCGCATCCTAAACTTTCCATGGAGATTATGTGTTTGTGATAAATGTCTCTAAGAACTTTACAACATAACATTTTGACAGTGTTTCTCCCGTTTCTTGCCGCAGTGCACGGTCTATCCGCCAGCTCTCAGGACTCCGCCAAGTCCCCGGAGCCTTCTGCGGACGACGAATCGCCGGACAACGACAAGGAAACTTCCAGCAGCGGCGGGAGCGACTCTGGCAAGAAGCGGAAAAGGAGGGTGTTGTTTTCCAAGGCACAGACCTATGAGCTGGAGCGCCGCTTCAGACAGCAGAGGTACCTGTCCGCCCCGGAGAGGGAGCACCTGGCCAGCTTGATCCGCCTCACCCCGACCCAAGTGAAGATCTGGTTCCAGAACCACCGGTATAAGATGAAGAGAGCCCGGGCCGAGAAAGGTATGGAAGTGACCCATCTCCCTTCTCCCAGGCGGGTGGCCGTGCCCGTCTTAGTCAGGGATGGAAAGCCTTGTCACACTCTTAAAGCTCAGGACTTGGCGGCCACTTTTCAGGCCGGGATCCCCTTTTCGGCATATAGTGCCCAGTCACTCCAACACATGCAGTATAACGCGCAGTACAGCGCCGCGGCCACGCCACAATTCCCCACAGCACATCACTTGGTGCAAACGCAACAGTGGACTTGGTGAGAGAAATTATAGAGACTTGGCTTGGAGGCGCGGTAGGGAGTTTCACCACAAAGCAAAGAAAAAATAAAACACACAAACAAAAGACTTTTCATTTTTGCAGCTTGACTCATATATATACTACCATTTTTATTCGGGGCTCATGTGTGCGCCGTGTTTACATGTTTTCGTTAAGAGAACTGGGTCCAAACCTCTCCCATATAGATTTTATTAAGAATGTCAATGCTCTTCTTGTGATTTTTTATTTTTTATTTTATTTTTTTGTAAGTATGTTGTGTGTTGGTTGTAGAGATGTTTCCTCTTTTTTTTTCTTTGTCCCTTCGTGTTATTATCAGCACGTACGAACCACTTTATAATTATAGAAATTTTAATTTCTTGCTTCTTTTATGGACCGAAAAAAATATTTATGGCCATGAATAAACACTGGCAAGTTTTCAGCTTTTTCCCTTTGGTTTTTATTTCTTGTAAATAATTTTGTGGCAGGTGTTTGCAACGCAGAGCAGTTGCGGGAGTGTGGCGATGAAGAGGGTTGTGTAGCCTACATTTCTGAATCTTTTAATTAAAAAAATAAAATAAGGGGACTGCCGTGTAAATAAAAACTGTAGCCTCGCGGCGACGGTAAAATAACCGATTTTGTTTTTTTAAATAAAAAAAAACATCATTTAAATAAAATGCGTTGTTTCTGACACCAGGGTTTGGTTTATAGCCGCCACTGTGAAAATTCTATTTTATTTTAAAAGACACCGGTAAACGTGATGATAAAAGGCGATGATGAAAACACTTTATTGTGGCACAGAATGGAAGTGAGCACGGGAACGAAAAAAAAATCTCCAGCGCACTTCAGTTCTTTCTCTTTCAGGCAAATTTAATCCCGAAAATATTTTTTCTCAATCCGAACACCTCGCTAATAAAGAGCCGAAAGTCACTTGTGAAATGGGACTAAAATCCACTCACTTACTATAAGTGGGCTTCTCAACATAAGAAGCTTTTGAGTGAAAAGCTCTCCTTTTTGTCAGCATCCCCAACCACCCCCGGCCTTGGTTGTAAAGTGGTAGACTGCGAGGAAAAACATCGTTTAATGCAATAAATGTTTTGTTATCTTGTTAAGCGCTAAACTGCAAACAGAGCAGGACGGATCAATGACTCACCAGCCTTCTTTGTTTAATCACGGCAGCGTTCAGCTAAAATTCGCGTGGCTTACAGAGGCTTGAAGGGACTAATAAAGACATTTTTTACACGATCATATAACATGTTGGCAATCATAGCCCGCATTACAATATACTTTACGCTATTAGGCGTTCTTTACCGTGGGACCAAAACGAGCACAAATGGCTCCCCAGTGATCCGCAGAGCGCATTGCGGATTATCAGACTCCAGTCAATATCTTGAGTAAATATGATAACCTAGTTGAAAAAAATCTATGCATTTTGTTTGTCCCGGGCCAAAAAATCTCACAGCAGATGTTAGAGTCGCCCCTATCATCACCGAACAAACAGCTAAATTGGGCAGATTTGCTAATTATTTACAGAATTGAGTCTCAGGGGGCTACTGCTTTTGTGGATGACACAGACTCAATTTGTCGCTGACAGAAAGGTTTTGTGTTTCGAGCTTCCAGGTCAAATAAATCAAACTTTATTTTTTTATTTCTTTGTCTTAAAACCCCCAGAAACGTGTGTGTGCGTGTGTTAAATAAGCAGACGCAGTTATTATAGAAACCCGCCACATGCGAAGAGAAAAATGACGTGAGTACCAGTGCGTGTTATGAGAATTATAAAGAGAACCGATAAGAGTCGATGATAAATGATTGCCTGTCTGTGATTGGATTTTAGTGAACTCTGACTGGTTTCTTTCAAATCAAACTCAAACTGAACAAGTCCCGGAACAATAACGCAATTTAAAAACTCATAAGTGAAAGAATGACGCTGACATTTGTGTCAGTTTTTGTCCAACAGAGAAGGCAGCTCTGCGACTCTATCACTGCGCAACGCAAGTGCACGAGGCAATAAAAAAATAAAAAATAAAAAACAAAAGCCCAGGCCTGGTTTCTGTGGATGTTAGAGGCGTGCATGCTAACGAGCAGCAGGAGTGGAGATGCAGACAGTGTAGATAGACAGAGTTTCTTGGTGCTGTTCAGAGTCAGGGAGATGTATCCTTGGGCTTTTTGTCCTGCCTGTCACTTGGTGCCATTGTGATCCTTGCTGCACACGTTGTGTCCCATATGGGCAGCTGGGCTCGGAAAAGGAGAAAAGAATCTCTTACAAGCCCCAAATTGTATCAAGCTTTCAAATAAAGCATTGTTGTCTCTCAAAGAAAAACGAATTAAAAATTCGTGCTATATCTATTCTGGTCAAAAAAGAAGCCCCATTCACACATAACAGGGAGTCCTTCTTCCTTGATAGAGCTATGCCAACAACAGCCTTCTCATTTCTCTTTTCCCTCTATCCTCCCATTCTCCAACGTGAAAGGCCGATTATTGTCTGTCCAAAAAAGTGGCTCGTCAAGGCGCAAAAACTATTTTTAATTCTAGACAGTGTTCTTCCTTGTTTGCTGTGCGTGGGCCTGTTTCTAAAATGAACACATGGAAAAATATTTGACACTGTTTGGCCCCCGTCCTTTTTTAAGGACTTCCGTATCGAGCGTAAACTTGATCTACTATTAATTAACAATTTACGGTTAGATTTCACAGCAGCTCTCCTGACTTTAAAGCCAGTGCCGCGCTGCTGTGCGATATACGGATGTAGAACAAATAATACACCTGACTAATAATTAAATGCTGAAGCTGCCATTTGCACTTTTATTTTGCTGTGATCTCTGGAAAATGCAGATGTTTTTCCGTGAGGACAAAAACTGGGTTTGTTGGCAGGTGTGTTGTGGACTTTTGCGCATGAAAGACCGGAACTGATCCCATTCAAGTGGTTTCTTTATTCATAAATTGCCTTTACATTTTCATATTTAACAATATGATATTTAACACTTTTTCGGAACCATACAAATCTGCTTTCAGAAATTATGCTCACTTGCAAATATAAAGTGATTTAAACCAGCTGGAAGCTCCCTGCGCGTTCAGTCAGGCTCTGTCGTGTTTTCCACAAAACTGAAGTAAAACCTCAATAGTGTCTTCGTGGAAGCCTTTACGATAAACTTTTATGACGAACAGCATTCTCTTTGCACCCCCGTATTGCCATTAACGCACCAGAAAATTACACTACACCTCTATCCGCTCAGCAACAGGGTCAGATTTATCGGAAATTGCTTTTGGCTGCTTGAAGGGATAAAGCAGTACGATATTAAAACAAGCATCTTGGCGTGCAGCATAGTTCAACCTGCGTGGATAACTCTATTATATACCTTGGAATACAATACTTGAGGAAATATGCACTTGGGACACCGTGAATCTTCGTCATCCTGCCCATTTGAACCTCGACATGAATCATTTTTCTATCACGCACATCGCCAAATAAACGAGGATTTCAAAGCTATAATAAGCGGTGCTTTTCATTTAAAGGAAGCGATCTGGGTTTTATTGCCTTAAAGGAGATCCAGATTAGATTCGCCACAGTGCCGATATTAAAGAGAAAGGGGAGTGATGGAGGGAGGGGGAGGGGGAGACGGAGAAGAAAAAACGTTGCGCCAGGTTGCCACAAGATGGAAGCAGAGGTCTTCAGTTGGCGCCATGCAGCTCTTACCTGCAAATGTCGCCTTACTGCATCTAATTCCATCGCTACAAATTACTGCAGCTAAATCATATTCCAACTGCTGAAATAATGCGCCTTTTTTTCTCTTTAATGAACCAGCAAACTTGACTGTCTTTTAAGTGCATGATTGCGGTTTATGACATTGTTATGGATCTTGAGAGCATAATCATATCGCTCTTCAAAACAAACTAGGCTCGACGTAAACAGTCCACGGGCAATTAGCACAGTTTCCATTTCACAGTCAGAGAGAGGGAACTGGCGGAGAAATAGTCTGCGTGTCTCCACGGTGTGGCGCAATTGGATAGGGGGAGAAACGGGGTGCAGCAGCTCGCAGATTAATTCACTCCAGTGAAAGTGAACAATGGGGGTGAAGTAAGGTTTACCAAAGAAAGTCTGAATCAATCATCGCCTTTTACAACAAAGAAGGCTGTGAGTCATAGCTGGTCACGCGTGTGAAAATCTAAATCTACACCGCTGCTACGTTTTGTGCCAGAAACGCAAAGGAGAGGTGTGTGTTTTTGTTTTTTAAAAAATAAAATCAAACAAAATAATAACTAATAATCTACTTGGAGCATCAAATAAACTCAGAGAGGGCTGGATCTGTTTCCTTACGATCAAAGGAAAATAATGAAAATTAAGCATCATATTTGGTATCAAGAATCAAATCGTTAGCATTTTGGGTTTTTACATGTGCATCACGTCCTGCAGTCACATAGACTTACTTTCCAAGCTGCAAAATGCCTGAACACATCCCTCCATGTAGAGAACTATGCAAAGCACTGCAAAATGGGTCAAATGACGTCAAAGTAAAAGCTACCATCTTTATGCACCTGCTCAGTTCAGCGTCAGTGAGCTTGCAACTGTAGGGGGCCTCATTGGGTTAGAAACGTTTCGCAGCAGGGGGTGCGGAGATGCTGAACACGGTGAAGGAGGGTTGAGGGGAGAGGAGATAAATTCTTAATCTGCTTGCATTGTGACCAGTTTTGACTTTGGAATAAAAACAGCGGTTTGAAACAAACACACACAGCGCTGAGAGCAGAAACATATCAAGACATCAACACTGGGGCTTCTTCTGTTTGCTGTTTTGGTGTCAGCCGGTGGGCATGTGAAAGTAACACGGTCATATTCGAATCCACGAGCTGCATTCAAATTGGTGCTGTGTGTATTAGTGTAGGCGGCAGGCTGCTGTGTGAAGCAGACAAAGCCCACATGACACATACACAAGTTGACTCAGCGAGCGTCTGCAGAGTACTGTTCACATCAGCAGCCCATCTGCGTGAGAAGAGTCTGGAGAGGTGCGAGCTGCCTAACACAAACACCAGCATCTATGACTTACACAAGGAAGAAACCGGAGAGCTGAAGTTTTCTGTGGAGCTCAAAGGGGAATCCTTCCATCGTCTCCGAACAGCTCCAGCTTCTGTCACACTGTGTTTATCTATAAGATTAAATAAAACAGGATTGTCTTTGTCCACTTCAATTTGAACTGTACCCATTTAACAGTCAAGAGTAGTGCTTTTCTATGATACACTAAAAGCAAGTATACGCCTGCAGCGCTCTGTAACAAATCTATTTGATTCACAGCCGATGATAAGCTAAATTCATAAAAGGCTTGTCATTGTTCTCACTGAATGAAGTCACTATTTGTAGATGACTTATCTAATGTGTCTAATTAAAGGAATAATTGTGAAAAAGCATTTTAAGTTGCGCACAGTTTATTTTCTGGTATGAAAGATTTCTTGATGTTAAATTGGCACTCGTGTTTGAACTCCATTATTGGGGGAATATATACTAAATATGAACACAGCTTGTGTTATTGCAATGACAAACTATATGCTTCTACCGTGAGCACATTAGGAGGGGTGTAACATATACTTACCATTACTTGTTTAGCTCATTAGCATGTACACGTAAACATCATGGCATCCATTGGTTTAACAAGTGGACACCAGCTCTCCATGCAGCTTCTTACTCTGCAGCGCTTTGACTTGTTATTGCTTCTCCTTTCTTCCCCCCTGACTGCAGTTCTGTTGCACTATAAAATCTATTCGCTTGAGTTTCGTCATCCATGTAAGCCCACGGTCACAACCTTCACTTTACTTCTATAACAGGGGTTTTTTTTTTTTGGTGCTTTTTTCTTTCATATTTGTCTGCATTAGAGGTATGAAATGCCAAGACAGGAAATGTAAACACAGTGACGTTATTCGGAAATTTAATGATTTTAAGGAAAATCCAGTCATTGGATACGATCTCTAAGTAAACACTGCAAGACATCCGCATGTATTCAGTTTTCATTCTTGCCTCCACACGCAAGAGAAAACACGCCACGGTGTTTTGCCGTGGGAGACGCTGATCGCGCAGTTCTTTAAAAGTGGCAGGTCTGAGTTTAAAGTGCTGCAGATGACCAGCAGCCAGCTCAGAGTCATCTCACGGAAAAGGGGGGGGGGGGGGGGGCGTCAAGGTTCTTGACTTTGCTGAATGTTGAGATTAAGAAAACAGCAAAGAGATGAGGAGAGTGACAGGGTGAGTAGAGTGCTCAGAGACTAAAGTTTGGATTTTTCTTCTCAAATAATTTACTCAATCTAATCTACTCCACGAACCGATGTAAAATCCTATAATGTGTATGATGAATTAAATAAAGGACTGCAAAAAAAAAATCACGTTGTTTTGTTAATTTTTGGTATTTTCTGACGAGTGTGCTTAGGATCATAATGAAATGATGATAAGTGGGATACAAATTTAATTTACCTACCACGACATGGGTATGAAACGCAGATAGTGTATGTCATAATTTTTCTTAAAATGTTCCAAAGTATGAATCATTAAGTCATACTGTAGCAGCCAATGCCTCTGCTTCCATGAGAGAGAATTACAAAAAAAAAAAAAAAGGTTGTTGAGTGCCATTAACAACTAAATGTGTCTCAAGCAGCAATGTTTAATTGCTTCTCCAGCCCTCACTGATGGGCAAGCTCTGATGCATTACTGAAAAAATAGATATAAAATCATTCATCCATCATTTTTAGCTGGTGTAAAGTGTAAGGGCAAAGGTCAGGGAATACGGTGATTATTAGTTTTATACAATGACCTGCGAGATCAACTGAGATTCTTGAGCCTGCCATTTTAAATATGTAGTCACACCACCTTATTCTAATGGAAAAGATGTTTAACAGTCAAGCGCTGGAGCAAATATTTCTTCATCTTTTATCAACTTAACTTTTTAAATCGACCTAGTAGCTCTGATGCTGTGGTATTAATGCACTGTACAAGTGAAGGGGCGTTAAGCCCTTTGCAGAAGAAGCAGGAAAAGTAGATGATTCAAATTTCAGTGTCTATAGTATGAGTGGACTGTTCATGCACCCCTTTGGTTTGCCAACAGTGTCTTTTTTTTCTTTCTTTTCTTTTCTTTTCTTTTCTTAAAAAAAAAAACAAAACAAAAAAAAACAAGACTTAATTTCACACCAGGTGACTTTTTCTACACATTATATCCAAATGATCCAGAGTCCTTAATTTGTAAATTAAGGCAACATCATTCACAGTCTGTGTACCTGTGCAATGCCTGTGGGACAATGCAAATATGACACATTACCTTTTTGTTTCAGATATGCTGTAATTAATGATTAATTAGATGAGCTGATCTACATGCCCAAATAAATATGCAATAAAAATACGATAAAGATAGGCACTCTTATTTGGACTTGAAACCGTTTCATAGCACCTGCAGGTAAATTTCAACCCACGGTGAATGATAATGTTCAGAGCCGACTAAGCTCAAAGTCGACTCTCTCTTGCATCTCTGAGTTCTATTAAAAGTTGTGCTGCTGTGTTATGATATGCAAATCACCATATGGTCTTATTTCCCTTTGTCTTCTCTTTCTCAATGTTCCACCTCAGGACTTGAATTGTCTTGTATAAAACCCACAGTCCGCTGCAGTCAGGTGGGCTGGATGGGGGACAGCGCCAACAATCAGGTTCCCAGAGTTGAGTGTTTATGCCTTTCACTTAATGGATTGTCTCACCTTCTTCAGAGGATGAACATGAGGTGCTTGAGATGCCAGCACTGCAAATGGATCCTGGGCCTTTGAGGCTGATAACGACTGGCCGTCATCTGTTTCAGACATGCTTCAATCAGCAGGCGTGATGATCAAAGAGCAGCAATGTAGCAGCAGTGTTTTACCAATTCAAATCATCTAATTAACTTCCTGTTTAAAGAGGATGTAAAATATGTGTAGCAGGATGTGCCTATCATGTGTTTGTGCACTTGTGCTCTGTGGTGAATTTTTAATGTGTTTCATGGCTCTCTGCAATAGATGGAAAATAAAAGTTTCTCTATGATATTTCCTTTTGCACTGCCTGACTTCATTATACAACGTATCACATCGCGTGCTCTTTGAAATGTATGAGTATGAAGCAATAACCTTCAACGTATTCATCTGTTGTAGTCATTAATGCATAGATCGTCCTACCAAACAGCATGGGTGCCACAAACATCACAAGCATGGCCACAAACTGCTGAAGAACTCTAACACTAGCATGGTGATACAGAAAAATCCCTCTATACAAGCTCATCAAATATGTAATCATTTACATCTCGGGGGACAAATTCATTATTATGAATTTGCATTTTTTTTATTTATGCATAAAACTCTTTTTTAACTCGTAATGTGGTCCAAATCCAACTGCAAAAGTTTAATTTGTTTGATTTTTTTGTTTTGTTTTCGGCTCCATTCATGCTCCACGTTTCTAAACGACATCAGCACCCTCAACCCTGCAGGTTCCTCAGATCCTCTGCAGTCCATTGTCCTTTTTCCTTTACTCAGAGGAAAAGAAAAGAGGCAGCTACATTTAACTTTCAGGTCGTCAAGTGTTCCATTTCTTTTTGAAACCAACACTGTACATATGAAATGTTATTTATTATGTATTTGTATCTGTTCTTCCCATCAAAGTTTGCTTTAAATGTGAACTGTACAGACAATTACCCAAAATTTATTTAAATAAATGTTATTATTGCATTTGCTTTGCTATTTGAATTTTATTGGTTTTACTAAATGACAAACTTGTACCTCATTTGTGCATCATTCATATTGATTCAGAAGAAAAAAATGACCAAATATCTGATATCATGCAGCACAACAGTACATCACATACTGCATATCTGTAAACAATATATTTATGTATCTATATATTTTACTAATTTTATGTTTGTATATGTTGTATTTCATTTCATGGGGAAATAGCATCCTGTTTTGCAGTGCACACAGAGAGAAAGAGAGAGACAGGCTATTGTGTAGACTGTTATATAACTGAAGCAGTGGGATGTGTTCAGGGTAAAACTTTAAGGAAGGCTGTACGTTCAGTTTAACACACTTTGTAAATGCTTCAGTTACAAGAGTTAATAGTTTCACAGATAGTGTTACTGTTAGTGTTCAAGTGCTTAGAAAAGTAAATAATAATCTATTTCTGGTGCTAACGCATTATTTTTGCCTTATATTGGCAAAAATCTTATGTATAAACTGTATAAAATCTCCACTAATAAATGAAAGGCACAGTCACAGTGCTGATTTCTGTGCCTTCTACAGAAGCAGAGTTCTGGTTCGTGATGACAACTCTTATGTTTATTAATCTTCAGTTATCTGAGATGCAAAAAAGTTTAAAACAAACAGAGGTTTAATACTTTAGTGTAATTTGATTGGATGAAGAATATGAAGAATAGTGGTAAATGTGGCAAAAGGATGAACTGAAGGACACATGAAGCGCACGCATGGAAAAGGTGAAAACATCAAAGCACATTTATTTTATTGTAAGGTGCACACAGTGAGTCAGAAACACTTAAGAAACAATGTAACCACGCCCTCAGCATTTTAGACTGAGGTACTCTTGAGCAAGACAAGCACAGAACTCTGAGGCATGATCTGTTAGCTCTCGATTATCATCCAGGTAACTGCAGAAATGTTGCTGCGTGATTCTTTTTAAAGTTGTGTCTGAGTGAGTGCAGCGTTTTAATAATGTTTATTCACTTTCACTCAATTCACAAAAGCTTAGAAGAACTTTTGCATTTTTACAAAAAGGTACGTTTATTAAAAGTCCAAAATGAGATGATGTGCGTGTTGTCAAACACTTTCATCTATGAATGTGTGTCATATTATTAACCCAGCTAACTTAAACAATACTTTCATAATACGGTTTTTAAAAAGTGTATGAATTGAATCCAGCAGAGAGGTCCATTGAAGCAGGTTCTGTTTGCAGTGGTCAGTCTTACTGATCAGGTAAAAATCTCTTCTTAGTTTCTGTAACTGGGAAAAATCCACCGCCTGCAGAGCATATATGATGTTTCATCTGTGAGCAGACAGATGCCAGAAATAGTTTCTTTAACATGGTTCACTTTCCATTTGATGGTTTCTCCTGTATTATTAAATTAGCTTCACATGCAGAGCACTGAACTGCATTCAGAGACACTTTTTTAAAGAGAAAGCTTTCAAGGTCTCTTTTTGGAGCTCAGGAATGTTTGTTCATCAGTATCAGTGATGACTGGAGCAACAATTTATTGGATAACCAAAGAGACATTTTACAGTTACTTAAAAACTCAGAACTGTTTTTGGCAGTTCACTTTTTGACTTGCCATCATGACACTCATCTGTTCCTGTTTAGATTCATAATGGTGGCGACAGAGCAGCAGCGTGGGAGTTTAAGAAAGGAGTATTTGAATGCAGTCAGTAACAGCATGTGTCCTTTCTTCATGTGAGTTACTGAACTTTTTTACAGCAAGAAGGCCTGATGTATTTTTATAGCAATAATGCCGATGCAGCGACTCCACATGCAGACTGAGGCTCTTGTTTACCTCAAAATATGAAATACTGAGAATCCATTTTACTTCCAATTTATTTGCAGATCAGAAAGCTGACATATTACAAGTCTTCACATTCCTTGGGATTATTTAAAAAGGCATATTAAACATATATAATCTCATTCCATCATTAAATATGTTGCTGACAAGATGTTAGTAACATAATAGTAATTTAAAAATTAGTTTTACTCCTAATGGCCATGTGTAATATATCTAGGCCTGCTTTTAAACAAGTGGTCACATCCATGTAATTTACATGCAGTGTTCTGCATTTCTGCAGTGTAGTGAACGTCAATAAATCAAGTAAAAGCTGTGAGAGGTGAGCTGTGGCGGGCGGCTGAAGGGTGTTTTGTGTGTTTTCCTGTCGAGTGAGCAGCAGCAGTAGTCATCCGAGCTGAGGAATCTTTTTATGACTCCTGCACTCATGGCTGGAGGGAAGAGAGAGGACGAACCGTCTGCAGCGTTTTAGCACACAATTTCCTGATGGTTTCAGAGAAGAGGCCAGCCAAGCATTTCAAGTGGCGGAGCAGCGAGAGGGCAGTATTGCAGAGGAGAGCAGGTAGTGTAATGATCAGGTAGACAAGATGACATCGAGCGTCCTCAGAGACGGTCAGACACACTGAGTTCACATCCTTCCAGGCAAAAAGAACCACTGAAACAGGACGAGACAAAACCAACAAACAAGAGAGCCATTAACCACGAGAAGACTTGTTATTACTGTACAGCAGCACAAAGTCAGCGCAGTCTCTGTGCAACACATACAGGAGCACAAACACCGAATACACATGAACTGTTGGCAATAATAAACTGGTATTTGCAGCATGTGTGTAATAGCATGCATTTCTGAGTAGTCACCAACAAAATGGACAAACAACTTCACAATAAAATAAACCATCTTTACGAAGTGCACATGTGCACAACTCATAAAATAGTTATTGCAATCTCTGTCTGCATCTCCTGGGATGAGATCTGATAATAAATGCCAAAGCATAATAATATCTGCACATGTATGTGACTATTAGTTTCTGATGAATTATTTTAGAGTTGTTTTTTGAACTGCATCTCAATAAATCACAGTTTATGGTGCAAATTCTTGCAGGGTTTATATTGTGTGGCGAGCCTCGTTTCACAGTTTGTGATGATCTGCTGTTGATTTATAAAAATCTGCCAGACGTAACAGGTAATTTAACAACTTCTAAATGATTCTCATGCATTGACAACATGATTAAATCCAGTGGAGTATAAACAGTTTTTTCATCACTAACTTCAGCTCTAAACAAACTGTCCAAACTTTAATGAATCGACTAAGGAAAAAGTGTCAAAGGTGCACTTTGACTCACAGGTATGTAGATTTTTAAAAGCTGTATTATTATTTTATATTACACTTCTCATTAAACATGTTTAATTTAAAAATAAATGTTATTCACAGAATAAGGCTGATTTTAAAAGTGTCAATACTCGAACACTCTTTGGTCATTTTCTGCGTTTTAATATCTTTTAAGCAACCAGCCGAGTTTGCTACAGATCACAGCCTGACACAGTGCTGAGATAATAAACCAGCATCTTAATCTGAATCTGAATTTGAATTAGCTGAAGTGGCAGTTGGCTGTTTGGTTAAATAAAAACTGTCCTTAACATGTGGACAATCTGACATTTTCTTTCTGTAGTTCCTCAGAAGAGCACTAAAGAATTATAGAGAGACTGAACTGTTGCATGTTGTTGTTATAGACGGGTGTATTTTGGCCTGAATTTGATCGTTTTGCACAGGTTTTACTCTCTTGCTATGATTCAAGCTGAAACCCATGTCACACTTTTTACATTTATCTCAGAGGTACTTTTTATAGTAACATTCCTCTGGTTTCTTTAAAGTTTCTTTAAAGTTAACTTCCTCCTTCTAAAATAACTGCCTGGTAATTGGTAGAGCACTCCTTGATTCACTTGATTTGCTGCACAAAGTCAATATGGGAAAATATCAACCATTCTAATAGACACACAACACACAAAATGTGTAATGATATAACAGATGTACTGTGTGAATAATGGTTTAAGACATTAAAAAAAGGATAATCCATTTATAAATAATCCGTTTTTTTGTAAACGAGGCAGGACAGAAAATGACTGGTTATTTATTCAAAAAGCTACTTACTATGAATAAATATTTTTAAGGGGAATAAGGATATTGTTTTTTCTTTTGGACAAATTCAAACCACACAAAGCAAAATTTAAATGAAATAAACCCGTAAAAATAGATTTTATTTCCAAAAACAAAAATTTATTCTTTGTAAAGAATAAATTTCTGAAAGTGTGCTGGATACAGATACATGCACTGCAACTGTACATTTGTAGTAGTGTAAAAGTATATAGTAGTATATTCCTTATTTGTATATGTTATATATAATTTGTTATTTATTTTTCTATAAGATACAAATAGCTATGTTTTTATTTATTTTTTACGATGCCATTTTTAAAAAAAATAAATTCTGCATACAGTCTTCTACCTTTTCAGGATTACAGCTACCTGGCATTCCCATCCAGCATACAGCGTTTTATTCAGACAGTGCTCAGTAAAAAACGAATAGAAATTAGAGTTTTAATCCTTTGACACTTTGCAGGAAAACTGGACTTTGACTTCATATTTTAAATTGCAGCACATGGTGCATTCTTGTAACTGTCAGGATCAATACATTCACAATTTGAAGTAGTTTTGGGATGTGTTTATGTGGATTCATCTAAATAATGGTAGGCTGTCAGGTGGCCTACTGGATAAAAGCATCCCAAAGTGGGGACAAACAGACAGGTAAAAATGCCACATTGATATGCAGCTTCTGCTCACATTTCCATTGTTGAGTTGTGAGGCCATTTAAAAAGTTTCCGTCTCCACGTTCAGCTCTCAAAGTGTTTTCAAACTTTTGATTAGAAGATACATCTCTTGACTGTTAATGTGAAAATAAGCCGAATAAATGAATTCCTGGCATAAATGGACATCAGGAAACACTTGATGCAAATTGCAGCTATTTGCATGCATTTCAGGTGCAAAACCATGTTTGATCATTATTATTATTATTATTATTATTTATTTTACGGCACTTTTTTTATTCAGAGGTAAAATATATTTATATATCTAACTTTATACTGTTTCTACATTAACAAAGCTTTCTTTTGGGGGGGGGGGGGGGGGGAGAGAGAAGAAGTGCACTTAAATGTTTGAACAATGTTTTGAAGCTTCTTCCAAAATCCAAAAATTATCTAAATTATTTTATTATTTTAACTTTATGCAGCCTGTAATGACTAAAGCAGACATGATTGTAAATCTGAACAGCCTCTTGATTTATTAAGAACAAAAAAAATGCAAATTTGGCTCAAGAAAATGAAAACGGAAAAGAAAAGTCAAAGCAGAACATTGCAAACACTTACATGTCACTGGAAAATGCCAAAAGTCCAAAAGATTATCTTCTACCTTATAATTCTAAGAATCCTCAGTACTTGAACTATGTCTAAATATTGTTATGTAAAACAAGTAAAACGGGGATCCACTTCAAATTAAACTACAAAATTACATTTCAGGACATCAAACAGATTTCATCTTATCACAATAATTGAATGCAAGGGCAACCAGATACAGGAGAAGGACTGGCAGATCCAATTTGCCATATGAGTAACTGGGTGACAAATCCAGAGTGAGCCACGGTTGAGTCACAACTATACTCTCTAACAGCTTTGTTTACCTGCCCTTACTGCTGCCACAATTAATGCAGCAGAGAAGTGGACGAACCAGGTACCCTTGGAACCAAGCACCCAGTCCAAGTACACTATCTGCTTTGTTCTGCCATGCATTTGGTAGTCTGCACTGATCTGCTGCTGTGGTTTTTAATTGTTGCTACAAAAGAGAGCAGCTATGCTAAAATATCGCCACTCAAAACAGTGCAGAGGACAGTGGCACTCACAGAACTCGGAGGACCTAAAATTTCAGGGAGCTAAATCAGTTTCAAACATGGAAGGGCACAATTTGTTGTCTCTTTTTCCTTTGTTGTTGTTGTTATTGTTGTTTTGTTTTTCAAATCTCAAATAAAGTGACTGGTCATAGTTACAGATACAGGATTTATTAAGTCATGTGTGTATAAATTATATGCATAAAAATATGATCTATAAAGTTAATCTCACCAGTCATTCTTTAAAACTCATCATGACATGATTAATGGATCACTGACAGCCTGTCCACGCTTTGCAGTGCCACTGTAGCTTAACGAACCTTAATTAAGGTTGTTATATGCCTTGCTAGTCTTCAGCTTCAGTTTGAAAACTGGAATCACAATCACTTGTTGTCATAAATGTGTACTACAAGGTACAATTTTTATACTACTTTTAATTTCCTATCTGATTAGTTTAGCATATGGTTCAATAATTAAAAAAATTGTGCCAACTGATGTGAAGGTAATTTTTTTGCAATGAGTGTTCTTGAGTGAATAGAATAGAATAGAATTCAACTTTATTGTCATTGCACATGCACAGGTACAGGGCAACGAAATGGTGTACTCAACACATCTTTGACTTAACTTTCCACTCACATTGATGATTTTATTACATTGATGTGATATTAGAAGAGTTTAACATTTTTGTAAAAAAGCAGAAAGAAACTGTTTGGGTTTTTTTGTTTGGGGGGGGGGGGGTTCTATGGCATGGAAATTAAAAGAATATGTCCTCTTTCAGGCAACATAGAAAAGAATTTAACACAATTCAGTATCTTAATTTGCTTCCAAAAACAAGAAGGAACATTCAGTTTTCTACCACCAGCATAGCTACATATCCCACATGCTGTTATCCCCCAGCTGCAGCACATAATCCAGTCTGATTGGCCTTTACTGCAACTTTATCAACTTAACGAAAAGCTGTATTGTAATACTTTAAGAATAACTTCTAAACGTTAATCCTATTATAGTATGTTAAATTCTTCTTTCCTCCATTTTCCACAGCTGTCAGATTATGGTCAGTGCCCATTAAAGCCCATATTCTGTTTTTGGCACCCTATTAGCATCATTTCGTCCATCAAGCGACATTAATTGTGAATGAATGCAAACTCCTGCAGAAGAATACGGTCTTCAAGAGGTCTGTCACATACTTTCTCCACTTGGGAGGACCTTTAACCTACTTAGCTGAGGAACCGGACCGTTTCAAGTAGTGCAGCTGAAAGATATGCACCTGCCCGCTTTTTACTCTCACACTGCTCTGCGATTTAAGAGGAGAGAAAGTATTTGATCTAAATGGTACTACACTGACTGCAGGTGTGGAATTTCCTCCACAAATCTCAGCAAAAATTCACCCTCTGGGCCGGGCAGTATAGAGATGCGCTTTACATGAAGAAAAACTGATTAGAGTTGTTGTAAGACTGGTGCGTTTAATACCAGTATTTGTGTTTATTTTGCGCCATGCTCTAATATACGAGCCTTTTTGATTCCATGCGCACGAATGTCCAAATACAAATATCAGTAATCTGGAAGAAAAGCTGTACATAAGATCCCCCACCTCCCTCCAGTATCCTTCAATTTACAGATGTAATAAATATCGTGGTGGGTGTTGTTTGACTGTTAAAGAATACTTGCTGCTTTCTTCTTTTTCTTTTCGTTGACAAACCCTGACATGAATTTATAAATCCCTGGCTTCTTTTCCGTTAGAATATGTTTGAACTTAAATTTAAAAATAAGGATCCCAGTCTACAAGGTTCGGTGTGTATTTTCAGGTTTTCCTTCTTCTCCTTCTTCTTCTTTGTAAACTCGCCACACCAAAATGCGTCGTTTTGCAAATCCACCTTTTTCTTAACATACCCAAGAAGCTGTTTTCTTTTAACTAGAGGCCGGTGTACTCACAACGAAATCTAAACGAAAACACTAGAAATCTAAGGAAGATGTCCCAGACAATCGAAAGAGAGATTCACGGTTCGCGCGTAAATTACGCACAGAAAAATTTACCCAGATAAATGATTCCCGTAGCTTAGATAACATTACAATAACGGCACACGTTTGTTTCCACTTTTCAAAAATCATCCAAACAAAGAAGAAGATGAGAAGTAAGAGAAACTGGAAACCACTTTTAGTGTGATTAATTTCACTCGTATTATTTTACAGATAGAAGTGGGAAATGTGAGGGGTTGTAGGAGCTGCAAGACGAAATCGTTTTCGTGTTTTCTGCACTTTGTGCTCGGCCGGTGCGTGGTTGAGGTGACAGGTCAGGACCCTGGCCCTCTAGCCATCTCTCCACATCTCTCAGGGTATTGAACTAGCATCGAAGAGATGGAGAAAAGCACTTCAGTAACCAGGCGCTTGAATCCATCTGCTGTGCTGAGCTGATGAAGGCGAAGGTATTGAGCAAAAGGCTATCTGTAGGATACAAACTACATAAATGGGTTGTTATTAGGTTCTCGTTAACAACACTTAAATGTTCCGATAAAAGCGTAGATATAGAGAGAAAAATGGTTAGAATGTTGTTATAGAAAGTCGCCGCTGTTTATCTGAACACCGCGGTTTGCGCCAGTAATCTCTATCGTTAATGAACACAATTTAAGAGATCATTTAGTCCCTGGTGGCAAGCACGCTGATGCCTATAGAATATTATGTAACATACTTCTGTTTGTCTTCAGGAATAAAGTCACAGAAGCATGTGAACTGATTTGCTCTGTGACTTAGTGAGAAAGCTTAACGTCTTCTTTAAGGAAAAATGTATTCCATAGACACTAACTAGCTTCCCATTTGGAATTTTGGGAATAGAAAAGCAGTATTCTTCGCCATAGTGCCAACAATTTATTGATTGTATTTCTTGTGATGGAAAGAATCAATGTGGGCTAATTTATATGAATAATTCCCCGATGTTTTTCAGAACGCATCGTACCCGTTTGCTTGACTAAGCAGACAAGCGAAACTAAGCACGAGACAAAAATTATTGCTAAACATAGTTTGAAAAGTGGAGAATATTTTAAATCTTTTTCTCTTTGTTCGTCTTAGATTTGTGAACCAACCTTGGGTGGGCCTTCTTCACGAGTCCCGGCGCGTTCCTTTATATGGCTCCGGTTGCATTTTCCGCATCATCTCCACAGGATGTAAAAGTTAACTAGGACTGAAAACTATATAAAAATGAACTATAAGCGCCTATAAGAGTTGCATGCAGCCTACCAGCTCCACATTTTTATGGGATCCTAATGTGGAGGGTTTGTGGACCGGGTCCTGCTCTCTGACTCAGTAATCCACAAGGTTGAGAGGTTTGCCTCATTTACATAATGTTAGAGGTCTGGGCCGAGGCCTACTTTTCTTTTCTACTTGAAAAGACACCATGCTGCTGTTCCCAAAAGAGTGGAAAAGGCTCACAGACGTCTGGACAAGCATAGGTGTATTTTCAGGTAGGAAATATTACTCTAAAAAAGGCTAATTTACCCTAATTTATGTTCTAATAGAAATAGCTTTTCGGGAGATTCTTTATTTTACACAGGTTAGACCGCATTCTTTTCAAACGCCATTTTTTCTTTTCTTTTTGTCTTCAGTGTCTTTCTGACAACTCCAGCTGACTTTGGAAAAAGCACGCACTGTTTTGTTTTCCTGAAGAACAATAAAGCCCAGCCACTTCACATTAAATCCGCCGCGGAGTGCGGGCATCTGGGGGGAAAGAAAAATAAGAAATCCGGCTTCTGAAATATGCATAGGAAAAAATGAATGATTACAATCAGCCTATCAACTTAACCGGAGATTGCTGTTCTTGATATTTCTCTATAATTGATGGCTGACCATGTCACATCTTCATTTACTCAATTAGGGTAGGTAGCTACTTGCTGCCATGCCATGGCAAATTACATTAGTGGCTTCATGCAGACGAGTGGTTCCTTCCTACAATAATGAAGACAGCGACACATTTCACGTCTGGAAAATAACCTCCGAGCAGAGCACCTGTTCCCATTGTTGTCTGCAGTATTATGGTGATGATAAAGTTAAAAAAAAATTCAGAGGAAACATTATCATTGTTATGAAAACATATTTTCCAAGAGGAATTGTAGCGGCAAGTCTTTATTACTGAGTAGTTATCAGATATAGGCGTCATAAATCAGTTTAGAAATAAATGACAAATTGAGAAGTTTTTATTAACCACTGTTCGCCGTTTCTAGCGGCTCTTTTCTCATTTGACCCTCTTGTTTTGTTCCTCTTCCTCTTATTCTTCCCCTGGCGCCAGTCAGTTTGCTCAGAGATTACAATGTCAGGTCAAGACTGCAAAGTGTCGTTAATGCATGTTGACCAGACTCGAGGGTTTGAGGCTTAAAATAGTGCACCAAGTCTAATATAATTGTAGATGCCTAAGAAGTATAGGTAAAAAAAAAAAAAAAAAAAAAAAAGTAATTTCCTCCCTTTTGATCCTAAATTAGGTTATATGGAGTCGGATGCTGTATGATTAGTTTCGGAAAAATATAATTTACAAATTCGTTTATGTCTTTTGCTGTGTGAGTGCTGTGTAATGGCAAAGAGTTTTGGACCCATACTGCATTTTTCAACATATTTTTCTTTCTTTTCTTTTTTTCTTTTTGAGCTTATTTGGACTTGTTCCTCTTCGCTGGGATAAAATGATGCTCAAGAAGCATAAACGAGCTGGTCATACAACTTCATTGTGACTCTTTGATGATACTCGGTGGCCCTTATGTCTGTTCAAAGTGCTCTCAAAGTTTCTAGAAAGAGTGGAATTCCCTACTGACGCAAAATAGTCATATGTGGTCAGATCAGCTGATGTGCGGAACATAATGGGATATTATCACCTGTATGTAGCTGCTGCAAACACAGAATCGTGAGTATGTGTCGTAGTTTTATTCACGTATACAAGTTAATACAAAGCAAAGTGTGTTTTCATGAATTATTTCCCTAAAATGTCAATGACTATTGTTTGCTGGTTTAGGAGTTTTGCTCCGCCCCCTGTGTTTGTCGTAAACCTGGCTCCTGGCTCCAATAAACCCGGGCTAAGAGCGCCCTGGGCTCGCCTCCTTCTCTAAGGCGATCAATAGGATCTCAGGCGCACTACAAGCACTCTCTTACGTAGACATCCACCAAGGAGAGAGCCGATACAACAACACGGTTGATCTGCTCAAACACAAAAATCTACCTGCTTTCTGAATCATGTCGTTGAGCCCAAAGCACACAACGCCTTTTTCAGTGACAGATATTTTGAGTCCAATCGAGGAGACCTACAAGAAGTTTAGTGGCATGGACGGCGCAGGGAACCTAACCTCTCCACTGGGAGCCTACCGACAGCCTCAGGTGTCTCAGACCGGCATGCAACAGCACTCCATGGGCCATAACGCCACGGTGGCCACCACTTACCACATGCCGCACAGCGTCTCCCAGTTCTCCCACAGCGCAATGGGAGGATACTGCAATGGAAGCATTGGCAACATGGGAGATCTTCCGTCGTACCAGGAAAGCATGCGGAATAGTGCAGCAGCAACAGGGTGGTACAGCGCCAACCCTGATCCAAGATACTCCACAAGTAAGTTCGATTCTCCTTTTATCAACACTTTTCACACTTTTTTTAATCTTCGTAAAACCACAAATGAATTTTGAGAGTGACCGTTAAAAACGCACACGACTAACCTGTAGTTTCTTTTTGTTTGTTTTTTATATGTTAATTTAAAAATGATATATATTGTCCGCTATTTTACAAAATATCTTATTTTAAATGACTGTTTATGCTGATGAAAACCGAAAAGGAGATCATTCTTTGGCTCAGTCTGACTCGACTTTTTTAAAATTTTGGAATAAGAAACAATTTTAAAGCAATAATTTGATAATTTATTATTATTATTATTATTATTATTATTATTATTATTATTATTATTATTATTATTATTATTATTATTATTATTATTATTATATGTTTTTGTTTGTTTATATTTTCCAACTTCAGCCAATAATCAATAAAGACTACTTCAGGCGAAATAGTGTTCTCCTCTTCTGTTTATTGAACGCATGTATATGTATGTATATTTTTAAGTTTCTAGATTCATGGGACCTTCCACAGGTATGAACATGACCGGCATGGGGAGTCTCACAGGAATGGCGGACGCCACCAAAGCCATGCCGGCTCTCCACGCTGCGCCCAGGAGGAAACGGCGCGTCCTGTTCTCACAGGCTCAGGTCTACGAGCTCGAGAGGAGGTTTAAGCAACAGAAATACCTGTCTGCGCCTGAAAGGGAGCACCTGGCCAGTATGATACACCTGACGCCGACTCAGGTGAAGATCTGGTTTCAGAACCACCGGTACAAGATGAAGCGCCAGGCCAAGGACAAGGCAGCGCAACAGATGCAGCAACAGGACGGTTCTCTGTGCCAACAGCAGGCGCAGTCCCCCAGGCGCGTAGCGGTGCCTGTTCTGGTGAAGGACGGTAAACCGTGCCAGAACGGCTCAAATACGCCAACGCCGAACCAGCAGCAGGTACAACAGAACCAACAGCAAAGCCAACAACAGAGCGGAGCTGGAGTCGTGCTCGCATCCTCCACCAACAGCCTCAGCCAGCATCAAAGCCAGCAGCAGGTGAACACTTTGGAGCTGGAAGAGATGTCGCCCAGCCCTCCCTCGCTGCACAGCCAGCTGAACATGGCACAGATAGACACATCTGCTGTAGATTACACCAGTAACATGGTCAGCTCAAACCTCCTGTACGGCAGAACGTGGTAGGACCTAATACAGTACTGTCACTTTCCACTTTTTCTATGTGAACCTGCGGATGAGCCCATGCAAAACAAAACACTGCAATACATACATATATATATATATATACATACACACATATATATATATATATATATGTATATATATATTCTCGCTGAGGGCTTAAAATGGGGCCCTTTGGCTTTGGAGGGTGTTGAAGTGGGCAAGGGGCGCACAGAGGCGCACCAGCTGATCAGGGCACATTTTCTTGACATCTCTGACAGGGGAGTCTATTTTTGAACTTTGCAGAAATGGCCGCCCTTCAAAGCAATTATGTCGTTTCTGGACCTTTTGTAATCCATGTTTTGGACCTTCCTCATGATGTTTTAAACGTAGTCTATGTTGGTGAAACAAAAAGGAATGCTGCTTCACTTGAGTTCGGACTGGGGGAGAGGTGGGATCAGGTTCGAAGTACACTAAGCCACCACTCCTTATTTGCGGTGATAACCTGGTATTTTATCATATTAATATTGTAAACTAATGTATTCATTTAGACTTATTGAATAAAGTAGGGACTTGTATATTTGGCTAACACACAAGAATGCGTTTAACTGTATAATAATCGTTATTGCGTCCACTTTTATGTTTTCTTTATTCTTTTGTAAGTTAAAAAGGAACAAATGCGTGATGGCTGCTGTATATGTTTCAAAACCAATTGAACGTTAACAATAAATAACTTGAAGTGTGAGAGCTATTCCTGAACAAGTAATTTTTTAAAAGGCATCTGTTTTGGAGTGCATTTTCATTATGTTGTGATTGAGACCAAATTGAGCTGGAAAGCAAGGTCGATGAGGGAGCCAGCATTGTTCAGGTGACATTTTGGAGGGCTGCCTTTCATGGGAAATGTCTGCAAGAGTCTAAGACCGGGAAATCACCCTTTTTTTTAAAAAAAAACAAAACAACAAAAAAACTATCACTTTTTAGCAGCCTCGATCTTGGGATTAATTCATACTTCACTACATTAATAGATATTTTTTTCTTTCCTTTAAATCAACTAAACAATTCAATCATATTGATCTTAATCTTTTTAATAGGCCCAGACGTTGGTTTTGCGCTGTGCAATTGGCCAATTTTATTGTGAATGCAAGCGTCTGTGGAATGCACAATGATCACCAATTATTGGAAATGGGAATCTTATAAATAGTAGGTATAGTATGTAAAAGAACGAGATGCATGCTCCACATTATTATTATGTGACCTCAGAGTTAATGACAGTAATCACAGAACAGCTATTATTATTATTATTATTATTATTATTATTATTATTATTATTATTATTATTATTATTATTATTATTATTATTATTATTATTATTATTATTATCACAATAAACATTTGTATCATCGTTGTAAAATCAAATAGGAACAATTGTATTATTACTTTTGTTATATTTTATATATTTTTTTAATGAATTAATGTTGTTGTTTTTTAATTATTCAAAACTGAAAAAAGAAGTCCAAATTATGTTTTATTAGTAAATGTAATTTAATTATAAATGGGGGGCTGTGTTGTAATCCGTAAAGTTTTAGGAATCATTTTGACGACTCACAGAAAGTATGACGAGGATATTTCTCTATTAGCTAAATTATTGACCGTTATTATTTAGAGTTAAATGTCATTTATTTGCAGTTAATTTTCTTTTATAAACCCACCTTTTCTCTGTAAAGCACAGGACCAGAAAGGTAACATGAATCTAAATATAGATAAAGAGCTAATACTGGGTCTTGCTCTGTATTTACTTTTACTTGATTAATGAAATAACACTGATATATCCACTTATTTATTTCTAAAGCGTTAGTGTTATTCACACACACACTCACGTTTGCACGGACTGGCCCTGTTCTGTTTAATCTCTGTCGAAGGTGAATGATTTGTGCAAACAAATTCCAAAGTTTTTAAGGTCATCACTTAGCGTCGTTGTCGGTTCCCCTTTGCTTCTGTCCTCCAAAAGCTTTTTCCACACCAGCGGCGGCTGATAATAGAAAGTAACATTTCATTTCCTGTGGTCATTTAAACACGTTCAGAAATTACTTCTCAATCCCCTTGCTGATGACACCCTGCGATGGTGATGATGATGGCTATCAGTGTGTATCAGTGGAGACCTTGGAGAGCCTCCATTTTCAACCCCTTCACATACCTGGCAGCTGTATGTATATGTGCTATCATCCCTACACTTGAAGGAAGCGCCAGAGCCAATATGCACCTGACATTTGGAATTGAGCGTGGCAACTCTATCAGAAAGGAGTTTGATAAGAGCATTAAAAAGAGAAATGCATTCCACAATATACACTATGATGCTGCAAGATGCTTCTGATAGATTTTGTCTCTAAATTGAGGGTATGAATGAGCTGTCAACAGAGCTTTTGATGGTGGACCACATGAAATGAAAGTGGAGGTGAAGCCATTCTTTTCTCTTTTCAATAGCCATAGTTATGGCGCACTAATAGGCTATGCTTGGTAATCACTGGCTATTGTGCCTGTTGCTTCTCTCAGTTTATTGGGGGGGTACCTCTCTTTGTAAGGATATATGAGACAGGCTGGGCACTGTAATTGGTGCTGGCATCATCATTTCTATGTGGAAACTTTCTGGAACGGCAGTTGCTGCAGTGCACTCTTACCTCTGTGTGTATAGTTGCAGAACCAGCTTTAAGTCCTTGCTAACAACGTCCACACCCACACACATTTGCACGCGCGCACACACACAGTTCACATTTACATACACAAACAAAGCAACTGAATAAGTTAGACATTGTGTAAAATTGCCTCTGTTGCAAAAAGCAGATATTTCCATCATGGCTGGAGGAAGTCCATCACTACTTCAATGTCATGTTAGCACAAAGCACGGAGCGGAGGATATTCCATTTCATGGATGCAAAGAAATTTTTAGACTATTCGTCTCAGGTAATTGCAGGTTGCACTGCATAATGTGAACGTAGAAGGAGTCTAAGCTTCTGTCTCTGTAACCCCCCCTCAACCTCCCCCTGCCCAACTCTCTTCCTCCCCATTATTCTACTTAATATGTCAGAAGGTCTGATCGCAGAGAAACCTTTTCAAGTCCTATTGATGTGTTCCTCAATTGACCATGGCGACCTAGCAACCTAGAGAGCGCTAATTGGCAAAGGCTTAACGTGATTGGCTGCATAGTTTACACAGAAACACAGGCCTAACATATAACCATCATCATGCACAAGAGAGTGCTTTTTGTCTTGTTTGTTTTGTTTAGAGTTTTTTCTTTCATTTAAATATATATGATGGCAAATTGTTTCATTTTGTTAGTCTCAACTAAAAAACAATATTTTGACCTGGATAACTTTAAAATTTTTCCTGAAACGCACACATGTTTTTGGGGAAGAATAAATGTAAACAAATGCTTCATAGAAATGTGTTATTCGTTATGATTATCATGATATTGATTCAGTAGGAACGTGGGCTTATGGTAGCAAGTTTAACCTCCGCTTCTATTCCTCCTTCCTAGAAATAGTCCTCAAATCTTGCCACTTATGTGAAATGATTAGGAGAGGTGAGGTCCGCTTTTTCATTTCACTGAAAGAATGAATGCATTGAATTGGCAGGTTCTGAGACACACAGAGCAAGATTTTAATTAGTGTATTGCCCTCTTATTCTGCCAAGGAGAGACAGTCTTTTTCTTCTCTACAACAAACCTGTGCCTGCGTGATTTGTTTGGTTTCGACAGAATGAGTCACTGAAAGCTGGATATCTTTGCCCCAGAAAGCAAAAAGTTCTCTAATTCCAGCCTTTTTCAAATGGGAAAAAAAAATAATCATCTTCCTACAGAGTGGGAAAAACAACATTTCAAGTAGGTCATAGGACTCTGAAAGCATTTCTCACTCTAATAGATTTTCATGAAATTAAATACATGAAACCATATTTTTAACATTGCTTTTGGTTTGACAATAACATCAAACTCCACATTTACACACGTGGTTATTTCTATTCCTGGGCTTCCACTGGCTAATTCCACTGGTTACTATGAATACCATTTTAGCAATATTAGGTACCTCAGGACCAAAGCAGAGGCTATTCACAACTGTCTATAAGAGAGTGGGGGCAGAGGTTGAAGAACCTGGTTTGGAGTGTGTGTGCATGTGCGTGTGTGTTTATGTGTGTGTGTGTGTGTGTGCGCAAGGGGGGGGGGGGGGGGGCATCCCTTATTAGAAAACCATGTCACATTCTCTCTCTGTGGTGACCAGACCCGCTACACTGCCAGTAATCCCCCTTCCAAGTCCCACTATGCATGTTATTCAATTCTCTCATAAGTATTTAGAGAAACTGTTTTCAGTTGCTACTAATAGCTACTGACCTCCAGTGACACAGACCAACAATAGGTTTGTCAGGCCTGAAACGCACAACTAAAGAAGCTGATTAGAAACTCAAGAGGTTTGAAGCAAGAATCAATGGCTGCTCTGTGCTACCACAGTGCTTCCAGCATGGTGCTGATGATTGTGGGACCTCCATTAGTTATGCCTCATTAAGTCCCACAAACTGTTCTTTAAGAAAATTGGTTTAGCCAGTTCTGAAATCTATTACGGTTTTGAATCTCACACTGATTCTGTTTAGACAGCAGTTTGGAGGAAGACCTTGTTTAGTCTGCAATAACTTTTTGAGAAACGTTTGAAAGCCTTTGACCTTCAGTCAGTTTTTGTGTCCTTTACCTCCTTTTAATAGAAATAAATTTTAGGTCAAAATTAATAATTCCCTCATTTATATATACATATTTTTTTTAAATCCTCATCTAATTCTTTAATTTTACATTTAGGCGACATGCTTTAATTACAACCGGGCCTCTGTGTAGTTTCAGGGTATTATACACCATACCAGTGTAATTTAAATGTAGCAGAGCCTCTTTTGGCCATAGCTAAGAAATTTTACTTATCTTTATTAAGGTCATGTTGGGTTTCCAAACCTCAATATGACCTTGGTCTTTTATATAAAATATTTGTCGCCATAAAAGTGAAAGGAGAAAAAAAATGAATCTGTCAAAAGGCGTCTTGAATCCAAGAGTGCTGAAAGTTTAATTAACGCTTCTGTTTATTTAGGGTTTTTTTTTCTCTGGTCGGGGGGGTGCCCCACCCACCCACCAGCACCATTTTTTTCTCCTTTACCTTGTTACACCACTGCATCACTTTTTCTGTTAAAGGTTTTGTGTTTTCTTGTTGTCCGGTGCAATCTTGTGTGCTTCTGTTTTCTCGAGTTGTTTAAGGATTAGTTAGGAGCCTCCAGCTTTCAATGAGCGGACGAGAGAGGACAATACAGACCATCTGAATTCTGTTCCATTTTTCGTCTTTTTTTAAACATGTAGCATCTGGGTTTTGTGTTTATCTGTATGCATGAGAAAAAATGGCTAAATAAAGTACTTTTGAAAACAGTAGGCGAGAGACTACAGCTTTAAACTCTAAGAGATTTGTAAGCCAGCCTTTATGCCTCCTTTGACTACACATAATATAATTTTACTCCATCCTTGGAATGGGTTTCAATCTATACAAAACAAGAAAAAAGGAAATTATACAAGCATGCCTAGAAGATATTTAATCATCTCCACATATGCAAAGAGATGTTTTTTTTTTATATTCAGAAATATGAAAAAGACACATTCACAGGACAAAAGAGTTCACCTCCGTCCTTCGCAACACTCCTCTTTACTTTTGAACCAGCAAGCACTTTTCTCCCAGCTCACCGTTGCCACGGCAATGGCCAGCTGCCAGTCGAAGGATTACCGGTTAATAGGGCCAGGGCTGAAGAGCAGTTCAATGAAGGTAAGCAATGGATAAGATCAGTGTGTGCTGGTTACGAGAAAGTAATTTGTATGTCCGTAAGGGCGTTTTATTTGCTTCATTTCTTTTTATTGTTTCATTTCTTCTTATAGACACAGTTTATATTTATATTTTCAAAGCGTTGTTGGATATAAGGTCAGGAAATCAGCTGAGCGGGGGCAGCGGTTCAACAGTAAACCAGCACAGCAAACACGCAAATTAACACGAATGACAAAAGACAACAGAAACAGCTATCACTCGAGCTATGTCTGTCAAATTAAGCCCAGAAGGATGTAATCATTTCTTCAAATATAACATTCGATAATCTGCCCCCTCCAAAACACACAGGAGTCTCAATATAACTGTCCCAGAGGGCCACAGAGGCCAAGCAGGACCACCCACTTTCTTTTCAATTATCATCTTGCAGCAACCTGTCTCCTCTCCAGCATTCAGCAAGAGACACTGACTGCTCTCCAGAGGGAATTACAATTAAACCGCTGGTTGTTCCTCGAATAAACTTCCAGACTGTAGCTGACAATCTCAACTCTGTAGAGCATGTGACCCCAAGGACAAACAGGATTACGCCCCAAATCCCTTGTTGCTTTACTCTCTCCTCTTAAGTTACTGTGGTCTGGAGGTCTCAGGGTGGAGACGGGGAAGGAGAATGTGTGGACGGAGATGAATTCCATTTGAATTCTGCTTTTAGAGAAATTATTATGTGGCTTTTTTTTTTTATCCCAATGATCTTTTGTATGTTGAGGGTGGATAAAGGTTACACAGAAGAAGAAAAAAACACATTGGTGTGGTTTGAATGAAGTTTAAAAAAAAAAAAAAAAAAGAATGGCCGCAAAAGGCCATGAGATAAATATTTATGGTATGAACACAAGGACAAGGCAGAGTTACAAATCAGAATCAGAATACTTTATTAATCCCTAAGGAAATTATGTGTAATATATAACCCAAGTTTAAAACTATAAAAATGTGTTTAAAAGTTACCAATTAAATATCAATTTTAGGGGACGTGAACATGTTGGGAAGCCATTAAGCTTGAGCTCAACCTGAAAAGGTCTTTTTTTACATTGCAGACTAATTTGTGTCATTTCAAGTCACAGAAATGTCTGATGATGTCGTTACACTGGTTACAAAGGCATGACATTGAGCTCAATGCTATTTCATAGAGCAAATCTATAATTAAAAAATATATTTTTATTTTTATTGAATTATAATTTTTAGTTTGGGGACGATACACTGAGCGTTTGCAATATTCTAAACATTCCCTACTTGCATTACTATTCAGAGTAGTCTATTATTTACTTGCAGCTTGCATCTTCTGTGTATTATCTGTCCATTAAAAGCTCATCAGTGCTAATAACCATCACACTGAGAATTTCTCTCAGGGATACCAATTAGGGAACAATCCATATGGGACAAACAGCCCTGTCTCAGATGGGAGTCACACTGGCCGGTGGGCCTGGAGTGTTTATTTGCCCTGCTGCAGCCAGCTGGTCATACGAAGCCACAGAAAGGGTACATTGACTCCACCCTGCAGGGGGTAGTGGCACAGCAAAAGGGAAATGGGACTCTTTTTCAACTACCCACTCCACAGTGCAGCACACCCAATCAAAGAGCCCCCAGACGCTTTTGTGGGGGTGGTGAGTGGACAGGCGAAGGAGGGAGGGACAGTGAGGGGGTGAGTTTTGGGCTGCCAACCCCTCCTCCCACCGCTGTCCTGTCTGTGCAGCCAGCCACACTTCACATCTAATTAGCGGTCAGATCCACTGGCCCCTAATCAGCAGGACATGTTAAAACTGCCCTAATCAGGCCTAATCCTGGCTTTGTGTCACACACACACACCCCTGTTCTAGCTACTTACTCTGTCTGCAGTATTGATTGATGCATCATTTGGGGATTTAGTGGTCAATACACTGCAATTTGCAATGAGCTATGGGTTTGAGCTTCGTATGATGTCATCTAATGACACTTAAAAAAAAGGCCTAAACAGTAAAAGTAAAGCTGGCATGCGTGGTGTCAAACACCGTAGCGACGCTTTCTTTATACAGTCAAAACTAACTACGAGTAACAGATAAAAACAACTAAGTTAAACTGTGCTGTTATGTTAGTTAACGACTTTACTTTACAGCACAAGGAAGAAAAGTCATTTTTCTATTAATAACTATAATGTAATGTTGCCGAGTTCTGGATGTGTCTTTTGTCTCTGAGCTTTATAGGATGTCAACTTTATTCTGAAGCTCTTTGAGTTAATACAGATTACCCTCAGATGCCTTCATGTATTCTCTGCTCCAGTGACATAATTAAAAACTTCATCTTCAAAGGTTAAACTCCTTTAATAATCCCTCTGAATAAAAATGATTTGTTAACTTTGTGTGGACTGAAGTTCCAACAAACACAGAGTTTACACTGTGCTGAATAAAGACAAATCTGCACAAATAATAAAAAAATGAGTGAGCAGAACAATCGATTTCATTTAACTACATTATTAATCAGCTTTCATGCCTTGTGCTAAAACATCTTCTACTGCCTTACTCGTCTGATTAAACTGAAGACAAATGTATCATCTTTTTTTTTTTTTGCTGAAATTGCTTAAAAAACATGTTTCCAAATGCTACCACTTATTATTCAAATTATTGAGCTGGTAATTTTGTTGCAAAGAATGCAGTAATTTATCACTTATTGCAGTCTTTTAGTCATTAACTGGACCATCGTGTTAATTAGACTCTAATGCAAAGACACTCAAAGATAGGTATGAATAATTATGTTTTACAGTGAAGATATTTTTCTTTCTTATGCAGATTATTCGGTGGTAAATTATGAGTACCGAGTACCGGTTCCTAAAGGAGACAGGAGGTAAATATAACAATGAGAAAATGCAACAAGAAAAAAACATTTTAAAAACTGTATCCTAGTGTTTCCTGTATATTTTTTTCACGCTATCACACTGACATCAATGCCGTTCATCTGCATCTAAATGGTGTCGGCCCTATTTGCTTGATTCGGTCAATTCAGAGACTACTTTAAGAAACTTTAGGAGGAAAAATGAGGTCGTCAACAGTAACAGTATGGATCCAAGTGCTGAGCTGTGGAGAATGGATTAGGTAATTACCATACTTTCCAGTGATATAAGGCCATAAATTAAAATCTCCAACAACTTCTCAAGTGACAACTCATCTAATCAGGGGGACAATCAAAGAGAGGCCATGCTGTTTACTGATTGCTCTAATCAAAAATGGCTTCTTCAAACACAGCTAATTGGTCAGTTTACTCACGGAACGGGAAGGCAAATGCAGAGGGGCTACTGTCGTGATTTGAAGGACCCAAATATCTCCTATTTGCATTGAGTGCCACCAGAATACACTTGACTCCCACAAGTTATCAGCAAACCAGACAATTATTCATCAGGCACAAATTGGCACATCAAAGTCAAATCAGAGAATTACCGTCAGGAAGACCCCAAAGCAAGAGCCGAGAGAGGGAAGGTGGCCTTTGATTGACCGCGTTGCCCTTCGTCCAATCTGTCAGCCTAAACTGTCGAGCTCACTCATTGACAGAAGGCTTCTCGTTGCTCTAAAATCACATAACAGTTAAAGTTGAAAATAAGCGCAGGAGAAAACAGGAAATCAAGGTATAGTCGTATAACATTAAAGTATTTGCTTCTTTTGTGAGCATGTATGTCAGAGTCAGAATTAAAATTGTTATTGCCCTTAGGGACAGAATTAAAAAAATATTTGATTATCTATCTTTCCGTTTTCTTAAAAATGTATCCAACTTATCCCGATAATCAGAGGAGCAACGAGGTGCCAGTCCATCAGAAGACCAACACGGAAAAATTCCCTAACAGCCAATTTAAAATTATTAACCTAATGTGTCTTTGGACATTTGGGAGGAGCCAGAAGAAACCCACAGAGCTACAGGAAAGGCACACAGAAAGGAACGAGCCAGGAGGGAGGTCCAAACTGGAAAACTTGAAAGCTAAAAGCAGCATGATGCCTGCACCACATTTATCATTATGGATTTTATGTGAGAACACACTGAACTTGACTTTTACTTACACTGCTGAATTTCTAATTATATCATGTGCATGAATTCTGTCTTTGGATTTAACTTAATTATCCAGAAGATGCACTGAGTATAGAATCATTAATAGGCTTCCAATTCTGCTTACAGGTGCATGTTGAAGCCCCACTCGTCTGCTCGTGGTCTCCTGAGAGTTTCTCCTGAATTTGTTTAGCGGTTTTGTTTTTGTTAGCTAAATACTTAAGTTTGAGTTTCTGTTCCAGTTTTTTTGGTATCCAAGTTCCAAGGATTTGTTATTATTCCAACAGTAAATTATATTTTTGGTCATATTGATGAATCTTTAAGTCTCATTTTACACTTTATGATGATCATAAACAAATACCATAAATTTATTTGAGCGTCTGTGTTTTGGTTCCCATTTATTTAATCTGTAGTTCCCTGTTTCCTGCCCTCCTTGTTTTGTCTTGTCCTTTTGTGTTTCCCTTCATTCATGTTCAGTGTTTGCCTGTCATGCTTTATGCTTGTTTCAGTTGTTTGCTCATTTCCTGTTTTACTTTGATAGTTGGTTTTCTCTTGTGTCTCGCTTCCTGACTGTGTTAAGTACATGTACATGTGTCTTATTCCCCACCTGTGTCTTGTCAGCCGTTTGTGTATGTACAGTCGTGTGTTCCTCTTTGTTGCATTGCCTGGATTAGTTCCCTTATGTGTTGCTTTGATTCATTTCTTTATCTTTTTTGAAGGTCTGCAGATTTCAGTTTCATCCTTTGGACTTTACTGAAAGCTCACTTTTTGTTCAGTCTCCAGGGTCATGCAGCATCCTTTGAGTCATGATGGGGTTAACAAACAGGGCACAGAAGCTAATCACTCATAGCAATTTTCCAACCAGGCATTTTACCAAGCAGGCTCAAACGTCCTCCATCTTTAGGCTCCCTTTACTCTAGACTTAGACAGGACTTCACTAATCTATAATACTTTATTTGTTGCTGAACTCACAATAGACATTTTAGAAAACCTTGCACTAGTTTTCCTGTTTTTCCTGCTGGCCATGCTAAGCAGGTGGGTCTCGTGTAAAGCTTAGCTCAATTTTGACAAATGGACCCTGGACTATTCACTAATAGCCAGCTCACTGTTGTCCAGGTTAGTGGATGGTTGGTGGTTCAACCCCTGGCTGCTCCACTCACAAAGAATTCTTGGGCAAGACACTGAACCCTGAGATGCTCCTGATGCATTCATCAGAGTGTGAATGTGTCTGAATGTTAGGTAGAAAGCATAGACGTAGAAAAGCATTATACAAAACCCAGTCTGTTTACTATTTGTCAATCTGTGGTCAGTAATGCATTCTGGGAGTTTGTCTTTGCACTTGCCTATGATTGAGGGGTCAATTTGCCCCTCTCCATCGTTCTGAGCCAGACCATATGTGGATGGTAGAGCCAAGATACACTAAATTACCAAAAATATTCACTCACCAATCCAAAACATTAGATTCAGGTCTTCCAATCACTTCCATGTCCACAGGTGTATAAAATCAAGCACTTAGGCAAGCAACCTGTGTCTACAAACATTTGTGAAACAATGGGTCGCTCCCAGGAGCTCAGTGAAGTTCAGTGTAGTACTGTGACCGGTGTAACCAGTCCAGTTGTGAAATTTCCAAATATGGTAGCGAGGAAACCTTGTGGAAAGCCTTTCCCAGACAGATGAAGCTGTTATAGCAGCAAAAGGTGGGTCAATGTCATATTAAATGTATTGATTTAACACGAGATGTCACTCTAGTTCATATGGATGTAACAGCAGATGAACTAATACTTAGTATACTTTTGTTAGGGAGGTCTCATCATGAAGCTCCAAGCTGAGCATTTTGCAGATCTTAGTGTTTTGAAATTGCTTCTGAAGAGGAAGAGCTGGAAACAAGGATACCCCACGCTCAGCTGGTAATGACCTGTGATTGACAAGTCCTTAACATATGACCACATTCTCTAAGGCCCTGCTTTCTGACTCTAATAAAGACAATCATTTAGAAAATGAACTTATTATTATTATTATTATTTTAGGCAATATGATATGAAACCAGCAGCTGAACGAATAAAGTAATTAGGAAACTGTGTACTGAGGTAACAGAGCAGGAGCTGAGGGCTGTTCTCCCATAAACTTCTATAAAATCAGTCTTTTTGCAGCCAGAGGCATCAGCTGCTGACCATGACAGTGAAAGCAGGTTTAATGCACTAGTACCAGATGCTAGAAGATGTACAAATAGTAGAATTCACTCACTAAAACCAGTGCACAGCCTCTTTGGAAAAGTACAATTAACAGCATAGCAGGAAATATTATTTGTCATATAAATGCCAAAAAAAAAAAGGCAAAAAGGTGAAAGTATACTGTAGAAAGTAAAACTTCTCTGTATCAAACTGTATATTTTAGTCATAAAGGTGGCTGTGGGAGTCCACAGGGATTGACTTGATTTTGGATTCAGCCTCAAGTGGCCACTTGAGGAAGTGAGGTTTCTGACACTTTCTCACTGCATTCATATTTCAGCCCTGGAGGCTGCTGCTTGGGTTCACCATTGCTCTCATTAAGGCTTACACTGAGTTGCAGATTATTCCCATAACAAAGAATCTAAACAGTTTAGACCCTGAGTTATTTTCATAAGTAATTTCCATGCAAAAAGTGCATATTCAGGCTACCCTCGTGTAAAACACTGACTTATCTAAATAGAAGTGTTAAGCACCTGCTGCTGCTCTCTCAACCTTCTCACAGAAGTAAGAAGTCTGGCACTTTGACTGTGCTTTTTCTGTTTTGGGGGTGCAGAATAATCCAGCTTTCTTTTTTTTATCATGGGTTTTTTTTCTGTCTTGCCTGCAATGATTGCCGTTTCCTTCTTTGTTTTGGAACATTTGATGCCAATGTAGCCAAAAAGTGGGCAGGGGTGTAGAGGTTTGAAGAAACAATGTTGTGACTAATGAGTCGCACAAATTAAAGATTTATCAACGGCCTCAGTAGACGTTAAAAGTGGGAAACAAGGACTGTGAAAAGCTGTTGTAAAGTGTTGTTGTAAAGCTTTGGGTGTTAGATGTATACCGTACTGCCATAACTACCAGGTCAAGGTTTTCTTCTTCTCACTGTGTAGTCTTCCTTTTACCACGGAATTATAAAATAACTACATTTTTTATCATGTTTGGAATTTTTTTCACTGTCACTGTATTAACTTATTCATCCACTTATTACATACTTCTAAAAACCATATTGCATTTCAGGTCCATTGCCAACATTTTTAATAACTGCATGATGATTTAGCATGTACAGTCGTATTTATATAACAGGGGGAAAGGTGCAGAATGCACAGGAAAACATGCCCAAAAACACATTAAAATAATACACTGTAGGCATTAATTGAAAGTACACTTCTTCCTTATTTCTATGCCAGATCTGTTGGCACATTAAATTAAACTAGACTATCAACTGACTGCATATGGTGGCTCTGGTCATCATGGTCCCTTACATTACTGCTTTAGCTTTGTCATAACAGTTTGTATTTCAAATTGTAGGTTAGAAAAAAATACATCCACAGGTAGTAAAAAAAAATCCAATATTCAAATTGGCCTAAAATAAAATATATTTTGCATATTGTCTGTACTGGCTCTACATAATAAGGCCACGACACTCTTTTTGCATTTGCATTTGTAATGAGATTTGTCTGTGTGGAAACAAATCAGAGTGCAATTTCATTTTGCATCATTTCAGCTGCAGCTATATCACTGTGCACCACAAGTGGTTTCATTCGGAGCCTCAAAGGACGACATCAAAAGGAGGCCAAAAACTGTCTTGGAAGACTGATTAGTTTTGTATTATTGTAAAATAATAGTTTTAGGTTTCCTGAACATAATTACATTACAATAACTGGCTATATATATATTGCATATTCAGTAGTGCAAATTATGTGTCAAACATCTTTAGGCATGCAATTCATATAAAGATTTTAAAATGGAAATTTCAAATGGTCTTTTTGATTAGATTTCAAAAAGACTGATGTCACTGTACCAGTTATCTACAGTGGGAAACATTGACTTTGAAGAGTAGGTAATGTTCCTGACTTATTTTCATATTGATTTACTCTTCTGCTGCTCCGTGAACAATTTGCCACAAATGAGTAATAACGTAATTAATATTTAATACAGTTATTATTAACAGTTATTATTAACTTGAACTTGAACTTAACCCATTAAATCAGTTCCCGTTAAAATTATTTGTCAAATTATCAGTAAGTCTCATATAAATGACCAGGAACTGCTCATGAAGAGTTTTTCTATGAAAAACAATCTGTTTGGAACAAAGGCAAGGAAAATGAAATGCTCACTTCCTACTAAGATTTCGATTTCTCAGTACTGAGATGGTATCAGTGATAATTGCATTAGTACTATATTCTGGTATTTAATGGGTTAATGTCTTGAATAAATAATTCACATGAAATGATTCAGATTTACCCTCTGTTTGAAGCAAAGTCAGTAATAGATCGCCTATTTTGTTTCTGATGTTCTTAGAATATCAGTATTGTTCCCACTAAGTAATCGTGCCTGCTAACTACCCTGCAGAACCTCCACCCATGCACTTATTCAGTAGATGAATGGATGGGTAGGTGTGTGATGGATGGGTGGATTTTCTTTTTCCTAAGTAGCGCAGGTCAAGCAAGGTAGGCCTGAGGACACGCCTCAAGTTCTGGTTCTAAGGTCTCCACTTGGCATGGAAAACCTCCAACAGAAGGATCCCAGGGGGCATAATTCAACTGTGAAGGAGCACAGGCTCTACACCGAGTACATGTATATGTCCAAGTTTCTCATATGATCACTAAGGCTGGGCTCAGCCAGCCAGTGTTGGTCAAGTTACTTGAAAAAAGTAATCAGTAACTAATTACTGATTACTTCCCCAAAAAAGTAATCCCGTTACTTTACTGATTACTTATTTTCAAAAGTAATTAATTACTTAGTTACTTAGTTACTTTTTAAAAACACGATTTACAACCTGAAGAGGTGATAAAGCGATAGATCCTTCAGCCCAATTCTACTTTTTCTACATAATCCATCATACAAAATGTAATCAAATGGAAAAAATCTCTTTTTTTAACTTGTTTTATCAGTTTTAATCTTTTAACTTTATGCATCAAGCAAAAATTTAATTATATGCAACATTCTCTGAGTTGAATAAATTAGTTTAACATTTAAACCTATTTTCTGCACATTCCAGCACATAAAATATTTTTTTGTGTGTGTTTACACTCACTCTTTCAAATAGATGCAAGTAAAACACAGCAGAAAATAAATAAAGTCAAAGACTCAGAGGTCCTGTTGCTCTATTTTCACCTATTAAGCAGCACTGCGGTAGGCGGAGGTTTACCCTGGTGCAGGTGTGCCGCGGTCAGTTGAAGAATCCGCGACTTTCTCTGTGAGTTTCCCATTACGTCATAGCGCACTCGGTGCTTGCTTGGAAGTTTAAGGGGTTTTTTTCGCTGTAAAAAGAAGTTTTCTTCCCACGCACGATGGACGCTAATGTTTTTGTCACTTTTTATGGAATCAAACTCAAAGTAAGGTCAGTACTTCCACGCTTTAAACGCTGCACGCTCATACTCTCTCCCACAATCGATATGTGATCCATTGTTGATCTGCACACAGCTGTTGTCACTAACGGCGCACTCGCTTACGTCACTGTCGTGAGACATTCTCGCAAAAAATCACGGTTTTAGTAACACAGTGTTCCTACGGGAAATTAACGGTAATCTAATTACCGTTTTTGCAATAGTAATCCCTTACTTTACTCGTTACTCGAAAAAAGTAACCAGATTACAGTAACGCGTTACTGCCCAGCTCTGCAGCCAGCCCATGAAGGAAACTTATTTTAGCTGCATATTGATGATCTCATTCTTTTGGTCACTACCTGTAGCTCATTAAAATAGATGAGAGTTGGAACTTTGCCTTCTGGGTCAGTGTCTTCCTCACTACAATGGTGCAGAACAATGCCTGCATCACCGCAGACACTTGTAGCCCAGTGGAATTGAGCTTCCACGCTTATTCGTTTTCCTTTTCTGCCTAATCTATTTTTTTATGACTCACTATAGTTTGTTTGCTCCGTTTTTTGCCAACCATATTCTCTATTTGTCATGTCTCGTTTATAATATCCTGACAATAACTTGAACCTGGTATTCAATACTTACTGCACAATCCACTTTGTATTGTCTCTGTCCTGTCTTTGTCTATCATACAGTTAGTATTGTATAGTTATCATTATAGTATTGTATAGTTAGTAATTAGTACCCTTGTATCCCTTAATTTTACCGAAATTTAGCACGTTATTTATTTGTAATTTCTAGTTTTACATCTCTTGGAGATATATCTTTTATATACTTATAAATGTGCTTGGGGTGAAACACAATTTCGGTACACTGTGTATATTGCTGTATTGACAATAAAGCTCTTGAATCTTGAATCTATTGGCTCAATTGTATGTCTATCAAGTTTATTTCACCTTATTGTCTTAAACCATACATGCTTGCATGTGATTGGTTAGGAGAAGTAGATCCCGCCTCCTCATGCTGACTGAGCTGCAGTGCATTGGGTGAAATGCTAGAACAAGCAATCCCTGATTAGTGAGGAAAAATACTTTCTGCAGTGGAAAAAATAACAGCCTGTAATCGGGATTTGATTCAGGAGGATCAGAACGGAGTCACCAAGAAGACCGGAGGTTGTTTCTACGGGAATTGTAGTACTTCCGACCGTCTTGGTGAGTGACATGAAAGTTAGCATTGCTAGCATGGTACCCGCTTTCCAAGTTTATCGGTGTGTGTGGGTGTGTCGGGTACGCACTGATGAAGTTTTCACAACAGTGTTTGGAGCATTCAGTTGTTCCTACTGATATTGTAAGAATGTGTTTTATGTACAAGTTAATCATGTGATAGTCATGTCTGAGCCAGCTTTATTCCAGCTTTATTCCTGCTTTATTCCACTTTTATTCCTTTTTATTCACCTGCGAAGGTTACTGCTGCTGCTGCAATGTGTAAAATTGAAAAGTATCCTGTAGCTGGATAAAGAGTGTTACACAAATCATTACAATTGTTCCAGAGGTTGATTTAAAAACATGAAAACATGGTTTTGTACATGAAAAAATTATTTTAACGATAAATGCTGACTAAAACTTATTGTGAGGTGAGTTCAAGTTGTTTCAGCAAAACTTGATAACTTTCTGGTTAAAGCTGATCAGACTTTGTAAACAACGGTTAAAACTTAATCACTTCTTCTGTTATGTGTTTTTCAGTGCAGACGTTATCAGTTCAATAGTGTATTTGCATTTTGCATAAGGATTGAAATAATGCAATGTTCATATGTTAAACATACTTGAATACATAAGTGTTTGTGTGAGCTGAATTCCAGAGCTGTATGCATTACGGGTTTTTATTGTCATGCAGGCTGGGTTTTGGTTTCCTTCCATCCCATTGGTGGTTATTCATGGACTTTTAATGCTGGAACTGTCCTCTGCGAGGAGATGGTGAGCAATCCCAGACCCTAGAATTCGTCTGCCACAAGGATCGTCCTTCGCTCCTTTGAAGATTCACGGTTTGGTAGGACCCCCCCAGACCAAATAACAGCGCTGACAGTAGAAAAAGAACTAAGGGTGCACCCACTAAGACTTCTTTTCTATTTTTTTTCCTCTTGTCTTCTTCTCCAAGAAGAAGTGAGCTTGAGTTGATTTATTCTTCTGACTCTTGACTTGAGACTTTGGATCACTGACTCACATGGGGGACTCAGAGACACTTGATACAGACTATACATGTGTGATTGTTTAGGTTGTAAGTCGTTTTGCTGGCTATAGTTGTGTCTATGTTGCAGTGTTATCATCTGTGTCATAATAGTGTTCTCCTCAACTCACCTGTCTCCTGCAAATCATTCTCCCTTTAACGCTACCTGACGAACCTAGAACTGGCCTACCGCAGGGTATTAGCTCTGATTGCACACTGCATCAATCTACCCGCCTCTCTCACGTTCTGCTTTACAGTGACTCATGGGCCAGATCCAGAGATACTTTGCTCAAGATACTTCTTTGCTTGGAGAAGCCGAGATATGAGATTTGATTTGAATCCCATATCCCGATATAAGACATTAGGGCTGCTCAATTAATCGAATTTCAATCACGATTACGATCTGGGCTTTCAACGATCATTAAAAATGACTGAGCCGATTATTAGCCCCTCCCTCATGCTTTACTCTCGCGCTGCTCCGTGTGGCAAATCAAGCGCACTGCTCTGCATTTCGAACACGCGTCACAACAATTAAGAGGACCCGAGGGAAGCTCAGAAAGCTAAGCAGAAGTTATTTGGAGAGGAGTGGACTGCCGTTGGTTGAAAAGAGAGGTAAAAAAAACCAAAAAACTTCAGTGGTGTGGAAACATTATGGGTTCGCGGAGTCAGACGTGGATCAAGTAGACACAGTGTGTAAACTTTGCTATTGTGTCGTAGCTGCACCACAGAGCAACACTGCGAAGTTTACATTTTTCATTTATTTCTTTTATTGCAAACATTTGCACTGTTATCAGTATTTGCACACTATTTTATATTATTTTTTAAAGTCATTATTCAATACATTGTTATTGTTAACCCTTTAAAGCCGGTCAGAGCAGCATGCTCGTTTTGTATAACTATTTTTAAATCCCTGTAGAACCTGAACCGCTAAGCTAGCACAATAAATTTTTTTCCATATGAAACCAGAGGAGTTGTACTTACATCTTATGCCATCAGCTTGTCCTAGGTCACGGTTTCCTTCCACATATAGCTTTGCAAAAATTGCATAAAAAGCGCTTGCAGGAACAAAAACATAATATTCCAGAAACACGCTTTGCCGATCCGATCAGCTGTTCTTAACACTTCCCACATTGAAAAAGACGTCAACGCGAACTATCGCAAGTGACATCATTTTCGCGGAAAATGTAGTTTTTTACTTGTAGGCCTTAGAACTCGAATTGCACTGCTGGAAATAGTTTATTTTGATGCACATGCACATTCTTTGCAAATTTGCATCATAGGATTGTTTTTTTTGTTTTTCCTGCAGTGTATATAAAAATTGCTGTATCTCCAAAAATAAAACTATGAAGACACTCAAAATAAATTTCCTGTTGTTGTAAACTATTTTTTGCAACTTTTTTGTATTTAAAGTTTTGAGGGATAAGCCTCTTAAATTTCTCCAAGTAGAAATATATGTAAAAAAACAAAACAAAAACGATTTTCAATTTTTTTGTAGTTTATTGCACTTTTTTGCAATTAATGTAGTTACTATGGACTTAATACATACACATTTTTAAAATATGGGCTATAACAGTTGTATTGATGTATAGCAACTTGAAATGCTCCCACAAATGGCACTACAGCATGTAAAAAAAATATTATAAGCTCTGGCGGACTTGGTTCTATGGTAGATCTTAAAGGGTTAAATAAATATCGTCAAATAATCGTGATCTCAATTTCAGTGAAAATAATCGTGATTATCATTTTTGCCATAATCGAGCAGCCCTATAAGACATTTATCGTCCCGACAACGATATATATCACAAAAATGTTACATTTTCTGTAATTTCTCTAAATTCTGTGAATCTCAGGCAACTTGACTTGTGTGGAGTGTTTTCAGCTGGGCGTCGTGTTTCAGGAATCGAGTGTTTTGACCGATGCATGAAACTACACATTTTTAGACAGAAGTTGAAACAGCTGCCATTTTCTTTGTGAGTATTTATTACACAGCATCTGCTGGGAAAAGCCTGTTTTAACGTTTAAGTCTAAGGTTTATTTTGAGAACCTGACGGCTACTTTTTGCTTGTCATCCGTAAACTCTCTCCATACTCTTTTACGTGACTCTTGTGTAGAAGAGGTTTGAGTGTGAGGTGGGGACCGGTCTCCTGCATAATTTGCATAGTACAGTTTTCTGGTCCATGTCAGACTTTTCATAACCAAACCATGTCCATGCTACAGAGGTAGCCCCTCGTTTAGAAATAAAGTCCTCTGTTTGTTTTGACTGGTCCTTCTGTTTGTCATCATTTCAGTTTATTTTGAAAAATCTCAACAGGATTTTCAGCTTTATTGTGAAAGGTTTATCTGGAAAATAAATAAGCGAACAGAGGAGCCACACGCTGGGTTTACCGTTGTTGTTGCAAATAACGACGTGTAAAAACAGTTGCTTATCCGTCCGTAGTGTGATTATTTTAAATGTAAGAGAAAGAGAGAACTTTCATTAATATAGCCACTACAGTGACAGTGACCATCAAAACGATGAAAAAATATTGCCGTAAACAGTTTATTTTGCGACACCACAAAACAAACGATAGCGTAAAATGAAACTATAGATGTTTTCATATTGTCATCATTATATCAGCCCTACCTGAGACCTGAAAATTAATCTCAGTAGCTTTACATTCAGCTGAAAACGGTCCTGGTGAACACTGAAAGTCATCTTCTAATGAAGCCAAAAGAATCATGTCATCTGCAAAAAAGATCTGAGGTTCCCAAACTGAACACTCTCCACTGTCCCTCTTGTCCATTATTATCATGAACACAGTAAGAGACAAATAACCTACCCTCCAGTGCCTCTTTTTGAAAATGGGAAACCCACTCCAGTCTGCCACTTCACAGTCCTCCACCAGAGCCTTCAGCACCTCAGAGTGAAGCTCATCCATTCCCAGCGTCTTGCTACCGAGGAGCTTCCTGACAGCACCTCTGAGCTACAGGCTGTTTTCATTCAGCAGCTTCTCCAGAGTGACTTTCTCGTTCAACCCTTCGTTTTTACTGGGATGGTGCCAAAGTAATTGACGTTAAAAGAAATGTAGATCAATTACATTTTATTTATTCTGCAACTGCAACTGTACTGCCTTCATACCAAGGTATAAATCCTATCGTATTAGAGACAAGACTTCCTATGAGAAAGTACTGGGTAATAGCAGGGAGGAAGAGCCTCATCTTCACAGAAGGAGACCTCTGACAGTACGAGGATTAGAGAGGATCGAGTATATCTGAGTCAATCAGGTGGCGTTAGGGGAAAGAAAAGTCAGAAAAGACACGCATGGAGAGATGATGAACAGCAAAAGCAGTGATATAGAAATGAAAGGAGGGGAAAGTGTTCAGTGCATAATGGGAAGTCATCCGCCTGGGCCCATGACAGGGAAGTGACAGTTCAATGTCATCCACTAGAGGTGGGAATCACCATATATCCCACGATACGATATTATCACGATACTTAACGCGCGATACGATATTATTGCAATTTTTAAAAATATTTTGTGATATTCAGATTCTGTACATAAAGGTAAACTTTATCAATATTCATTTTATCTAATATCAAAGTCTCACACTCAGTCTTTCTCTCATTTCAGTCAGTTTTATTGTTGACAAACTGAACGGTTTGTATTAGTCTAGTCTAGTCCAACTTAACTGAATGCAACCATCTGGTACAATTATAGCTATTCTTAACTATGCAATTTATGATAACTATGCAGCCCATTCAGCAACTGAAGAATTTGAAAGTAAATTAAAACAAAATATAATTTTACATTAAATAAAAAAGTTTTAAACTTAATTAAAATAAAACATGTCTTAAATTAAAAGAAGTAAACTGTCATGTTTATTGCTGCCAAAAAACAAGTTAAACACATTTGGACAGTGTCAGGATTCTTGCTCAGAAAAAGGAGCTGATCAACATGCTCTGAAGTCAGAGTTCCAGTCCACAAAAACTTTTTTTGTAACAAAATATCGATTTGTGCTGTCCCTGTATCGATACATTATTAGCAAACAAAATATCACGATACTACACAGTATCGATTTTTTCCCCCACCCCTATGATCTACTCAGAACGAGTTAGAGCGTCAACGTGTTGTCACTGAATGTTTTTCAGTGCTCACTTTACTGAATTAAGGGAAAAAGTGTTTTTTATACATGTGTCAGTCTCGACTACATGCATGACTTTTTCATCTTTACATCGAGGTGCCCTGGGCAGAAATTGTTAAATTGCATAGATTTCCAAGCTCTCTGGCCTTACTCTGACCTTGTTCCGTGCTAATTCCACGGTGATGAAGAAAACTCTAACACCATACTGCCAAAGACAGAAAATCCGCATTGCTCTGATTAACATAAGGTATATGATTACTGCGTCTAACGAGAGGATTCGATTTCTGATTGAAGGATGAATATTCTATTTATATGGCCTTATTAGAGGTTATCTGATGTGAGGGTATTTGAAACAGATCTTTAGGAATACTGTAATGCCACACATTATCAACCAACCAGTTGAAATCTTCCGTTGCACTGGACAGAAGAGCTACAGGGCATTGTATCAGAAATACCTAAAGCAGTAAAATTGGGGGAAATTATATAAACCTCACATTTTATGAAACATTAGCAGGCATCACAGGCTGTATTACATCTCTGCAGTGACATGTCGCTTCTGAATCTTTAAACTTTGTTTCTTACATCCTTTCTAAAACAAGTCTGAATAGTCTTCTTGATCAGAGCATCTGGACCACTTTTGGAGTGAATGATAAACTAACAGACAAAAACACATTGGCCCATAGAAACTTATTTTTTGAAGGGCATTTTCCCCATGCAATACTGAGCAAACACCTATCAAAGCGGGGCGACTAATGAATAGGTCTACGGCTTGGCCTTCCTTGGCAGAGTATGGAGTGTTTGAAAAGAGAACTAACTGAATGGCATGCGTTCACGTCAGTGTTTGCATACAAAGAGCTACACTTGTTTTCCTGTGCCTGACTGATGTGTGACAGACCCGGAAAATAAATAAATAAAAGCTAGATTCTGCATTTAGATGTTGGCACAAAAGATTTTTGAGAATGAGTCCCTCAGCATGGGATCTAAACATCAGGTGAACAGATCTGTGAACCTGCTGCCATCCCAGTTTCATGAAAAAGGGTCAAAACGTGTATGCATATCTACATTTCTGTTCAAATAGTTTTGTCAATAATGAATAATTATTGTCTTTAAATAATATTTATGTTTTTTATGGTTGTTTACACTCTAGTTTTTATTCATCGTTTCTGTGAATTTCCATATTATGTGAGTTTCTGTATTTCATACTTGTTAAATCTACATACAATAACATAACTGCTATTCTGTATTGTAGATTCCCATTGATATATTTTTTTTTGTGATATTTGCTTTTGTTTCTTTAATCGAGTTCGCTGCTGGGTCAAGGCTGCTTAGTCTGCTCTTTGACTGCTATTCTGCTGTTGTTCAACTCGGCTACACTCAGCCTTTGTGCTTTTGTGTCTGCATGTTTGAAGTAAACATCATTTAGATATCTGGCTGAAACGCTGAAGCATTATCTTTGATTTTGGACTGTCTACATTTGTAGCTGTTTATTATCGTTTTAATACATAAAGCTTGCGGAACAACTCGTGTTTGGCTCATATGGAATCATTTAAACTATATTTCAAATGTATAGACTTGTGCATATCTTTCTGTCCATTTGCTCCCCTCCTTGATAAAGTTGGGATAATTATTGCAAATACCTGGCTCCCCTCCCACCTGTCACACAGATGATGTGATTAGTAATAAATCCCTTCCAACTGAATGATGACATACTCCTGAAACATATCCATGTAATCGTAGCAAAAGATCTATTAGGATTCTGGTCTGATAGTAAAATATTGTCACTTACCAGAGAAAATAAGCTACTCTCAGAGTGGGACACGTGTGTATTGTGTAACAAATATTGATAGCACTCATGTTTTGATGCTGAGGGAACCAAATTCATAGGGCTAATTGTCAAAATACCTCTTCCCACTCAAGCACTGCAAGACTTGAGGGTACTTGTTTGCCTCTTCTGCTCTGATGATACAATAACTCCAAACAAGTTTGCAGCCTCAGGAGTGATGCCTCTCACGCAGTATGTGTGTGTTCCTGGGCTCATACTTCTTTTTCTCGCTGCGAGAGCAGAAAGCGCGTATAAAGCTCTTAGCAATGTTACCGTGATCTAATAGTGCATTTTCACCTTTATGCCTCACTCGCAGCTTGTTACATTTGTTGCTTTATGTTGAAATGTGTCACATGAAAGGGCAGGTGGTATGTTATGATTGAGCCACACATGTATTTTACAGAGTTTGCACCTCGTAACAAAAGGCGACTCCTCAGTTGTGCTGTAGGTGACCTTGTGTACCCCAAAGCAACTACTGGTAAAGCAAAGCAAAGCAGAGCTGCAGCTCACCTGTTTATGTCACAGGTAAATAATGCCTTTGAAACCCCAGCAGTAAATAAATGATGGCAGCCAGTCAGGGGTCTGTTGATTCAAGTTGAGCATTAGCATTTCTACTCCCTGTTAATGGCTGACCCGGTTTTCCCCTAGTGAGGACTAGCGAGCGTGCCGGCTCGTAGATAACAACCTGTGTTAATGACAGGGAGTCCAGCCAATCCCCCCACTGTGTCTTGGTCTAATCTGCTTTGATTACCTTTGCTACCATCTCTATTATCAACAGATTTCAGTCATCAACAAGGAATTACATTAATGCCACTTCCTGTGACCCAGCTGCACGGAGCATGAGCGTGTGTGTGCGGGTACGTTTGTTAACATGTGTATCCCCTCGGGTGAAGGTTTGGAGCCAAAGGTTGTGAGAGTGAAGATTTTTAAATGAAGTAACACCCACTGGCCTGACATTAGGTATTTTCTTCTCTGCAGAGAATCGTACGCAGAGCGCAGGCAACTCGCTCAGCCGGAGATCAGCTGGTCCCAGAATACACGGGAATATAAGACACCGCTACAGCTCTCTCAGATCATTTAGTATTATTTGTGCATTTGAGGAAAGATGCAGAGCAGGAAATCTGTGGATGTGTGGCAGGCGGGCACAGACACGTCTCTAGTGGCTATGGGAGAGCGTACCATGAATAAATTTAGCTCTGTCCCCAGGAGATTGCCTTCAATCACGAAGCATAAGGTGTCAATGCGGCGCCCTGTGTGCATGCACCAAATTACCTTCCACCAGATTGCTGAGCTGGGTCTAATAGGAATAGGGGAACAGACTGAAGAGGATGGACTGCTAATTAATCTGGCCAAAGTCAGAGCCCATGTCCTGGGGCTGCTGTCAACTGGTCAAGTTGAGGCCAGGGATGGCTACACATGCTGTCCAATAAGCAAAAGTATTTACTAGGAGGGCTTTCTAAAACATAAACGCACACAAAATCTGCAATCCGTGTTCAAAAAACAAACAAAAAAAATGCAATGACGAGGTTGACGTAATCGAATGTTTATGGAGTGCCAAACCCCAGAAGCCCTGTAATGCAGACTATAATCACCAATGTGTTTGTGTAGCATAACAGCAACGAATGTTTCCAGTAAATTCTATGGTGTACGAACCATAACATTAAAGGCCATATCCAGTATTCAGCACAAGCTGAAATATTAACATGTCAATTTACATACAAATTTTCAGGCATCTAAAAGCGAAAAAACTCTTTCCCAAGCCATTTTCCCATTTTGAATAATAGGTGGCTTTCTCAGATCCAGTTGATTGACTAAACAAAGACATGACTAGTGCATTAAAGCAATTGTTTATTGCCAGTGAATCATGGCATATGTATAATTTTGCTGTAAATGGTTATTAACCGATACAGAAACCATGGATTTGTGTAATAGCTGGTAATCATTCTACCTCAGGATGTGTTTTCTACCTCATACGCAGGGTTAAAGAATTAGAGTGTAGTCAATTACATTTAGCAGGTCACAGAAATTGATTTACTGCCTAAGGAAATTTTTTTTTTTCCAGTTGGGCTCTGGCTCTGTGGTGGCATTCTGCTCACATAATCAAGGATGAGCGTTGCCTGTCTACCCAATCTACTACTTGGTCCCACAGGGAAAAATGACTTGCAGCAGGAAAACCTGCATGAATACTAATTCGCCTACTTGGCTTTAACAGCTTTTGCAAGCAAGTCTCATAGGAATTTGTAGAATATGATGCCTTTCCATCTTTCCATATTAATTACCCCAATTGAAAATAGGGAGAGCAAAAGATGGGCATGGAGGACGAGAGTGACAGAGGAAGAGTTACAAGGAAAGAGAGAGATGGAATCATGGGAATAGCTCTAAGCAGGGACTCTGCTCTTCATTCTAAATGCGGTTAATTATAATGTGATTTGAAGCATCTCGGGCAGAAATCTGGCAATCTAGATTTGGAGCTCTCTGACCAGAGCCCCGGTTTGGGTCTCTTCATTAAAGCTCAACATAGCGGCCCTTCTCGTGTTCTCAGCTTAAGGATCACAGAAATGGGATTGAGGCTGGAATAAAGCTAGGACACAGGAGTTTGTTCAAATGTACGACACATGAACTCGTAGTCCTGTAGTGCCTTTTAAAATAACTTTAGCCAATAACGTCACTTGCCAAGGTGTATTTAAAAATCAAATCTTGCAGTTGAATTAAACAGAAAAACTTATTATTTTAATAAAAACTAAATATATATAAAAATAATTATACACAGCAAATTCAAAAGTGTTAAATTTTTTGGTGTTAATAGTCTCCTTGCAAAAGTAGAGTTAATTTTACTCTAAGTAGAGTCACATTCTTTTAATGTAACTCTGAGGTGTAAAATGATAGTAGTTAAAATCGAGTGTTAAAAATGAGTGTTTCGCTGTCAAATCTGGAGGTGTTAAAATGGAAACATTAACTCTTGACCTCTTAACTCTGAACTCCTACAGGGGCTATGACACCAACAGAGTAAATTCACAGACTCCGCCCCCAGCACGGCTCCAATCAAAGCTGAAGTGAAGCCGTTTCAGAACATTTTGCTCTACATATTTGAGTTGTTTGCCATGCTTGGTAAGTCATTTTTTCAAAGATTGTTTCAATTATTATCATGAGCTTTTACTTCTGTGGCTCTTTGGAGTTGAGACAAAGCTGTGTGAAAGGCATTAGCCATGTTGCTCGGTGATAGCATAATATTCTGTTTTAGCTAGCTGAAAGGTATTGTTTGCAGGCAAATACCACAGCCTTGAAAAAAAGCTTGCATGTGAATTTTCAGTCAAATCTTTGGTCAAATACACCTAAAACAATGTCTAGAATGTGAAATATTGGTATAATGGTGCTACTTGAAGCCTGAAAACGATCGCCCATAAAAAACAAACAAACGAGCAAACAGCAGTAGCTGACGTCCTGACTGGATTCTACGTTAGCATAGATCCCTCCAGAGTTTTGTGCACACGGTTTAGGTAAAAATGAAAAAGGTTGAGGTTTTACATTTAGTTCAGTATTACCTGTTGCCTGTGTCCTTGTCTTTTGGGAAAATACTTTACACAAGTAATGGCTCAAAGAGGATTCCTTTTTTTTTTTTTACTGTGCTGCAATTGTTTACTGGATTATTTGTGCCATTAATTAATGTCAACTAATTTTTATTCGATCTCCGCACAGGATATGCTTGTGAAGATGGAATATGGGGGAGAGCAGAAGTGCGTTGAAGTTCCACAAAGTGATGAATGAAGGACATGCATATTGTATTGAAGAAATAAGTGATGAGAATGCTGTTATTTGCATTTACCATGTCAGACCTTTTGATAAACAAAATTCTAATGAAAGTGAGAACATGTATACTGTTACATCTTTCAGAAAATGTTTTGAAATTGTGGTGCACAGTTCAGAATAAATGTTTTTCAACAACCATTGCATCTTTTTAGTAAATGTTTATTTCCAAAAGAAATTTCTAGAAGATCAGAACAGTAAAATTCCCACTTTTTAGAATGAATTAGAAGATAACTCTTACGTAGTTAAACTAAAATACTCTTTGAGAGTTAATATATAAACTCTTAACACCAAGTGTTAAATGATCAACTCCAGACAGATTTGGTGTTTAACACTAAATCAGAGTTAACGTACCAACTCTCCAAAAAGAGTTAAATTAACACTCTCTGGTGTGGACCCATATAGACACTTTAATAGTGTTGAAATCAAATCCGACAGTGTTAATTTGGACATGCTGGATTTGCTGTGTAGGATTTGCTGTACAGCTGATAGATCTTCATGTTTGTGCAGATGTCATTGGGATAGCCAGAGGCAGTCTTTGTAATTCATTTAAATATGCTTTTCTTAGTGGCACCTACACCAGTGGAAACAAGGTCAGTGCAGTTAAATATGTCTTAGTGGTACACGTTTTTAATATCAGTCCTTTCTTCTGTATGAAAATGATTTGCTCTTTATGATTATGAGAGTAAATTTTCCTTGATCAGATGCATACAGCGCATCCTTTTCATATAATGAAAAGTAAGTAATAGTTTTCCTATTACACTGCTATAAACATCAGAGTGGGATTCATCAGCATTTGGAGCGTTCAGTTGTGCCCTGCACCCTGTCACGGCAGATGGCCCCGCCCCTCCCTGAGCCTGTTCTGCCAGACGTTTCTTCCTGACAAAAAGGAGTTTTCCCTTCTCACTGTCACCAATTGCTTGCTCACAGGAGGTCATCAGGTTTGGTGTTATTGAACTGTCTCTACCTTACAATAAAGTGCCTCGAGTTACTGCTAGGGCTGTGCGATATGACCAAAATCTCATATCCGGATATAAGAATTCTATCGTCCCGATAACGATATAAATCACAAAAATGTAACATTTCCTGTAAATTCAGTGAATCTTGGGCAGCTCGACTTGCGAGAAGTGTTTCCAGCTGCGCGTCATGTAGCTGGAGTCGAGTGTTTTAACTGATGCATGAAACGATACATTTTTAGACATAAGTTGTAACGGCCACCGTTTTCTTTGTGAGTATTTATTACATGGCGTGCTGTGGGGAAAAACCTGTTCTAACGTTTGAGTCTAAGGTTTATTTTTTAGCAGCTGACGGCTCTTTTTTTACTTCTCATCCGTAAATAATCTGCTCTTTCACGTGATTCAGTTTATTTTGAAAAGTCTCAACAGGATCTTGAGCTTTATTGTGAAAGGTTTATGTGGAACATAAACAAACGGACACGCGGTGGTGTTACCGTCGTTGTTGCTAACGACAACGCATAAAAACAGGCGCTTGTCCGTCTGTAGTATGGTTATTTTAAATATAAGAGAAAGAGAGAAAGAAGAAATTAATATAGCCACTACAGTGACCATCAAAATAATGAAAAATATTGCCGTAAACAGTTTATTTTGCGACACCACGAAACAAACGATAGCGTAAAATGAAACGATAGACGTTTTATATCGAACAGCCCTAGTTACTGCCAGAGGTGTGGACTCGAGTCACATGACTTGGACTCGAGTCAGACTCGAGTCATTAATTTTATGACTTTAGACTTGACTTGAAAAAAATGTTCTAAGACTTGTGACTTGACTTGGACTTTTACACCAATGACTTGGGACTTGAATTGGACTTGAACCGGTTTACTTGAAAAGACTTGATATTTTACCCCAAATATAAAATTTAACACGCATATTATATAGAGATTGAAAATGTGACGTCATTCACGGGTAGAACCGCAAAGGATTCTGGGAACTCGTGGCAAGAGGTACTAGCGCACGCAGGCTTTCAATTGAAATCAGTCACACAGCCATAAAAAGAAACACAAAAATGTCAAGAAGCTGTTGTATTATTAACTGCAATAGCCGGTCACATGACAGCCACGGGAAGCCGACGGGTAAAGAGATCGGTTGTTATCGGATTACGTCGTTGAAGAGAAATTGTTCGAGCCATGTTTCCGAAGTAACAAAGACGCGATGGATGGCCTGGATTGCAGCCATTCAAAGATCAAATATAACGTCCCAGAACCCTCCAGCTCACAGGTTAGTATGCTCCAAGCATTTACACGAAGGTCAGTGTTTTTTAGTAGTTAATACGTCATTTTTCTTAACATAATTGGTGATATAGGTTACAAGTAAGTCTGTCGCTGAACAGAAATTGTCGCGCTATGCTCCTTTATTTATTGTGCATAAATAGTGAATTGTCCTAACACAATATTGCGTTTCGCTTCTGTTATTATGGTACATTGACAAAAACATATACTTTTATTCACAGGATAAAACAGGTTTTTTGTATCACTAATTGCCCAGTACGATTACAGCATACAATATTATTGTCACTGCTACATTTCTGTGATGGGTACCAGAAATTATTTCCACTACTAATTAATTACCGTTGAGCTCAAAGGTCCTATTAATAAACGGTTAATGAATGTGTATTTATGAAGACGATTTGTGAGACTGGTAAACTTATGATACGTACGATGGTCTTTCGTTCTACACGGTGCATTTCAAGGTCCTGCACCCATCCGTCGGTAAACTGTACCTGGGCTTGTTGCAGTGACCTGAAGTTACTAAACTTCATGAGTGTATGCACTCACTCCAAGAAGCGTATGATTATAAATATGCATATAAATATGCTAAGATGAGATAGCTGACTTCATCTAACTAGCAAATGTTGTCCAGGCTACGTTGGTGATACAGTTTTTTTTAATGTGTATGATATTTTTGTCATGCGGTTTTAAAGCCGGTCCTACAACCGCATCCAAGAATAACATGCAGCTTATCTCAGAACTGTCGGTGAAAATTATTCTTGGAGCTAGGTTTAATTGAGCTGCATTTTAAAGAGGTGCAATTTCACAATTTGTGTATATTTTCTAAGTTCACTATTTTGTCATGTGTTGAGAAAAACACAGATTTTAAAATTACATGGTCTAATATTTACATTTAGCATAACTGCAACATTATTTTTTCGTTGTTTTTTTTTTTTAAAGACTCGAAAGGACTTGAAATTCAAAATTTCAGACTTGTGACTTGACTCGGACTTTTACACCAGTGACTTGAGACTCGACTCTGACTTGCCTGACATTACTTGAGACTTGACTTGAGACTTGAGGATAAAGACTTGAGACTTACTTGAGACTTGCAAAACAATGACTTGGTCCCACCTCTGGTTACTGCTATATAAATAAAATGAAATCGAATTGAGAAAGAACTCGACATTACTCTCCTGCAGTAGTAATTTGCTAGTGTTCAGGCAGTGGTAGAAAAGCCATTGTACAATCAGCAGTATCTTTCCTGTTAAGACTCCTTAGATGTTCAGTGATAAACACATCGACTGCAGGATCATGTGGTTACACGAAACAGATGGAAACAGAATTGTTTGGATGTTTAGTGGATTTCTGCAGCAATACTGCAGTCAAATATTATGAAACTGATGGTTATTGACTGAAGTAAAAGAGCAGTTACCTAAAACTTGCACATTATTGTACAAGTAGACACTTTGATTTTAGAAAGTCACCTAGACTTATTTGAAAATGCCACAAAGATAACATAAAAGGTTCAAAATGTGAAATAAAATAATAAATTATTTGTGGATTTTTGTCATCAGTGATGATATCATAAAAACGTTCAGAGAACAGTCATGACCTTAATAGTGTGAGGTTGCATTTCATTAACTTTAATACAGTTTATTGGTAAAAGCACAGGACACCACCACTACAGGACTTGGGCACCTTGCAGTCACTGAATCAAACTCCTGTGCACACTAATGTATCCGAGAGTCAGATGTGAGAAAATCGGTCCGACAAGTAAACCTTAGACCAAATTGTGAAATGCAGCAGGACAATGACCTCAAGCACGGCAGCAAATCTCCCCAGTCAGAGTCCAGACCTGACTGAGAAGCTGTGGTGGGGCTTTAAGAGAGCTGTGCATAAATGAATGCCTCGGGCCTTAATGAACTGAAGCAACATTTTAAAGAGTGCTCAGAAGCTCCTTCACAAAGATGTGAAACACTGATACTCGTGGAAAAATAAATCCCTTCCCCCTGCTGCTAAAGATGCTACAGCAAGCTACAGAATCATGCAGTGCACTTACTAGGGCCATATTATACCGTTCACAGTAATACCGGTATAATGTTAGGCAACGATAGGAAAATGAAATATCGCGATAGAATATGAGTAAAACGCGCATGCGCAGTGCCTTTGTTTTCATACGCACATGGCCGATTGTTGAGTGAAACAGATGAACCAGAATTGGTTTGTAAAAATGGTGCAACTTCCGTGATGTGGAACTGGTTTGGTGTTTGTCCGTCAAAGCACATTTTTTGCAGAACATGCGAGCGGCCGTCGTTATTGTCGTATTTGTCGGACTAAGATGCTCTTAAATCTGGGAGTAATCTGGGTCCTAAACCCCCCTCTTCAGGTCAAACGAACACTGCAGCATCACTGAGAGTTAAAAACTGTCTAAGTTCTTTCATCTTTAATAAAACCATCAGCATTGCTGCTTTACCAGGTGTAACTATGAAGTTTAACTTCCAGGCATTCATGAAAACAAAATGTATTACGTCTGTGAAGGTTCTTAGTCATCCAGGTCATCGTAGTCAAAGGAGCTTGCAAAGAAAAGCGTCTGGACTTCTTTAAGTTGCTTGAAGACGTTTCACCTCTCATCTGAGAAGCTTCTTCAGTTCTAAGGTCAAATGGTGGAGAGTCCCAGATATAAACCTAGTGGGAGTTTCCCCCCACAGAGGGACAAAAGGACCCCCTGATGATCCTCTAATCGCCTGAGCCAAGGTGTGAAACTGGGTGTGGGTCCCCATCAATGTAGAGAGACTGTGTCTCTACATTGGAGAGACCAAACAGCCACTTCACAAGCGCATGGCACAACACAGAAGAGCCACCTCCACAGGACAAGACTCAGCAGTCTATCTGCATCTTAAGGATAAAGGACACTCTTTCGAGGATGCCAACGTTCACATTTTGGACAGAGAGGACAGATGGTTTGAAAGAGGAGTGAAAGAAGCCATCTATGTCCACTGTGAGCGACCATCTTTGAACAGAGGCGGGGGTTTACGACACCAACTCTCTGCCATCTATAATCCAGTTTTGAGATCCCTTCCCAGACGCCTTAACGCCCACTCACATCCTGGGCCATCTGACCTCAGGAATTCGCATGATAAGGTGGGGCCAGGTTTCACAATGAACACACCCGAAACTCTGGCTGATGGGGACCCACACCCAGTTTCACACCTTGGCTCAGGCGATTAGAGGATCATCAGGGGGTCCTTTTGTCCCTCTGTGGGGGGAAACTCCCACTAGGTTTTAAATCTGGGACTCCCCACCATTTGACCTTAGAACTGAAGAAGCTTCTCGGATGAGAGGTGAAACGTCTTTAAGCAACTTAAAGAAGTCCAGACGCTTTTCTTTGCAAGCTCCTTTGACCAAAATGTATTACATTTAACGGAGTTAGAAGTTAGCAGGAAGTTAGCTCGCTAGTTTCGCTAGTTACCTAAGCATGATATTGCATGTTCTGACTGAGAGATTTCTGGAAAAATTCAAACGTACAGCTCTGCTATCACTTCCAACATAAATGAAGACAGGAAACTAAACAGCAGTGACGTTTGTAGGGTTACTGAAGTTGGGCTAGCTGGTATATAATGACACAGCTATGTTAGCATAACATAAACAGTGAAGCTGGAGGACGAACACTAACACTTTTCCACTTATAAAAGTTAACGTGAAGGTTCTTCATGGTTAGAGACAAATGCAATCGTATGGCAGGATGCTGTAAACGGACCAAACTTCAGTCAGGAGAACAACTAAGATAATCAATCCACAATATGAGGTCAGTCATTAATATACTGCAACAACATGGGAATAGAGCAGCTGCCAGAGAATTCAACATTAATGAATCAATGGTACAGAAGTGGAGGAAGCAAGAAGAATGAGTTTAATAAAGTTTGATTTATCTGACTGCTTTGTTTCGCTTAATGTGCCTTATAATCCTGTGCACCTTATGGTCCAAAAAATGCGTACTGCACACTGCAGTTTAATGTTGCAAAGCACCTCTTTTTAACTTCAGTGGATATTATACATGGTTATGCGCAGGATATGTCAGCCCATTTCTACTGGAAATGCCTTTTGGTTAAACTTTCAGCAAGGAATTTGCATTTGCACTGTTAAATTTTTATAAAGCTTTAATGTACATAAAAACCAGCTTCTTGTTTAAGTGAAAATAAATGGAAGGTTGTCTTTTTGCGCTAGTAATGTTGTGGAGTTGTATATTGTCTCGCATCAATTATATCGTCGGTTATATCGTTATCGCAAATTTTCAAATATATATCGTGATAAATATTTTTGGCCATATCGCCCTGCTCTAGCACTTACCTTTACACACACGGCTTCTGCATTTTGAATTTTAGTTAAATAAATAATTGCATAGTGTAAAAGGTCACGTGTTGCTGTTCATATGAAGTTCTAACCCTGATAGGTGTCAGATGGCTTTTATTACATCCTGTTACATGAAACCTTGGACGCTGACGATCATATTTAACTCCAAACTCACAAATATAATGTCTTTGTTATTTCCAACAACAAATGATAATTTTTCGCATGAGGAAGCCAACATGTTGTGCTTGCAGATTGTGAACAGTCTTAGTGCAAGGGACCTCTGTTTTTTTTTGACACGCCCAGGAATGCAGACCGTGATATGTATTCTATGATGCTGTAGTGAAAAAAAAAATTCTTGTAATGAAAGATCAAAGTCCCATGGACATGTAACATCCTTCCATAAAGACGGTATCCAGCTGTAGATGGGAGCAACTCTGCGCTTTTATATATGCCCACTGAAATCCTCCCTAAAGCATCATCATAATAAGGGTTTTAGGCGTCCAAGCTGAGCAGATTTTCACTTGGCCCTTTGTGTCAGAGAATCTCACCTGGCCTTTGGAGTGGGGGCAGAGGGGAGCAAACCTTCCTGCCCTGACTATGGAGAGACAGCCTTCCTCTGTAACCCACTCTCATTCACAGACATCATTCATGTGCAAATCATTCTTGGACCTATTGTTCACCCACTGCGCTCTCAGATACTTGCTGAATCAAGTGATAAATGTAATGGCAGGGCTGGAGATATGTTTCATATTGTGAAAACGTATAATAAGACTTATCGGAGCACTCGCATTTGTTGAAAGAGGGAGAACCAACTTCATGCAACTAGCTGGAACAATAACCAACTTCAATTTCTGAAGAATAATATATTTTTTGTTGTTCTATTTGACACTACAAACGAACACATATTCAGCCTTCAGTGAAGGCACTACAACTGTAGCACTGTTGTTGCAGTTGTCCAAACTCTTGCCCTCAAAAGGCTACAAATGATCCATTTTAGTATGAAGGATGGCAGTAACATAAAGCTCCTAGATAAAAACTGTTTTTACAAATATCTATCAGTCACATTACAATTTAGGCGCTACAGTTTGCTAATCAAGGACTGTTTAAAATACTTCGACCACTTTATTCTACTTTAATATTAGCTGCACTGTTAGAAGAAATTTGGGGACGCCCTACAGACAACACTGAAGGTAATGAGACAAAATTATCCCACGATGAAATCAGACATTGAAAAAACATGAACAAACATGCCGAACAGAGGACATGTTGGTGTCACAGCAGGAAGAGCAGTGATGAAATTGATTACATTAAACAACAGCAATCTGTTTTGGTGAGCTAGCTCCGGGGTCCTGCTACACAAGCTAATGTGTAAATGAAATTGAGCATAAAATCAGTTTTTCCTTTTATGAGAAATCACAACGTCTGTTGTGAAAAATCTAACATCTGTAACCCTCGTAAGTTAAAGGAATAAGTGATCATTTGCAGAAGGAATATTACGCTGCGAGTTTAGGAAAAAGAGAGTCCGTCAGTAGTTTGTCTTCCTCTCAGCCTGTGTCTATGTCCCAGAAAGCCACCTGAGTAATTTCTCAAGGTGTTGATTCCACAGACTGCCATCCCTATACACGTACAGTGCTATCGGTGGTGTAGAAACGGGCAGTAAATAACAGCCGCCCTTATGCACACACATCAGTATTTTCAAACTGCATCAACAAAGGCCGATTAGAAGTTGTACTCGCGTTATATTCTCCTGAACAGAAACAACTGATGTAGCTACAGATAAACTGCAGAATTCAAGGTGCAGGTAGCAGCAGGGCATTAATCGTGGAACAAAAGTCTCCGAGACGCAGGTCTATCAAGCCTTCCTAACAAAATGAACTGTTTTTGTTTCAGCGTTCAAGGGCAAAATCACTAATCCCAGCCAAAGTAAACAGTTTACCAAAAACTGTTGATCGGTGGAAGATTGTTTAACGCAATATAATGGTGCCGGATCTCTTTGAAAGAGCTGAAGCCTGTGTAATCAAAAGCAAAGCCTTTTGTCTCTTTAACACACATACCAAAGAAGCTGCCGAAGAGGCCACATCAGAATGAATGAATATTTAATTGAGGCCTATTGAGGCAGAAGATCAAAATGACCTTGCTTTAAATGATTATTCACTGATAAAAATAAAAGTAGGGTAGGACAGAATAGAAGCTGTACACTCAAGAGCCTTTTTCCAACGCTGTTCAACAATTGAACATGAAGACCTAGCGCACGAGACAATTTCTCTTAGAATGGTGGACAATGACCATATGCAGCCATGAGGTACTGTAGGTTGTGTGTTGAAGTGCAATTACATGATGGTGTCTCCGTTTTTTCTCTTTGTGCACTAGGTTAGTTTGGTTTCTGATAAAGACGAATATACTGGCACCGCTCTCGCTCCCCTTTTTACCAACTGCTGTTGTGTAGCTGGCTTGAGATGCGTGGTCCTCGTGTTCGATCGGTACTGCAGTGTTGCTGTCCCCAGGTGTCACACTTTAACCTTTGTTGTATATGGTAGCTACAGGGATGGAGCTATGGGGATGCGTAAAGGTGAGTCACAGTACTCTATATAAAAATATAACGTGTCCACACGTAGGGATGGGTATCGAAAACCGGTTCTTGTTGAGAACCGGTTCCCACTGTTTCAATTCCTTGGAATCGTTTGCCACTTTTATAAACGATTCCCTTATCGATTCCAGTCGCCCCGAATGACGTCATCACGTTGAGTAGCGTCTTTTACCCAGTAGGAAACACGGCGCCTGAGCGGCACAAACGCTCAAAAGTTTGGTTACACTTTATGAGAAAGGATGACAACAGGGCAACGTGCAATACTTGCAAAGTAGAGATTTCATCAAAGGGAGGAAACACTACGAACATGCAAAAGCATTTGCTCAAAAAACACGCGATTGCGTTCAACGAATGTCGTGTTTTTGATCCGCTCCGGACTAGCGAAGCTCAACCCAGCAGCAGCGGTAGCGTTTCCACGTCCTCTCCCGTTAATACTGCAGGTAACTAATCAATTAGCATTGCACATTATGTTAGCGCGATTTACCTTATTACAAAACCTGCTATTACTGTGCGTTGCATTTAGATAACCATGATGAGAGAGACAGAGTCTGGCTGGCTCAGATGCTGGCAGTTCTCGCTGCAGTCTACCGGTAGCGTCTCCTTTCAGGCCAGGATAGACGAATGTCACCGAGCAGTGTCTAAGTTTGTGGTCAAAGGCTTGCACCCATTTGCCACAGCAGATGCCCCCGATTTCACTTTGGTAAGTGAATGTGTTTAATTGTAGGCAGGGACATTACTGGATATTCTTGTGTAATTGCTACAGAATAATTTATGTTAAACTTTGTTATTGCTACAGGAGAATATTTATTTTATTATTTTACATATACATTTTTTTTCCTGGGGACCCTGTGACACCCCATTGAAGAGCCGTAGGCTGTGGATCTCTTAAGATCTCACTGTTGGGTTTGTAAGGCCATGTTACTCCTAAATTTCTATCTTGTTCAAAGAGAAGATATAAAACACAGTTCTAAGCTAATCGACTTTAGTGTTCTCCTTTTTAAAAAAAAAGAATCGATAAGAGAATCGATAAGGAATCGAATCGTTAAACAGAATCGAAAATGGAATCGGAATCGTTAAAATCTTATCAATACCCATCCCTATCCACACGTTACAAATAGACATTGTTGTGCATGTTATTGTTGCGCTTGCTTATTTTGTTAATCCGCATTACAAACGGTAAGAAGTATTTCTTTGGAAATGAGCTACTACTGATCTTTTGCATTACTACAAATTACTCTTTCACTTTTCAAGCCATTATTGGGGGGGGAAAAGAGCTCTCGTCTTTAGCCTATGCAGCCGTGGACCTTTTCCACAATAAAAAAAACTCAAGGAAAGAGAAAATTGAAGCGTTCCATAAGTCTGACATTGCTTCACACAAATGTTCTGTTTAGGGTTCCTTGCTTTGACAATTGTGCTTTTTTATTTCCATCTGAAAGGAAATGTGCTCGCAGTCAAGCAGTCTCTCTGCCCTTTGGTTTCACATTGAACCAGTGGGAGTAGTTTGATTGCTTATACTTTAGCTGCCATGCTATTACTGTGATCAAGGACAGCTGAGTCTACATTTGATAACTTCACATTTGATAAAGAGACAAAACCTTGAGTTCCTCATTTTATAGAAACACACAAGGAACTGAAGAGTCCCATCCCACCCATATAGTTTTTCATCAATTCCAATGTCAGTCATGTCAACTCGCACAAGAATCCACGTCTCACAATCATACTATGAAAACAAAACCGAACGCAGCCATGAGAGAGCAAGAACGCCTCTCAGGACTGTTTTTAAAATGTCATATATATAAATAACCATCAATACTGCGTTTAACATGCAATTACAAAACATCATTATTGTATTTGTTCTTAAAATATGACACTATTTTAAGGATTGTATGGATTCAGGGACCTCAAAGGAAGATGATTTTTTTTTTTCTGCCTGTCCCATTTGGCTCTTTTGCCATCAGAATTATTGTCTAAAGGCGAGGAAAGATGCCCAACGGATTTACTTTACCAAATTGACCATCCCAGCCTTGCCATAATGGTCTATTTGATTCATCTTTTATTGTTTATTTTATTTATTTATTTCACTTGCTAGATATGGGACAGACTTGAATGAGGAAAAGAAAAGGGAGAAAGGAAGAGGGGGGAAAAACAGTGGAGAAGAGGGACGGGGATAAAGGGCAAAAAAACCCCCAAAAACCAACTAAATAAGCAGACAAAAAATACATATATCAATCACCTGGATCACCTGTTGAGAAAGAAAACAAGCAGAAGAAAACGAGAGCAATACCATAAACAACATCACAATGATATATGGGAATATAACAGTAAATACTAAATATTAAACATTATTGTGCAGCACGTAACATCGACAGCGCACAGTGTGCTTTGAGGCAGGGCTGGAGATATGTTTCATATTGTGAAAACATATAATAAGACTTATCGGAGCACTCGCATTTGTTGAAAGAGGGAGAACCAACTTCATGCAACTAGCTGGAACAATAACCAACTTCAATTTCTGAAGAATAATATATTTTTTGTTGTTCTATTTGACACTACAATCGAACACATATTCAGCCTTCAGTGAAGGCACTACAACTGTAGCACTGTTGTTGCAGTTGTCCAAACTCTTGCCCTCAAAAGGCTACAAATGATCCATTTTAGTATGAAGGATGGCAGTAACATAAAGCTCCTAGATAAAAACTGTTTTTACAAATATCTATCAGTCACATTACAATTTAGGCGCTACAGTTTGCTAATCAAGGACTGTTTAAAATACTTCGACCACTTTATTCTACTTTAATATTAGCTGCACTGTTAGAAGAAATTTGGGGACGCCCTACAGACAACACTGAAGGTAACGAGACAAAATTATCCCACGATGAAATCAGACATTGAAAAAACATGAACAAACATGCCGAACAGAGGACATGTTGGTGTCACAGCAGGAAGAGCAGTGATGAAATTGATTACATTAAACAACAGCAATCTGTTTTGGTGAGCTAGCTCCGGGGTCCTGCTACACAAGCTAATGTGTAAATGAAATTGAGCATAAAATCAGTTTTTCCTTTTATGAGAAATCACAACGTCTGTTGTGAAAAATCTAACGTCTGTAACCCTCGTAAGTTAAAGGAATAAGTGATCATTTGCAGAAGGAATATTACGCTGCGAGTTTAGGAAAAAGAGAGTCCGTCAGTAGTTTGTCTTCCTCTCAGCCTGTGTCTATGTCCCAGAAAGCCACCTGAGTAATTTCTCAAGGTGTTGATTCCACAGACTGCCATCCCTATACACGTACAGTGCTATCGGTGGTGTAGAAACGGGCAGTAAATAACAGCCGCCCTTATACACACACATCAGTATTTTCAAACTGCATCAAAGGCCGATTAGAAGTTGTACTCGCGTTATATTCTCCTGAACAGAAACAACTGATGTAGCTACAGATAAACTGCAGAATTCAAGGTGCAGGTAGCAGCAGGGCATTAATCGTGGAACAAAAGCCTTCCTAACAAAATGAACTGTCTTTGTTTCAGCGTTCAAGGGCAAAATCACTAATCCCAGCCAAAGTAAACAGTTTACCAAAAACTGTTGATCGGTGGAAGATTGTTTAACGCAATATAATGGTGCCGGATCTCTTTGAAAGAGCTGAAGCCTGTGTAATCAAAAGCAAAGCCTTTTGTCTCTTTAACACACATACCAAAGAAGCTGCCGAAGAGGCAGATTTTTTACATGAACGCTCTCAGTATCCATGTACCATTGCACTTTGAACCTTGTGCACTGTGCGGGGCTCGAGTTTAGCAACTGAATCACTCAAGGTGAAAAATGTGTATTTATGTATCTATTCATAGTTTTCATCACAGGAATTTTAGGAATGCTAAAAGTACGCCTTTCTCCCACTGTCCGCCGGCTATTTTTACTGGGTTTGTTTAGCCAAAATGGTGGATGGCTGTTAAATTTGATGGGGCCAAATGGCATAATCCCTCCTTCTCCATGCCAACCCATGTTATCAATGGCGAGTCATTAAACTCGTACTGAAAATAAGTGATGATTAGAAGATATATGTTATTGTTTTAGCGTTGTCTCTACTGCCCCACAACACTGACTACAGTACAATTACCCTGAAACTATAATTACTGGATCATTGCTACGGCACTTTGGAATTTCTTGCCCTTCAATTCCCAAATGATAGTATTATTGACCAATCACATCTCAAATAAAAGCAAGCATCTGCATTTTTGTTCACATTCAGCCTGTAAGCAAAGGGATTCCCCCACAAAAGACTTACTCAAAATAATTTAAGTAACTAAGACAGACATTTTCCATCTTCATGCATCATTGCAATAATCTCCATCTGGACCAACACAAAACATAAAACCACTGCAGCTCCATCTAATGCCTGAATGTGATCGGGTGTGAAAAAATCTTAAGTGCAACATTGCCCTTCCTCCCATACCGCTGTGAAAACGCAGGCGCTTTAGAAAGAACGAGCTGAATATTATCACCATCGCCTCCGTGTCACGCACTCGCAGAAGTTCTTTATATATTTAAAAAAATAATGTTTCTGTGTTAGTACACATTAGTACAATATAACTCCACTTTCACCGTGAGCTATCTGTCGCACACAAGTATCTGTTGACATGCTCCTTAACATGGATATTATGTTGGGGAGCCTTTTTAGCCAACTCCAAATTATTCTGCCAGTCCCTTTCCTGTGGTGGGTCAGGGCTGTCTGAAGCCATTATTGGTAATGAATGTGGAGTCCTACTTTAAAAGGTTCAGGCATGTAAAGTCACCTAAAGCTGACTAATGGAATCCTGCTGACACTGAATGCCAGGGGCTTTTACCACCAACCCAGAATGGTGGTTTTGGAAATTTACACCACAGACATAATGAACTATAAATGTAAACCTTGGAATGTAGCCTCCCACGCAGTAGCTTTGAGATATTAATAGATACAGACATGCAATATGCTGGAAAATCATAAATTGTAGCTCCATTGTGTGCTTTCGGCATAAATTCTGCTACTTGTGGCTTATTTACAGCGAAATGTAAACACGTCTTTGCACTTCTGAGGCTTAAGGAGAATTATTAAAGAAGCGCCTGTGAAAATATGTGCAGAGCGTTTATTAGAGCCTGAAAATATTCAGAGTTTGTTAGTGCTGCAACACTTTGTGCCCTGGGAGATGGGCCTCTTCAGCGGGTTCACAGGTCGCGCAGAAGCGTGCAGAGTGGCCATTGTGCTTTGTCATTTCACAGGTGACTCACATCACTACACTCGAGCATGCTGGAGGTAGAGCACTCGGAGATGCTTGCGGCATTCAAAATGCATGATTTTCAGCCTAGTGCAAACAAATCGCTTTAAAAGATCAGTTTAATCTATTTCGAGCTGTTATTATGAGCTGGGAGAGTTGTTCAGATAAAGAGACTGAAGCAGGGTTAACATCAGTGTGTTGGACAACTCTTCACATACTTTACCCAGCGTGAGAGCTGTCAACTTTATTATTTGTTTTTATGATACAGTGTGCATACGATTTACAATGCAGACCACTAAAATAATGGTCAGCGGGTGAACTACCACGAGTCAATCTGCCGCAGATTTTGCAGTGATATAATATAGTACATTAAAAAAATATCTCAGTGGAAATATCACTCATAGAAGTCATAAATGCCATCGCTGTTGAAAGGTTGAGGACGCAAGGCTGCTTCAATCTCAGAGTTGCTGTCATCCGATTGACCCCAGAAATCTATACAGAGAGGTACAAAGAACAAAACACAGGATTACATTATTGTGGCAGAATGCTCACTCCAAGCTTCAAATGGACCGTTACTGTCGACATCTTGAGAATAAGTATTTTATTTCTATACTCACTTTGTCAAGGTGAGCTTACTGGAATACTTAGAATCTTAACATTCTTCCTTTTACACAGTTTATATACCAATTAGCCATAACGTTAAAACCGCTGCCAGGTGAGCGTGTTTTTACAACCCATTGGTCTTCTGGGAAAGCTTCATTGCTGACATTCACGTCGATGTTTTTATACTTAAAACTTTACAGACTGAACATGGCTCCGCGGCAAAGCGCTCCCCGACAGCAGCAGCCTCTCCCAATGCAATAATGCGCTCCGCCAAAACTGCGTTGAGGAAACCGCGCCGAGCACCGATGGGACAAAGGTGTTATGGTGACAGAAGGGGGTCTGAACGTAATTATAGTCAGGTGGTTTTAATGCTGCAGCTCATCAGTGTATGTGTTCAATGTAGGTCTTTTGTGCTTGGAGAATTTTGGGTCTGATCACAGCTGTACATGTACAAAAAAAATCAACCAATAACTAATTAATAAAAAAAATTCTGAGCTTGGCCAATAAGAATCCAAACTGTAGTTCATTTCAAATTAGGACAATTTCCCCTTCATGATCATCTTCTTATGCATCTTTGGACCTAGAGCTGTGCACTGTGAATTCCCTAGGATCAGTTTGTCAGTGTAGAGTCCCACGCTGAGACAACTCAGGAACATTTAACCGAAACCTGCACTGTGATACCTTTGTTTCCAAGCATCTAATGCACTGAAAATAGGGAGGTCTCCTTTGCTCCACTGACACAATTCTCTCAAGTCATCAGCTCTTCTCCCCAGATTTGCCTCCCTGCAATTTGTTTAATTCCCCAAATTTGAAAATCAAGTTAAGCACTGCCGATTTAACACAGTGGAGAAGATCCAGCTCGCGCTGCAAATGGAGGCAGTCGATTCAATGAAATCAAATGTAGCAGCACTGATTAAGGTGGCCTGGTGGTCCATGGGAACTCTCTGATTGCAGCTCATAACATTAAACATCGTTTTGCCACTGTAGAGTCAGCAATGTTCTCTCTGCTTATTATTTAGAGCAGTACCTTAAATGCCTCAAAGTTCAGGGCTGTTGTTTAAGTTCACAAAGACACAGCATGTCCCCTAAAATAAAAGCATTTTAGCTTTTTTATTAATTGAGTTGGTAGCGCTTGCTTCAAATTAATCTTTTAGGAACCTGACTTGGCTTCATGGTCACATTTTATACAGACATCCTCAAAAAGGTCCAGCTGCATTTAGAGAGAAATTTAATCAAATAGATGGTATTTTTATGAAGCTTAAATTTTTGAATAATTTCACAGATGTAAACACATGGATTCTCTATGGTGATCCGTTTGGTGTCATTAACCTCTTTTTGACACTGTGTGTTTTCACTTAAATGAAATAATTTAGTGTACACTCACCTTTTGACTGTAGCGTAGAATGAGCCTTTGAGCTTGCCTTCTCTCTCCTGGAAACACAAAGATAGTTAATAGCCTTGTGAAGTTGTGACCCCAGGCTCTCTTTGAGAGAGATTTACTTTTTTACTGCTGAAAAGAATGAAGAGAAAACTTTAACATGACCAAATACTGCAAGTGAAATACGTCAATTCAGATATCAGTCTTTGTAATCAGGTTACGGACTACACACAAACTAACCAAAGCAGTACAATAGAATAAAATAAAATCTTTGTAAAAGAGCATCCATTTAACTTTGGTGATATTTAGTGGCTCGACTCAGACAGTGCACTCGTGAGAACTCCCTTGACTCCTATTGTAGGCGCTTGTGATTTTGCTATGTGGTTGTTCATTCACATGTTTGGCATTTTGTGTGTAAACTCACAAAGGTAAAAGAAATCTTGTCTGAGTATAATAAAACACACAGACAAATAAATCAGTCCAACTGGCATACGTACAACAACCAAAACAGACTTGCGTGAAGACGCCTAATTAATTCCAAAAGATGATATTTAATGGCTAGAACCATCGTGGCAAAGGGAACTTCCTTGACTCCTGTGTAATTGTGCCAAAGGACTTCCACAAGGCCCTCTTTATTCAAAAATAGTCCAAAGACAGGGTTGCCAGGTTCCCATAGCTCTGGTGATATCGCTATGTAAATGTGTGACCTCCGAAAAGGCTTTGATCTGCCTCGATGCATATGCAATAAGGCCCCCTGTTCCACTTTTAAAGGCCTCCTCTTTAATTTACATCATCACAGAGCCTATTCAAAAGCCCACAATGTATCCTCCTCATCGCCCAGGTTAGCATACACATCCATACTGCTTATTTGTTGGGTCTCCTATATTTGATTCTTTCTTATAAAAAAAAAAAAAAATGATGCAGAGTTTCAAACAGATGAAAAATCTGGTCCGCTTTTCCATCTGCATCAATTCAAACCCGTGACCTCTTTGATTGTCACCCTCTCAATCACTCTCATCTCCTCATCACTCCCTCTTGGCACATGTGACTGTACATTGAGTATAAGGACCAAATTGCTCTGGCTGCGTTCCAGTTGCTATTTTCTAAACTTAAGACCGAATGAGAGAACAAAGATGCACCTCCCATTCCTAACTGTGAGCAGATTGCTCTGTGCTACAAGCTATATACCGCAGAGCCAGTCTAATTACTAGCATATAACCTTTACATTCATATGCTGATAGGACTTCCTACAGGACGTTTGGACGACTCGTGCATCTGTTCAGAGAGAATACTGAACCTCTGGCACTTAAAACGCAATAAAATCAAAGCAGGGAAGCAGTAAGGAAAGCAGTGGGGGGAGAAAACAAAAGCTATGGCCTGAGAGCAGATAATCAGCCTGCCTGCAAGCTGATGGTGAACTGAATGTAAGAGCTGTGGATTTCCAAAATGTGCTTATTCGTGTAGAAATAGCTCGCTAAATACACACATTTATGTAAATAAAGATCATTCATCTTTTCTTTTTTTTTTATTGTGGCTTAGATCTAAAGTGCTATTATTGATTTTTAATATATCCTCAAACAGTATTTAACCAATGATGATACTGTGTTATATACTGGTTTGTCTGACCAAGCTAATAGAGGAACTGCATCGATAAATTAATTTGTGTTAATGTGTGTTTAACACATTAACACCTTCTGTCTGTACAGTGCATAAAATGAATTACCTGCGTTATTTGGAGAGAACAGGATTTATTTTCCTTTGTTTGCACTACAGCACAAAAATCATGACGGACACAATGAGGAAATCCAAGTGTTATCACGATTCAGCTTTCTAAACTGAATAAAGTAAAAACATTAAACTACGGCAAATAGTGTATCCATTTACAACGGTTAGGCAACAGATCCCGGCCAGACCCTGCAGCAGCAAAAATACAGCAATAATCTATACCATTACTTCCTCTCCTTTGCCACAATAATAGCTGTTACAGCGAGTAAATTGGGCTTTTCTTTTCTCGAACTTCCCCTCGGGATGGGAATGGCCTATCAGCTGTTCCACTTCAGTGAGGGACAGGACTGATTTCAAGACGGGTCTATTACCATAGAGAGCCCAGCCTGGATCTGACCTCACCAATCTAATATTCAGTTTCCATAAACATTTATGCCAGTTCATCTTCTGCTGAGTTTCCCTTAATTGAGGCAATGATCTGAATATGTAAGACTGAGCTGGCCAGTGTTTTACAAGCTCTGCCACACAGAGGTGAATGTAATGTGTAAAATGATGCAAATTACAGCTATTGTAATGTTCTTTTTCAACCCCGCACTCATTCGCTTTTCATGGCCTTTGCAGTGGTTTCATATTGTTGTTTATCTCGTGTTTTAACAGTTTTTTTGTCTACTCTGCATTAGAGTTCAACATAACCTTTAAAATGTATGAGCTTTATATATATTTGACACACATAAGTATTTCTCTCAATTTCTCTTCTTGTTTATTTTGTTTTTTTGTCAAGTAAAACACTCTTGTTTTTCAACGTATGATAAATTTACACGCGTGTGTGTGTATTTTTACATTTTTATATTTTGCGTTATGACAACACATTGTCTGTCATTACAATACAAAGGTAATGACAGTGTGTGAAATATAAAATCTGATAAATATAAAATTTAATATCATGTTATGACACATTGTAAGAACAGAAGTTGGTATCATCAGCTAGAAATGACACACTTCTTTAAGATTAACACAATCTGTCCATGGCAGAGGCTTCAAAGACTATTCTTTACATTTTGCTCTTCGTGCCATTTTACTGCTTTACTGTTGTGTGCTGTATTAGCCTGTGGTAGTAGTTCAGCAAGTAAGTATCTAGTCTTCTACCACACACATACAAAAAAGCTACTGCTTTAGCTCTTGGCATAAAAACCATGTTCATGCTGTAGAGCTAAAGGAGCGCAGAAATGAACAAAAGCTACAGTCGCACAATAACTCAAGTAGGTTGACTATAGTATGCACTTTATAATAACAAAACCTTTATTATAGTTAGATGGCAATACATCAGTTCCTCAAGTATAAGGATACAAACCATCTTCACATAGACTGTAGTAGTTTTGTGAGCTGCAGCTAAAAAGAATAGTCTTTTTGAAACCATTGAAGCTGTATTTCACTTATGACCAACAGTCACATTAGGGAATGTGAGGACTATTGGAAGAAATTATGCTTAGCAAGGATTTAATACTGCTGCTGATGGCTAGAAAATTGCTTTTATTTACCCCATCTTTTTTAAGCTCGCCACCCACACACACACACACACACACATCGTAATAACACAATAGCGCTTTTGTGCAAGGACAATCATGTTACCACATATTTTACATGCAGAAACTGGATTAGTGAAATTGAATAATGAAAAAAAATTGGCACACTTCTTGTGGATTAACACAGTGATTCACTTATGTGAGAGTACCTGGGATTTCTGCAACTGTGTTTTAAATAATTCTCTGCTGTTTTTTGTAAAAATCCTACGTTTGACTCTGTGAGCACCATCTCGATCCAGTTTTATGGAATATTTCTCATTTTCTTGAGAAACAAATAAAAACTACTAATACAGTTTTTTTTTAACACAGTTAAGTTGCAAGTTAAATATGACCTATTATACTAAAACGTGTTCATGTGCAACAGTTAAATCTGGACCGAACAGGGAAAAAAAAGCAAAATCTCACATTTTAACTTGACAGTGTGTCAAATTTACAATTTAAGGTCACGTTCATGCTAGAGTCATGAGACTAAATCCATGTCCTTGGACATATTTAAGATTTTTTTCATGCATTGTCCTCCAGTTACATTAGGGAAAATGAATACTGTAAGAGGAAATAATGCTTACCAAGCATTTAGCACAGCCTTGCCAGCAGCTAGAAAACTGCTTTTATTTACCCTGGCTTTTTTTTTTTTATAAGCTTCTGCCACCCACACACAAATGCTAATAGCACAATAGCACTTTTGCGCGGCTGTGCTCGTCTAAAGGTAAAGGGAGACCCATCACCTCATCATTCCCATCAACTCCTACTCCCATCCCAGCTATGACCCTGCAGAAACATTGTTTAGGCTCCGTTTAGATGTACTCTAACAGGCCTGAATGGTAGCAGGATATAGCCCTCAGTGGGGGCAAACAGTGAGAGGCAACTATGAGTGCACTGTGAGTGGGCGCTCTCTAACATGTGAGTGCTCTCTGCTGGCAATGAGTAAGTACTGCAACTCAGAGAAAGAGGCACTGGGCCAATGATTTCAACACAGCGGGCTCTCGTCCTGACTGGTGGCAGTCTAGTGGAGACAGCCAGTGTGAGGGATGGATGAAGGACAGATCAGGTTACACTTTTTTAACGCCTCATCTAATCGAGGGTGGACTGAAATTTGCAGGCTGTCCGACACAAAAATTGCAATAATGTAGAGAAAACAGGAAAATAAAGCACCAGAAACATCTGAGTAAATGAATCCAAGCTGCTTTGAACAATAACAACACGGGTCACATGTGCCGTCTTTGGCTTTAAAGTTTTGCGTCAACCTAAACGAATCCCAAAGTTAAATAAAGTGATCACAAATAAAATGTGAAAACACAGAAACAGAAAATGCCTGAAAGACGGCTTCTTTTATAAAAGAGCAATCAGGCATTCATCCGTTTCAGAGAGCCAGTGCAGCACAGTGACCTCCTCTGGCTGGAGTCTCTAAATGCTGCCTTTATCTATTCATGGTTGTTTGTGGTAGTGGAGTGGTGGGGGTGGGGTGGGCTGGGTGCAGCTAACATACTGTCAAATGTTTACGCACAGAAAAACAACTTTGTTGCCTGACGTTATAACCATAAAAACATTTAGAAGAACAGATGCAGTATGGGTAAAAGGCAGCTCGGTCTCACACGGCCAACTATTCTGTCTTTGTGCTCCTTATGTCGTTTTTGGATTCTGGATTTGCGATTTTCCACCTATTAATACTTCTTTGTCCGTTACCGTCTCTCTCTCCCCCTCTATGTCCTGCTTTCTCTTTTACGTGTCCTCCCCCCTTCTCAGCTCTGGTCCCTCTCACCCCTCCATCTCTCCTCCCAGTGAATTGTGACATGTTCACATAGTCTCCACATATGTGTGTGTGTGTGTGTGTGTGTGTGTGTGTGTGTGTGTGTGTGTGTGTGTGTGTGTGCAGGAAAGACACACACACAGCTTCTGATTTTGACACACTGAATGATCTGAGGTCGAATGCTTGAGCACATCCTGTTGTCCAAAGCAAAGCTGTAAACCACTAATTGTTGAGTCAAGGTTTTTGTCAAGCAGGCACTAGGCACAACAATCATCACCCCGTCTGATGGCTGCAGATTTTGTTTTGTGTGTCTGTGCACATGTGCTTGAGCATTCCCCCCCGTCTCTGGATCAAAAATGGGGATACGCGATGGAGCGGGGAGGGGGCATAAAAAAGGTATTAAAAACCCCAAAATAAAAACAAGAAAGGAGTGCCATCTGAAATGCCTACAGTAGAAAGGAGCACAATGTTTCTTTGCACGAGAGGAAGCAGTGGCATGCACTCGCATACAAAGGGGAACAAGTGGTCTTTACATGGAGTGCAGCTGCTTATTAAGACTCACTCCTTCGTGCATTATTCCTTTCATCCCCACTCAACCACAAAGTGATTTTACTTTGCTACTCACAAAGACAGCAAAAGATTTCTAATGGACAAATCCTTCATAAATGTTGCAGATCAGTCGCTTCCCCGCGAGTTATAATACAATAAACAGAACATTCCATAAAAGTATCTAACTGAAAAACACTGTGTGGGAGAGAGCGAGGAAAAGAGAGACACTGGAAAGCAAAAGAATATGAAAGAGCCCAATTCTCTCCAACTTCATAATAGTGAAATGAGCACATATAAATGTGTTAAGAGTATCTCTTTGCATCTTGTATAGACTGCATGTATTTAATCTGTAAAGCTTATTAAGACCCCAGTCATTGCTATGCAAAGCAGCACCCAGTGCTTTTCTCTCGCTTTTCAGCTGAGTGCAGTGTTTGGCCAATAGCACTGGCCCCCCGCCTCTCATTCTGCATTCATAACATGCAACATTTGCACAATGTATCTCTCAAAGGCCCTGAATAGAAGGCCTTAATACTCATGTAAACAACTGCAAACCAATTACTTAATGAATCAGGCCCACACATAATGAGAAGCCTCACAAAAGGCTATAAATGCATTTTTTGCACCAAAGCCTCTGCTTTAAACTACAATCCCTCTGCTGTAGTCTAGGCTTAACTGGCAAATCATAATTATTGCCTAAGACAACAGAGAGGAAGCCATTTTTTTATTTCGAGTCCAGCACCATCCTCCTTTTGAAGTCACTCATCAGCTCGCTGACAAAATAAAGCAAATAATTAACACAGACAGGGGAGAGGAAAACACAGGAAGACGGCGAGGAAGAGGGGCAAACAGATTGAAAAAGGGTAAGAGAGAGAGCGAGACGCAAAGAGAAAGAAGGAGGAAAATGGGGCAATGTTACGCCTCTGCTTAAGCACAGGGCTTCCAGACCACTTGTGGAAGCAATAAAGAGCAAGAAGTGACTGTTGTAAGTGGAATGCTTACATCTAAGCGTTGAGGGAGAAATGGCGCAATTGCTGTATCAGAGCGGCAGCAGGTAAAAACAAGTTACAATAAAGTCCTTCAAAATACTGCTTTAAATTACATTTAGGATGAAACCTGTTCTGGAAATGCACAACAAAAAGCAAAAACACAATCCTTCCAAACAAAGAGATGGGTGTTGGGTCAAGATGAACATTAAAATGAAACAAAAATTGTATTTGTGATCCAAAGGAAATCCAACTGTCCCAACAGCTGTCATTTACTTCACTAAGTTTATTTGTGACTAAACCCTCTCCATGTCCAACCAGCCATCTCCTCCAGCATCCTCTGCATTGTATTGCCTCCCTCCCCCACTGTGTTTAAGCATCAGGGATTTATCTATTTTTAAGAACTAGAGAAGACAACATAAAACTTATCAGTCTAATAATAAGAGAAATATTGTTCAAAACTGCCTGAAAGGGTTATTAAAAATATATGTTGTAAGTGGACATAAATAAAACTGAACTGAGCAGGGCAAATGTTATGATGTAATATCATTTTACTTTACATTACTTAATATGGACTAATTACAGCATCATCTGTGCACGAGCTGTTTTAACTCAGACTCTGATCTCTGACCTGGATCCTTACATAGAGGAGTCCAATATCACTGCTTTACAATTAAAGTTCTTTTATCAGTAAATGTCTATTCAGGGCGCACAGCCACTCCGAGTATGACCAAAGACGTGCTTGGTGCTTCCTTCCACACTCCAGTTGGAATAAAGTGTTGGCCATGCATAACTACCCGTTTTTCCAATTTCTCTTGTGTACACAACTTGTGTCTCATAACTCCTCGTGGCATTTTGTTTTGCAGTCTAATTTCTGTTCTGCAAATTTTGTTTAATCACAGATATTGCGGACTTCCCATGCACATTAATGACAGGGAGATGGGCACCATCTGAGAGGGTCTGGGCCCAAAATTGGCTCATGTTTATTAAAGAGGTTGGTCACCCGGGCTGGTAGTGGCAGACATCAGCAGCTATGAGGACCACAATAGAGCCAGGCCATTAGACCCTTCCCTGGGCTAATAGGCAGACTGGGAGCGCCTGCTTGCCAGGCCAGGGAGATGCAGACTTCAGCCCTTGTGTCAGCATGGTGCCCAGTAATCACATGAAATCAGAGAAGATTATTCCTCATAACGTTTACCCAGCCATTACTAGAGCCCAAATGGTTTGCAGTGAAGAGGTGCTCTGAGGACCTGACATGCAATTGCAGATTTGATGAAGTCGTGTTGATATTCAAATGTAACCGTGGCGTGGTTAGTTTCCACTGAGCTATTTATCATTAGATGTTCTTTTCTTAACCACTTAGAGCTCTGATTTGACCAGCCTAAAAATGTTTCAAGGGTGAAAAATGAAAGGACATTTGTCCTTGTCAACACTCGAGCCGGCTTCTTCCAAAAGCGTTGTCCCCGATTCTCTTCTTGACGTGATATGTTTGCATTTCGACAACAAGCCTGAAGACAGTTTAGGGCTCCAATTTATTTTTGTGGTAGCCGATCTGCTTTTGAATTCTAAAACCTGGTTGAACCCAGCAAACGGTGAGTAAGAGGGGGCTTTAGGGACCTTTTGTCTTTGTAAGCGAGTTAATGGGTGGCACCCCCTTGATCTTATGGAAATGAACAGGGAATTATGAGAGCAGCCATGCAAATGTACATCAACCACTTTGGTGTCTGGTGGCCCATTTCGTGTGGCCCGTTGAATAATAACAATGTTCTTACCGAGGGTAAGGGTCTTGATGTGAGGAGCTTTTGGCCCTCCGCAGGTCCTCTTCATGGCCATGATTTATTCCTTAAAAGAGCAAACAGGGCTGGATGAAACCATTTGATTTCTTGATTGATCTCATCACAAGCTAATTTACCTTGTATACTTATATAGAAACATGTAAGGCTAATAGCAGTGCTATGCTATGAGTACAGTGAATTCGTATTCAAAGTATGTTTTTTAACAATCCATTTGGAAGTTCTTGCATCCACCCTGAATATGGCGCATATCACAAATCATGTGATAACTAAAATCTATGATATGTTTTGTGGAGTTAAAATGGGATAAAAATGGGATTTGTTGAAACTTCACTGAGCAGAAATGTGAGCATAGAAGAGAACTGTTGCTTCTCATGTCCACGTATTTCCTTGGTAACCAATGATTAGGCTCCAGTTGTTCCCTACTTGACTGGAAGAGTGGACCACATCCCTTACCTGAGAGGCTATCCTCCTCCTCCTCTTCAGAACTCTGCCGCCTTTCCATCATGGCTGATTGTTTAAGTAACTGATATGCTTTTGTCTCTATTTAGGGACACACGTGGACGCACACAGGCACAAACACACACACACAAAGTCACGGTCAAATATTTGCTTATAACCCAGGTTTCCAACTTTCACAGGTTTCTGTGTTTGATGAGACAACACGCTTCAGTGGCTCCGTTTTTTTTGTGTTTTTGGTTTCATCACTTAACAGAGTGGGTGAGAAACACTCTGCTCATTCAGCTAAACTGTTGATTCAAGCCTACAGTATGCAGCAACAGTTTCCATGAGACAGCAATCAGCATCTCACATTATCTCAGCATCCCCTACCAGGAAGGGAATGATTGATTTTGTGTTTAAAAAAATAAAAGAAACACTTGTAATTACTTTCCGTGACACTAAAAACGGTATCATATTTGAGTGGAGGAGAGAGACTGAGCTGGCAAAAATCAACAGAACAGAAGTACATAATAAATGGGCTGTTATCTCACTGATGTTACAAAAAGTACACATTCAAAGAAAGAATGTGAAAGGCAAAGCAAAATTGTGATCTTCTGTGACCAAGTCCTAACAGTTTCAGCTAGGATTCACAATAAAAACATAGGTTTTAATCATTGTTGAAAGCCATACCATGTTTACAGTGCATTCCAATCTCCACTTCATACAGCCACTGCTTTTACACGTAGTCTCAAAAACCCCAGCAGGTCTACAGGCGTGCATGTTTTGGCAATTACTATCAGTTCCAAGGTCACCGTTTTTGATTGTGACATTGATGTCGCTCAGCACAGCAAAATCCTTCCCTTGCAAAATCTTTAGTCAAGTTTTTTTTTTTTTTTTTTTTAGCTGGTTATGTCTCTTTTGATTAAGTGTAGCGATTTGAAACTGGACTCATTTTGCTGGCTGTGCACCTTAGGGATGCGGACACATGAAAAACCCAGTAGGAAATCTGATAGCCAAGGGTAGTATAGGATTGCTTTACATTTCAGAGGTGCAGCTGAGGGATGGGCACACCAACTGCTTCCAGGATGCCGTCACATCTAGTATTTTAAGTCCAGCCTTGCCGGAGCATTGTTTAGAAGATAATGAGAACCGATGACAGATCTTTTGCGCTTCCCACCCTGGCGCCCTGACAATTAAAGCGGCCGCATTATGCTGGGGCAGTGAATTATCAATTTTGCTAGAATGCCTCAGACCGAGCTGAAAACACAGCTAGTGTTTTCTCGGAGATAATTAGAGAGAACTAGCACAGCTCTTCAGGTGGGACTTTGACCCTGGATTCACCTTGATCATCCTGCCTCAGCCATTGTGTAAAAGAGCCCATTATTCACTGCAGTGGGAAGAAAACAAACCACAACATAAGGACAGTGTGAATGCTGGGGCACCGGCAATGCCTTTTTACCTCTAATAGGACCACTTTCCACAGGGCTTTCGTCCTGGCTGTCCTCTTCAGCACTTTGTAGTTCTGTAAGAAAGGGAAGCGCATAGTGAGAAGCAATGGCAGGGAAGAAGGGAGTCTAGGGATAGAAATGGGAATGGGGGGGTCTTTCTTTAGCTCTGAAAGGATGGCTGTATGAAAACTGCGCTGTGAGGGATTTATATATATAAAAAAAAAAAAAGAAGCTCTATGGTGAAATTGATTTCTTTCATGAAAGGGAAGTTTTAGTACTCTGCAGAGTTGGTCTCCAGAAAAAAAAAGTCCATATTTCTTCCAATTAATGGTCTTGTTACATGTGACACAATGACTTATCACAGCGTGGAATCACAAAGATCCATGCTGGATGTTTTGTTAAAACCCAAACCCATATTAACGTTTCATTAGCATCATTTTCATAATTAGAATTGATCATGTGATATTATACCAATCATCTTCAGTGACCTTGGATCCGTTGCTTCCATACGGGCCTGGCAGGCTTCGCATCCCCATCAGCCAGCAGAGAAGGAGGACCACATAAAGAAGATAAGTCACTCTTGTCCTCTGCTGAGGGGCACTCCTCACTGGACCGGGACAGAAGTGTCCTCAGCAGCACTTTGGCCTGCGAGCAGCACAAATTAAAACCACACTCTTAATTGTTCTCATTTTGTGAAGGAAGTGTCAAATTGAACTCTCGCCGATTAGGCAAGTCATTTACTTTGGCCATGGCTGCTCGCACAGAGGTGCAGCTGTAATGCGTGTTCAAACGCCAAGAGAAAATAACTTGAAATTGTCTCACTCGTTTAACTCAAAAAAGATGATTTCGCACACTTTCGCTCCCGCGCTCCCTCTCAATCACACTTTTTTCCTCTCACTCTCTCTTTTCATCCATGAGATTAGAGAACTGCCTAAAGAATGCAATCACCCCGGTGTTAATGTGCAACACGTCCCAGATATCTTCCCTCTTGGCTGAGAGGATTGAGACAAACTACTCTCTTCCTCCCACTCTGCTCATTTTTATCTCTGTGGAGATGAGGATACACAATTAAGAGGAGCTGTTCCAGGAGATGGGGAGCAGCGAGATGCCACACGCCGATTTCCTTTCTCTCCTTCTTCCCTCCCCCGTATCAAATCCTGCCATCACCATTTCTCTTTTGTGATCAAAGACTGCCTCTCAGCCTCAGATGGCCATTTGCAACTTTTAATGAGCGCTAATATGGAGATGATCAGGAGGATTTTGACAGTGACAAACTTTAAGTGCATTGTAAGTTGTTATCAGTGGGTCACAGTTATGACTGACAATGTTCACGCTTTCATTTGCAGAGAGCAGAAGAGACGCAAACACAGGACAATCTGAGTTTGCCACTTGGTATTTGATGCTGCTGCACAATAAAAACTGTCTTGATCCTTGTCCCCGATATCCCTCTTTGTTCCTTTTTTTAGATTTAGTCAAATGTACCGTGGGTTGAGGGCTCTCGCAGACCCACTGCATTTTAAATATCAATGAATGCAACTGTTAGCACTTGAATATTCAAAGGGCCTCTTTGAGTGTGTGCATGCGAGCTGCATGCTCCCATTTGTCAGAGTAGCCAGGCTGTGTGGCAAGATGTGAATGGAAATTTCTGTTTTCTCTTGTGTGTGTGGAGAGTAAGCTGTTGTGTGAGAGGACAGAGAGGAGAGAGACGGAGAAATGGGAGGACGAGACGGAGAAATAGATGGAGATGGAGTGAGGACGCTGAAGAGAAAGAAAGATTTCCACTCAGGCTTTTCCTCATGTGCTTGGATACAATGATTTCGATGGCAGCACCCCTCTTCCTTTTGTCAGTGCATACTTTTAAGAGGCTGCACAGTCTCCCTCTTTGCTTCTCTCACTGCGTCAGCAATACTACAGCCACAAGAACCCACATAACATGAATCCACAAAAATTAATAAGACAAAAACCTGCATGTGTAGATAATCACTCTGGCAGCCAGATAGTGGGTTTGCTGACATGTCTCTTGACATCATCGTTGAGCTCTGAGTGGGAATATTCTTTGTCATTTCTTTCTTTGTTTAATTGAGCATGATCCACAAGGTCAATGAGTGGGAAATTTAAAATAATCCCATTGAGTAGAAGGTCCAAATGGCTCCCTCGTTCAATCAGACCCAACTGACGGCTATACTTTTGGCTAATACTAAATTAAAAGCAAGTGTTTCTCAGATGAATACACCACATGAGATGAAAGAAGCCAAGCTGAGGCTGTAATTTGCGATTACGACATGGGTCAGGGTTTCCCTTCTGTCTAGGTCAATGTGTGGAGCAATCTGATGAGCAGGAGGCCAGGGCTTAGTTTCCAGCACGAGACACAAAGAGGGCATTTAGCAGTAACTGCACTCCTCTTCAAAAAAAAACACGCAAAGGAACAAGCAGAGAAACAAAAACACTCGCTCATTTGGAAAGAAGAGGGGAAAAAGGGGGCCATATTTCTGTGCAGATATCAGTGTGCTTTCGGGATGCAAGTGTGTGACCTCCTGTTTGTTTGTGTGCATGTCACTGGAGTGGATGTGCCTTCGACGCTACCTGGTGGCTGTAGGTGGCATGACGGCTGAGCAGCAGCGGCGTGAACAGTTGGACCAAGCGCTCAGTGCTGAGGACGCGGCGCTCCTTGAGCACAAGGGCGTGCTTGAACCAGCGATCCCACAGCCGAGCAGCATTAGGAGGGAGGCTGGTGCTGCGGTGAGGATGGGGGTGGGATTAGACGGAGAGAAATAGCGGCTTTGTTATTGAGCACACAGCAGGAAATACGAACATAAATCATAATTATACCCGCACAAAGTAAAAGATAATTAGATAATCAAGAAAAGTGAAGAAGCTGAAAAGTTTGGAACACCTCCAGTATAAAGCATTTCTCAGAGCTCTTCCTTTAAGCAGCCTTTTTAGAAAGGGTTATCCTAAAACAACTCAGAGGTGATGGATTATTAATGAATTCCAGTTAACACTGAATAGACACAGACAGCAAAATTGATTCAGGTTGAAAAACTGAATAAAAAGGTCGAGGTCAGCCAGGAGGGATCTCCAGAGGAAAGAGGGGGGACACTGTTAGATGTGCTCCTTTGAATTGACTATATAGCAGGAAAGGTCTCAGTGAAATCAATAGAGTATTGAAGCAGAGCATGGATTTAGCTCAGAGTATAACTACTCATTATCCAAAGGACTGGAAGTCGCAGATAGGGCATTTTAATTTACTCATGACATTCACCCACGCAGTGTTACTGTGTGAGGTGACACCAAAGATGACCTTTTACATTTGTGGACAAGGGAGACTGTATCAAATAGTAGCATGAAATCTCTCTGACTGCTGTAAGTGCATGACCCTCCCCACAGTCTAGTGAAGGAAAAAAATAATAATAATAGTAACATAAAATCAAATGCACACACAGCCATCCATGCGTACTGTAAGGTAGTTTACTTTCCTGAAGAAAAGAAGACAAATATCTATTGAACTCTGCAGCTTTTACAGCACTGATATTTGTGCTCTGAACGACTCCATTGTGAGGTGGTACAAGTAGATAATCACGCAACACCCAAAATATCACCAACATTTTATCATAGATCTATATATAAACAGCAACAATGAATACGCTTACATAACATGTATATAAGCATAATTTTTACATCATCACAATTCAAAAGTAAATGAAAATATAACCCTAAACAAAAACTGCAACTGCACACAAATAAGCCAGCCTGTGGTTTTGTTTTGTTTTTGCAACATATGAATCCATAATATAAAAAACATGCACAGGCTGATGTCAGTTTCTGGCGCAGGATTCACAGACAAACCAGGAGCCTTACCTTATTTCATTAGGCTCAGTGCTGGCCTGATGAGCACACACCAGATCCTGTGGTAGCAGGCAGCCCTTTTCTGTGCTCCATGACAACCTCTGAAGCTCATGAAGGACGACTGCTCCACACGCTCCAAGGTCCTCGTCATTCAAGCCCGCTCCATCGTCACAAAGGCTTCCCAATATATAGAGAGCAGTCAGCTATTGCCATGGAGCTCTGGGCTCTGCCAGCAGGTCAGGAGTACACAGCATACATCGAACAACTGCTAATACTTCACACAAAATATGAGTATAATCACACACATCAAGGCGCATGCACTCCAGCTCACATAATATCACAGCATGGCTAAACGCTCTACCAAGGGTTGTGACACAAAATGGCCCAAGATGTTGTTGACATCGTTCACAAATGTGACGTTTGTACAGATGGAGAGCTTCGCCTTTGTTAATCAGTATTTCACTACTGCTGTAAATGAATCGTGACGTAGAAAAATCTTCTACAAAAACCAACCTTTATCTAATAAATCATGTGCACAATGCTCTCTCTGCCCAGTAACAATTCAGCAGAGCGGTTACTATAACAATCCCACGTGTCTGAAAACCCCTCAGAAATAAAGATGCACGCATGGCGGTAATGGCACTTCATCTAATGTGAGAGCCCTCGGCAGAAGGATAATATGTTTTCCTCATCTGCACAAACTGCCCCCTTAAATAAATATGTGTAGCATTTCATTCAGACATGGGGAGACAAGTTTGAAAAAGTTTGAAGAAAGACACTAAGGGTGTACCTGATAATTCTACTGAGCTCGAGTCCATCGACAGAAGAATCCCCGTACACACTGGCCTGTTCGCTGCGAAGTCGTCCTTCAATGCTGTCTAGCAGATTAAAGAGTCCTTCCTGGGAGAGACTTAAAATAAATTACCTATTAGTGTGGTGAATGAACAAAAAAATGGAAGAGGTCACGTGATCGATAGGTCTGATATTTTTTTAAATGAAAATAAAACTATGATAACATTTTTTCCGGGCGATTTCCTTGAGGTACTCAAGGCTTGCTGGAGAATGTGATCATTAAACTTCCACAATACAGCTTTTCAACAGTTCACCGTGTTCGTTGATTTTGCCACGTGTAATAACAGGTTGCAAGCGAAGAGCTCGACAAAACCAGCATTCAGATCCGGAGCTTGTTTGCTGCTGAATTAATGTGGTATCGAGCAGAGTTGGTTAAATTGCGAAATAATGCTCGAAACGAGTAATATGACGTTACAGTTAAACTCCATTACCGGTTGTAGCTCGTGCATAAAAGTGTACGGAAAAAGAGGGGCCTCTGGATGATTTCCTTTGGTGAGAGATTTACACTTTAATCTGGTCCTGTGTGCGGCTACAAAATGAGAAATGGATGCCTAATGCATGTGGATATTGAGAATCCATCTCTTTCTTGAGCATTAAGCTCTGGGTGGCCCTCATTGAATTCTCCCAGAAACCCCAAGCCGAGAGATCCTGAGCCCCCTTACATAAAAAGAGGCCAAAAAGAATTTATGACAATCTGTAATGGGCTCTTGGGTTAGGGGTCAGCAAACAATTGCTCCCTCTTTTTTGCAGGTTGTTTCCTGGTAACATCCTGATTAAGCTGGCAGCTTGAATTATATCCATGACATTCTGTAGTGTGCAATACATCTGTGCCAAGTCCTCTTCAGTGTGGCTGAAGTAGAATAGGCAAAAGCTCTGTCTTTTTTTTTCCCTTTCCCTTATTTCCAGCGTGGGCCTTGAAATAGTCATCTTTCTCTTTCCACTTTATTTATCAACGCTCTTCAAAAAGAGACCTTTAGAGAGTGAGAAAGTGAATTAGTTGTGTTTTCCTGCAAACCTCTCTCTTTACTGTATTGTTGCCAGCTTTCATGTCAAGGTCTCTAACCTCACTTTAGATGCTACTATTGTCCGTGTGTCCACATCATCAGGAGTGTATTGTTAGCCAGGAGGAAGAGGTCAGCCTCTCTGCAGCAGTATTGCTCTACAGCGTCGAGTTGTGGCTCTGGGGTTATTTATCACATGGAATGGCCTCACCATTGAGTGACTGGTGTCAGGCGAATCTCACCATCCAGGCACAAATAGCAAGTGTAACACACAAAAGGACACGGAAAATATAACCACAAGTAATAACAGCACACACTAAGTGCAGTTACACCTGCCTAAATCTGGGATAGGCCCAGCACGCTGTCAGAATTCACCTAAGAAAATACAGAGTGAAAATTTGCGAGACCTTTGCTAAACTAGAATTTAAGCCACAGGAAAAAAAAATACCTGAGCAATGCCCTAATGACACTGCAATTACAATTTTTTCAAAATCCTATACGCTTTAAGCTCCATCTGTGGGATTAACTGGGATTTTTAAGAAGCCAGTGTTAACTGTATCACATGCTGTCACCAATCAATCAAACCCATGCAGCACTTCAGACAACACATGTGAGAGCAAAGCACGTTGAGGGCATTGTGATGGTATTAAAAATTAAACTATACAATATTTGAGTCTGTAGGAGAAATAGGTTGTTTTTCCCTGACTGTTGGGGCGATATAAGCTTTAACCTTAAGAGAAATACACGCAGGATAGAGACTGGATGCTCTGCGAGGTTTACATCAAAGCCTCTGGTTTTCTCCTCATACAAAGAAGCTCTCCGTGTTAACAATGAAAGCTGCAGCCAACGCCATTGTCTACCCAGCACAGCCTAACTGAGGCTCCTCTTGGGGTCATGCTATAAAAAGTATAGTCGACCACACATAAACACAGTCGGGCACAAACAAACATGCAGCACTCTCAGAGAGAAAACATAATCCTCCACAATATTTTTGATGCTCACAGAGAGCAGACCAATTAAAAAATAAAGCCTTTCATACCAATAATGCTCAGAAATTACTATTTATTTTTGTAATTACAGAAAAAGAAATAATATTTAAGAATATAGTCCATAATGTGACCCAAGAACAGAGAGAAGGCAAACATTAAACAGTGTTTTTTTTTTCCTTGAGAGTACAGTGAAGAAAAAAGTGCACACAAAATGAAGGTTTTTTTTTAAGAGCATAAGAGGTGCTGTTCATAAAAGACCTCATACTGTAGCGAAAATGCAAAGGCTCTCCGTGCAAACATTCACATAGGATTTTCTGTGGCTCTAACCCCATCCAAAATGATCCTTCAACTCAGAGGCCATCATCACGCTAAGGATTTGTGGCTGTAAGTGCTGTCCACATGCCCACCCCTCCACAGCACTCTATGGTGCCACAAATTTCCTCCTCCACTGGGGACTTCCTGAGGTCTCTCAAGCAGAAAATTGCTCTGTTACAGCATTATCTTGGATTATGGCAATATTGTTGGTGACAGGTCCCCAGCTCTCCCTATAAGATGCATCACTGCCACCGCAGCTGCTGCTGAACTACAGAGAGGACGGTGGCATGAACCGTGACTCCCACAATCCTCTCTGTCAGCCTCAGATGTGAAGGTGGAAAGGAGGAGTTTGCGGCGTGTTCACTCGCTATCATCAACAGCCCTCTGTGGTTCGGCATGGCCATGCAGAACATTCTCCTTGCTTAGCCCGCTTAGCCTTAAATTTTGGGGAGGGAAGCTGCTGACTGCACTGAGCACCGTTTGAGGAAGAATGTTAGTGTTTTTCTTCACTGACCCACTTTGAAAACGTCAGACAACAAACTACATTAGTCATATATACTGTACCTTTTCAAGGCCCCCACTGCAGCTTTGCTGTTTAAGTGGAGTGTTTTCTTGGAGCCATTAGAGTGCAGAGACGATTCAGGACTGTGCTGGTTGTGATCACGCCTTCCGTGAGTATCATTACCCTCATGTGCCCCACCCTCTGGTGCATCCTCCTCCAGCTCAGATTGTGTCAGAGAAATAGACAGGTCACTAGCAGTGCTCTCTGACAACTCCACATCTGAACTCAGTGTGCTGACGCTCTCACTTTTACCTGGATGTAAATATACAATGTAGTGTAAAGGAAAAAAAGTGCTTTAAAAGATTCTAGCACAGACAGAAAGATCACTGCAAACCTGTTCTCTCTTCAGCTTCTTTTCCCAAAGTGGTTTTTAGCATCAAATGGCCGTGACCTCTCTCTTCATCTTCCATCGTGCGTGCCTCGTGAGCCACCTCTTTGGAGTCGGTGTGTTCTGCGATGGAATTCTGAGTCCTCGTCGGGCTTCTGCTGCCAGGAGATGGATTCTTCTCAGGCCCTGTCAAGGTCGCCAAAGGTGAAGGTTCCCGTTCATCATCACTTCCAAAAGCCACACCGCCAGCTGTGCCTGTTAAGGCACGAACAGATGGGAGCGGCCCCATCGTTCTTTCATGTTTGTCACTCAAATTACCGTCGTCAGGGGAATCGTTTGAGCCTGAAATGTCATCTGATAAATGTGCTCGGTTGCTGGCGGCATCCTCTCCGCCGACTGTGAAGTCCTTCAAAAGGCCACTTGGTAGACGCTCGCGGGAGTGCAGGCTGCGATTGGGTGAATGATGCAATGCTTGGTGTGAGTGTACACTTGTGCTGCCAGCTTCTGCATCAGGCCCTCTGGAGGTCTGGTGGCCCATAAAAATTTCCACTGGTGCTTGTTTAAAATCCTTAGCTGGGTGAGAGACGTATCCGTCCTGGTGCTGTGCACGAACAGCTTCAGCCTGCACTCATGAAGAAAACAAACACACACACACAATATATTCATTTTATCAGCTAAACTTTTCATTACCTCATAAAATATTTTTTTCCAGGCATGAATATGGATCGCTTAAAATGTCAAAGTTCTTGTTTCAGTTAAATAAGTGCTATTTTGAAGGAATTTCAACTCAAGTATGTCAGCTATCCACTTTAGAAATTTGAATAAATGTAGCTTATTTGGGCCAAGGTCAGAATTCTTTTCACAACATTTTTCAAAAGAATGTCTCAGGATCAATGTTTTAACTTTTAATCTTATTAGAAATCCTTTAGACAAGTTTTGATTCATGTCTGCAATGTCACCAAGGGCGGGGAGAGAGAGAAGCAAAAAAGCCTCCCTCCAAACATAATAACAAAAAGCATGGCTTCTGTTTCTTTTCTGATAAGCGTCTTAAATACCAAACAGTTAGCTGCTTAATAACATTCACTGTAAACCATGCAGCCTGCCCAGCAGATCCACAAAGTAGGTAAAAAAAGAGGAAAAGTTAATTTCTTGGCTGAGTGATTCCATCGGTAGCTGCAGGGCAAAGTAGAAAGTGTTTCACTAAAGTAGCAATTGATTCTTCTATCAATCTGCGGCACGCGTGTGCTCTTCCAAGGAATGTATTAAATATGAAAATCATATCCCGTTATCATCTGTCTCCAGCTTTCAGCCCGGTAAGCTTCCCTTAATGAATGCTGCAGCCTGAGGGACATGCACACTGCCAGCCAATGGCTTGTATGCATAATGGAGTGACGGTACCATTTTGCTCATTACAATATCGACAGACTGAGGGGGGTTTTGCACACAGTTACAAGTGACTGCTCTAGACAGCATGCTCCAAGTTATTATGAGATGTCTTAGACATTTCATCTAAAAGAGCTTTAACTGCTTTAAGTGAAGGGAGAAAGCAGCCATGGGCTTGAACTACATCGCTTGTACAGATTCAGCAGCTAGGATTAGACACCTGTGTTATTACAGATACACAGTTTAAATGTAGACTCTACAGATTTACCAGGCATAATGTCTACGTTCCTTTGTTATTCCAAACCTAAAAACGTAACTTGATAGAACTGAAATTAGCATAAACCTTTAAACATTGGAAAAAAAGAAATAAGTACCATTTATCATCCAAAAAATATAAAACAAACAAACAGAGTGCAGGTTACCTGATACATAAAGGATGTGATGTGTGTGATCACATGCTATTGCATACCTTTGCTGGTTCCCGCTCCATTTTCTTCTTTGCTTCCATAAATTTGGAAATCTTTTTCAAACACTCAGCCTGTATGAAATAAGACTGAATTAATAATTAAAAGATAAATGACTTCTTTAATATTCAACTGGCATGTGTCATGCAAACTCGTCTAACCTGTCTGAATATTAGCTGGATGTGGTGTAAAAGTGGGGGGAAAAAAAATAAGGAAAGTAGCTGAAAGCAGCCCCTATCAGTAACAGAGGGTTTTCCTAAGTGAGTGTCCTCTATGCAGACGCTGACACCCCTTAGCATTTTTATTTGGCCGGGCGGACTTACTGCCTTACTGCCAACTCCAACAGAACCTTTGCCACACCTTTAAATTACAAAAACAGACCTTTAAAAAATGTGTCTTTTAACATACAGCACAAATACCAAAAATACAAATACAATAAAATCTAGATAAATATACATGCTAATCGGAGAGGGAATATATACTCACTGTCTGTTTGAGAAATGTGTTTTTCTTTGTACCAAAAGCATCACGGTTCAACCAGAAAAAAACCGTGGTTGATTTTACACAATGGAAACAAAGTGCAACAGGACGACCAAAATAACAGCAAACATGCAGGACTCATAAAGCATCAAGAGGAAATAAACCAACTGCTTGAGGGGAGAGAATGGCTAAATCTCTGGAGCACTTCAGAGTCTCTATATTGGGCAATTAACTCGGTGAGTCATAATTAGCCAATTTTGTTAATTTGATATTAAGCTGTCAAGCACTGTCGTTGAGTTTTAAGTGATAATCTGACTGGCTCATTGTTTTCTCCCCCGTTCATTTGCTTGTCATGATAAATTGCACAGTTTGAGTGTTTACTATTGTCACATCAAGCCATTGCAAGCAAATGTCTACTCTGTTAAAATTGCAGCAAGGCATTAAGGCAAATGAGCATCAACAACACGCTCATTTATAAAAACGCAGCATCCCTAATAAATATATATATTTTATATATACCTGCACATGCATGGGCGGCCATTATTCCAAAGTTAACCTCGTAGAACTACGGTTTTCTTAAACGTACAGCTTGGACAGCAGTAATTACTGGTTATTACACGTGAATCTAAAAATGTCAGAAGAAAAGTACAACTGTCAAATCTGATTCCACCGCAGTGAAAGGAGTGTTTGTTCATACTAAAAGCCTGCTTTCAGTACGACTCCATAATGACAAAAGCTACTCCACTGAACAAATGAACTTGAGCAAATGTGTGTGTGTGTGTGTGAGAGAGAGAAAGAGAGACAGAGCATGTGTGTGTTCTACCTTTTGTTGTTGGAGGGGGGCATGGTCAGGACTATATTCCTTCATGCTAATTTCTATGCACTCCACATCTCTCAGAAGCTCAAGGTTTCTCATTTTCGCTCGTGCTTCCCTGTCACAGATTTCCTTGAGATAACTGCGCAGTTTGGAACACTTTATCTGTAAGCTGAAGGCAGTGGAGAACTATTATTCAAAAGAAATATTATCTAAGAGCATTGTCAGAAAATAAGAGCTCGACTTCTCAGGAGAAAAGGTTAAGCACAATATGTTTTAAATTTAAATCTCATTCTCAAGTCGCCCATCAACCTAAGCCCTGCTGGATGGACCTGGCATGTTGGTGTTTATGAGACATGATTTACATCTTTTTTTTTTTTTTTTTTTTTAAAGCAGTGTTATGCTTGTACACATTGTATTAAATAAAAACTGACACAAATGCCTGGATTGTTTATTCCCAAATGAAAATAATAAAACAGCTGTCAATCTATGAATACATGGGAATTTTTTCCAAATCAATTTCATATACAATGATGAAAGTCCACTCACATATAATTGGATATTTAACTCAAACCAGTGACTTACGCTCTTTTATCGGATCTGGAGTAAGCAAACAGCTCCCTCTCCAGCTCCAGCCTCCGTTTCTCCCTGCACACAGAGCGCACAGAGAAGGTGTTACCCACACACACCGCTCCAGCACCTCCGTGGTTTCCTGGGCTAATTATTGCCAAACCGTCAGACTTATGAACCCAGCGAGCTTCCATAACACACATGCTAATGCAGGATAGCAACTTTCATGGGAACTTGACTAACTTTCATTAATACGCAAACGCTAATCAGTTACTGCTTTATACACATCCACGAATCCAAGTAAGCAGGCTAAAGAACTAGCTTCTGCTCATCTCTGTGTACGCGGACTTCGCTAGGAAGCTAACGGGTAAGGTGAGGCTATCAGACGGCAACGGTGACAACTCGAGTCCGCGGTTCTACGGGGCCGTGCTCTTTATAATACGAAAACACCAACTGTCCTCACCTTTCGTGTATGCTCTGCTGAGCTGACGTTATCCTTTCGTAGTAGTGGTCCTCGCTGCGAGCCGAGCTTGCCATTTTCTCCCGCTTTTGGCGCCGTTGCAAAGCCGATTGGAAGAAGAGGCAGACGAGGAGGAGGGGGAGAGGGGGGCCACTGGTGTTTACGTTGGTTGCCATGCGCACCGCTTCCCAGAAAGCCTTGCGGATAAACACAGAGAACACGTGGTTGGAGCACGGAGACGTGCACGAATTAAATCCGAGAGTAATAATGAAAGAAAAAAAATCGACTAAATGTTGGGTAAGAATTTGTTTTTCAGCGTATTTGGAGTATTTGCCCGAACGTAAATCCCCTTTATTTAGAAAGACGCACAGATGTTCGTAAAGGTGTTTAAATGTCATTTCTGTTTATTTATCAGAGTTTCTAACCCGCCTGGGCTAGATACCAGCCATCAAACGTCTGACTTTTATTTGATAAGCTTCCCTTGCTCTGTCACACACACACTGATGTCTGATTTTCTCTGATGGTTGCTGTGCATCATCCCCAGATGTTGTCTTGCATTATCAAGGTTCATCGCTGACATTTCTCAGAATGTCATGTTTTGACTGAGTCATTTTCTCAAAGCGACAGCACTACATGTCCTTGCTGGGATACTGAAATTGACTGCTCCTTCAAATGCACACCCTAATCAGCCAATTTCCCCAATTCCAGTCCCATCAAACTGCTCTTTATCTGTTGAACTGGGGAGTTTTGTTGTTCTTTTCTAATGCTAATCTACCCCATTCAGTATCTCTCTATGAGGCTATTTGTTGTGAAATAAATCCCCTTGTTTGCCTCCTGCATGTATAATTGATATTGTTGCCAGGCTTTTTGTTTGTGCCGTGGAGAGCTGGAAGGCAGTGCTTTGGAGGTGATGAAGAAAATGAGACTTGCAGCACTGCCGTTCCAGCTGAGCTCAGCCAAGGTTGATGCCTGTGATCAGTCTTTGTTGGATGTCATACATGCATTTGTGATTATTTTCAGCAGATTGTGGCCTCCCAATGCAGACTACATTTGCGACCACTGTTTAATATCTTTGTAATATCCAGATATACTAGGCCCCCGTGTTAGATCGCACACCAAATTGATGTGAAAACTCTGAACTGAACTTTTTACTTAATTCATCCAGGTGAGTTATGAAATAACAGGTGCACTGAATAAATTCAGATTTCCCGTTTTCTCATCTATAATGCATTCCTTTCCACATATCTCTTAAACAACATTAGCTTTACAGTGAATTATCCACAGTATACTTATTTCCTAGTTAGGAAAAAAGTATATAGTCCAAAATGCTGCAACAATAAAACCATTATTTTGATAAAGTAGTAATAGTTTTAACAAGTGCTTATCAATGTAAACAAAAAGGTGCCATTTTTCAAATCTTACTGCATGAAGGGTCCGAGAAAATATAGTTTACTTTTACTCTTTGTAGTTTTATACAGTGTCTCCACACTGGCTTTCTCTGTTGCTCCTGTGCAAACATACAATCTGTATGGCCATTGATATGCCCTAACAGAGGTCACAATTTGCATGAGAATTAACAGCAAGTAAATTAAATTGATATTCAGTGCACATCTCCGTCGAATCCTTCAGACCTTTGTTCCCCCTGCCTGGCAGAGCCCATGTTCAGCCCCCCCAGCTAGTCAGAAACATCTGTGCAGTTAATAATTTGATAAACAGCTTACACAAATGCTAAATTATCTTCTCCATTCCCTCCCCTTTTTCCTTTCCTTGTGCAAGACAGTTGGCTCACCTCTCTGTGGTGTTGGGTTTATCTGTCTTTTGTGGCTGTTCTTCCACAGCTCTGGTTTTAATGGCTCTCCCTTCACTCCTTTCACTATCACTTAGATACTGAAGCAGTGTTTGGGGTTAATGCAAATCCTCAACTCTCATCTGCGGCAAAAAAAAATCCACTGAAGTTTCCTATTGTGGCAAGTTTAAAATGAACTTTGTCGGAACATTTGTTATTCATTCACAGCTCTGTGCGGGTAGCATTTAAAAATATTCAGAAAGAACTGTGACATTGATCAGCACATTTGAACATGTGCAGTGCCTCCGTTCTGCAAAAGCCCACAACTCAGCTGACTCCCTGTGAAATTACAAATTAAGGTCTGACATATTTTTTTCCAGAGAGCATTCTGCACCAGAGTGCAAAAGCTTTCAAGTTCCACGTGTTAATTCAATGGTCACTTGTTTCTATAATTGGCTGATACCAGCAGTGAAAGAGATTTGACCGGGTTTTTATAATCATTTCAAAAAGCAGGCTCTTGTGGTTGGCACAGGTATAGTTTTATTTTCACAAAGGTATATTAAAAAGATTAAACGTGTCCGGAGGATGATATTAGTAGTATCTGTTCAAAATCAGGCCTGATTAAATTTGAAAAGGATACAAAATATCACAGACAGATCTTTATGTGTTGTGCGTGTGCCCGCGTGCAGTTTATTTGTGTGTCGATATTTTGCAAGTACGTTTTTGTCTATGAGAGGACAGCAATTAGTTAAGTGCTATCAAGTGGATGAAAAGCTGCAACAAATCCCTTTTATAATTTCATGGAAAAGAAAGCTGACAAAATGGAATGGGATGGAGGGGAACTAGTTTCCAATGCTTACCTTTTCGGTTGCAACTTGAGAAGAAATTGAACGCTAAGAGGGTGCGCTAAGCCGCGTTAATACATTGTGCAACTTTTTTCACATGCTGAGTTCTTGCTTTAAACTTTTTCTTTTTTCGGCTCTGTGGATATTGTCTATTCTGTTACTGAGTTTTAGCGAGGAGATCAGATTCACCACGTTGCTCCACTTGGTGGTTATCTGAATAAACATCAGGGCAGTCTCGAGTGCTGTCTGAGAGCACAATGCTTCATTGTGGTTTTGAACAAAGACTCCAAGCTCTAATGACAGTGGCTTGTTGTTGTTAGCACATGTAGGCCTTGTGATGTTGTATTTTGCAGAGTGGATTCATTCTCCGTGTTGTTTATACTTTTATTCTTTTTCTTGTCACCCAGACTCTTGTCTGTCATTTTCACATGTTTGCAGTCACTGGGGGCGACAGAGACAGGAAGGAGAGGATCATCTCACAGTTTGACAAGAGTCTTTTAGTCTAGAGTTTGACCGACAGCTGATAGGAGCAGCGGTGTGGCACACGGCGGCAAGCGGGGGCAGTGTGTGTGTGGTTATCAGATGAAGAGATTCATGTGGGCTGGGCTGTTTAGGTCAGATGGCTGACAGTCAGGACTTGATGTTTGCTATTATGTCGTTGTGCTGGTTGGTAATGCTGATGCCTTGCCTTGTTACAACAGTGCCCTCTTTTGCCCCATGTTTGCTAGCTTAGGTTTGGTGCTAGTGAACCAGCTGCTGAGTGGTGAATAAAACCAGATAGCTTGTCTTGTCTCACTGTTTGTGTCATGCTTACTGAGGTTTTGAATTAATTACACTGATTATAGGTATTCCCCTGCAAGGCTCAGAAAAGGTTCTGAAACCTCTTCAAACACCTCGTTTGTACTTCAACATTTATGTTATTAGTTCTGTTTGGCATAGTTTCTGTTATTCAGTTTATATTCCAAAACAGGGTTTATTATCTTTAAAGCATTTGGAAGATCATTTTTCATGTTATGCAGCTTAAGTGCAGAAACACTGATCTTTCTTAAAAATGTTCTGCTTGAAAGGATGTTGCCACTGTTTCACAAGAAGCAGTTGTTTTTTAATATGATCGGTAACTTTTTCATTGAAGGAACAGTAGACCTGAGAAGAGACAGTTGAGTAAATGAGCGCCTCTTCCCTATACCCGAAGAGCCAATCCAGTCCTGGATGGCCCATTTGACCCAATCCTCCTGGAGAGGCCCACGGGGCACATGTCACATCCACATTAAGGCATTAGAAAATGCTTTATTTGTTTGCGTGAGGGACATCCTCTCCTGTCAGTTCTGTAGGTCACACTCAGTTGACACTGCAATTGGAAGTCATTGCGCTTGTGTGGGTTTAGTCTTCCAGGTCAAATTATCCTTCAATTCAACCTGAAATTGGGAATGGCAGCAGCAAGGATCAGCCCAGGGCCCAGGCCCTCTCCTCAGTATTAAGCCATCACAGTGTTGTAAGGTGAGCTCCTGTAATGAACCCTGTCACCGCTACCACTGCACCAATATCCCCACTACACAGCATGCATATTGATTGCAAATTGTGAGTGCGAGCACACGGCTGCGGTGCTGTGTGTATGTAATGTATGTGTGCACGCTCACGTAAGCGCACCTTGTTCTGGGAAGAAACAAGGGAATCGCCTTTCTCTGATTAGAAAGCTCATGCATAGGAAAGCACGACAGAGACACTGCTCCCCATCTGCCCGTGGTGCAGGTGAAAACAATTTACACATCGCCAGGCTAATGGATACATTCATAGGGAGCACAGACAGAGGGAAAGAGGGATGGAGGGGGAGAGAATAGCAGAGAGTGGAAAAAGAGAGGGGTTGTAATGGGCCCAGGCCAATGCAGGCCAGTGGCCCTGCTCATGCGGCCAAGCCAGACAGCAGCGTATCAGATAACACATAATCACCAGGGTCAGGGACTAATGAATGCGGTCATGGCCCACCAGAGCAGGCTTTTGCCCGCACTAAAGACACTTGTAAACAATCGGCTGGGTGAAACATGGCAATAATATGTTGATTCAGCAGGTAATGAGGTTCTCCCTGAATCAATACCCCCAGCTAACCCCTCTCCCAGGTGGGCCAGTGAAGAGCAGTCAGCCAGGTTGGCGAGCGCAGACCTCTGCGATGACCTTTCCGTGGCAGTAAGGACACGAGGCAGTCTGAAGAGGACTATTCTCGTATTGCACAAGGCGCTGAGTGTCAGAACTTTCATTCGCAGCAAGCAAATGAACAGACAGGCGCTGCATGCTAATGAGCGGCAGGCTATTTTCCACCTTTTTTATCTGCACATTATGCTCTTGACTTTGGAGAAGGTGGGAATTAGGTTGGACCTCAGTGTCAGGCTGCCTGATGGCTCTGCTCAGGAAAAACTGGTAATTGAAGCCGATGGCTGCCGCGGAGGAGGTCTGAATTTGGAAATAAACAGTTTCAAGCACTGCACGTCATTTCTAGAGAGATGACAGGGGGAATGGAAATGAGCTGTCTGGATCTAATGTGCTTTCGCAGCAGGGAAAAAGGGGGCCATCTTTCAGATAACAATTCCACTCATTAGGACTTCAGTGCCACCGTAATGACAAGAGACCAAGTTGCTAAATTCAGAGAGGACAATTAGGAAATGCTGGCGCCCTGACAAACCAAGTAAACAAGGACACATGGCTCTGAATTTTACATATACTCTGGCCTGACGCTGTGAGAAACATCTAATAGGTTTCGAGGAGATTTCAAAAAGGAAATGCCATAAATGGCCTTCCGCTGGGTTCTTCTTGTCATAGTAGCAACTTCTTTATTATTGCTTGTTCATTAGCATAATAGACAAATTAATTCCCCGCTCATTGCTAAAGCAAGTTGTTTACATCTGATTCTGTGCTTGTTAAAGGCAATTTAAAATCCTGTTTTTCAGGCTTTGCAGTCTGGCTAGAGAACCTTATTTGTGACAAGCACGTGGGTGTAAACATCGCTTAGATATAATGTATAAGTGTATTCTGTTTACATAGCCTTCCTGTCTGTTTTTCAAAATAAAGTCACAAACAGCCATGGATTTATTATAGCGACCGCCTTATTGTGAATTTGAATGCATGTGTGCATGTTGTCATATTTTTAGGTTCTGTTTGTGCCATCACATTAAACTGAAGTGGGGATTCAAGTATTGTCATAATTACATGCTAAACTAGTCTGCATGAGGCACTGCTAAGTTGAACAAGTTCCTTTTTTTCCCCCTCACACCCTCCTCTGCAGTTTTGGCAGATGTGGCCTATTCACCTTCCTTTCGCTTGGCCCCAATTCAGCGTAGCCCCTATGGCTGCCTCCACCTCCTCAGGCTCCGTCGTGCTTTGGTACCGTACTGTATGTGTGTCCACTGTATCAGTCTCCCCTGGGAGCCACCGCCTCTCCCTGTTTCAATTTCCAAAGGATTACCAGCAACAATGCATTTCCTCAACAGTTGCGCAAAGTTTCTCCACTCCCCTCCTTCACTTCGTTTTCTCCTTGTTGCCCAAACAAAGCTGTGAAGCCCAAAATGTAACTTGGGGACATTTTGAGCAGGATTTCATGAGTTGAATGAAAGTTTGCTCATTAAAATCTTTCAGCGCGGCTTTATGCATTAGACTGAAGAGTGGAGCGCGTGTTTATATACTTTCAAATGACAGCAGCAGTTAATCTCTAATGCTTTTTACTGTGGCGTCAGCGTGGCATGTTTAAAAAAAAATAAAATGCAACCTTCCATGGACGCGGCATGCAACCTTGATGTGGCGGGCAAAACCACAGGGGTTTCTTAGACTCCGATAGCCTTCATGCTCATGAATAAAACAGGGGGTTTAGGGGGCTTCCTGTGCAGCTAATTCACAGTGCCGAGCTTCCAATCTGTTTTTATGGTACTTGGGTGGAACAATTTCTCTTCCCCTGCTTCAGGGCTGCATACAGCACGGAGAGCAGATTCTCGGGAGCTCGTACAGGGATAGTAATTTGCCATAATCAGTTATTGTGCACTGGTGAGTTTAGCACAAGCTGAGACTCATGATACTTTGTGTTTTTTCTTCAATTTTATGCAAATAAACAAAGCAACTCACTTTCTGAAATTGCCCTTGTTTTTAACATGAAAATGTCTGCCGGTGTGTAACACGAATTTCTAGCTGTTAGGTATAAGCGCTTTACGTGCTCTCGTAATTTTTCACGATAAATCGCAGCACACGGCCATAAACGTCTTGTGCTAAACTACGTAACACGTTGCTTTCTCGCTGTGCAATTAGCAAAGAGGAACGTGCTTCTTTTCCTCGTGAGTCCTGTTTGCAGACTCATTACCAGGCCCTGCTGGTTTCTCCAGCACTGAGAGGAAGTTAAACAAAGCGCCACTCACACACAGCCTCTCTGTGGTGACAACAGGCTCCAGACCCATCACCAAACGCTGAGAAGTGAAGGGTCTGTGAAAACAAACCGCTATGACACCCTTCACTCTTTCTTCTGCTCGACTGCACCCTGTCAATGTCCAACCCGATCACTAGTACTGCAAGCTACGTTAATAACTGAGAAAACAAACCACCAGGCGATAAAGCCCCAAACCTCTCCATCCTAAATCTTCCATACAGTAATCACATCAGGCTCTAAAAGGATGCACCTCCTTTTGTTGTGAAATCACAATTGCACCTGTCTGCTTGGTGACAGCAAATAGTAAATTGATATTTTTTAATGCTACAAACAAGTGCATGTACACACAGATGCAGAGAAGGGGTTGAAAACACAAAGTCAGATGTACATATCGATATACTTTGCGCACGTACACATGCAGTCCGCACACACACAAGAGGCAGAGGGGACCTAATTAAATGCAGACAGCGACTGTGGACTGGCTTACAGTGAAGCCGGGTCTCAAGCTGCCACAGCAACAGTTCATCTCGGCCAATTAGATGTCGCATCAAAGCCGGGGCGGCCACAGAGCAATGGGTTCACAGGCGATATTGTTGTGTGCGTGGTCAGCAATCAGCAATGTCCCCTGCTGGGATCTGCCGCCGCCGAAGCTGCAGAGAGAGTCACCTGACAACAGCCAGTACAGCAGAGGCCTGCCTGCATGCTGTGTGATCTTCCCCTAATGTGTATGTGATGGAACCGCAGGCCTCGGGGATGGAAGTAATGCGATGTTAAAAAATACATAAATCTCAGCCCCCAGAAAGTTTTCTGCTTATTGGTCCTTTTTCAATCAGAATATGTGCACGTTTGATCCTCACAGCACCTAAGTTTCATGTCACCAAAGTCTTGATAACAACTAACTACTTCTGCACAAATAATTAATAATGCCGAGCAGCTTTGCTTTAGCTTTTGTCTGCCCAGGTCATGAGCAAAACATACGCTGATTGCCTTCCTGCTGTGAAGTTTGACTTTACATTTTCTGATTTCACAGCCTCGGTTTGCATGGCTAATTCTGCCACAGATGAGAAATGCTGAGAGATAAAAAGGGCTAAATCTTTCTGCTGTTGTGCAGCTTTATATGCTGGGTAAAGATTGCATGTAACAAACCAAGGGGGCTTGTTTTAACTGTAAAATGAAATCTGTTAGCAAAGATCTCATTTATTCTTAGTGATCCCGTAAGAGCTGTGAGAGACGAGAGAATGATAGCTGTGTAGGACAGTCAAGAGTAAGGCCGATGTTTAAACTGCTAATGGGCACAGGTACATGGAATCTCCTGGTCCTCTCTGAGACCGAGCAGCAACAGTCTTGTCAATTCGCTCCTCAAACCCTAAAGCTGCAAGCGAGGCAGCAGTCGGCCCAGGATGGGTTTCCCGGGATTAGAAGGGGGTCAGAGCTGGAGTGCTGCCACTCTCTCTCTCAGCAGCTGAGCCACAGCTCACTCATTATACCTGAGGAGTCAAAACATTACCCATTGTGCACCGGTGCCTCTGGGACAGGCCCACCCCTTGCACCATACAGGGTGAGGTGGTTCTAGTGCTGCATCAGTGATATTTCTCAGATATTTCTCATGCGTTCCTTATTAGTCCATATGGAGATCGCAGTTTGCATGCGGTTAATAAATCATTCCAGGAAGTATTGAGACTAGCTGAAAGCACTTGAGAGCACTCGCCGTCTTCTGACTCTCCCTCTCTAACATCCTCGTGAATGTGTCTATTTTAGGTCACAAAGTGTATTTCGCTTTATGGCAAACAGACCTAGACTTCACAACACCTAAAGGCATCCATTAACCAATCACATCAACGGGCTTCTGCTAATTCACAAACCCTTATTTATATATTTCTCCTTTCAGGGAAACATAATTACAGATTATGTAATGTTTAGGCCGGGCACACTGATTGCTGTCCAGTGTTTGAAAGGCTACAGTTCTTAGTGAATTAGAGAATGATTAGTGCATGGCAAATCTACTTCATTCTAAATATGTTAATTAACAGTCAGTGCAGTGGGTGCAGTAGTTAAAAGCACTAGTAACCTCACACAAGCTTCAAATATTACCACACTCTAAATTGCTTGCCGTGGGTTTCTTTGAAAGGCTATATTTAATTAAATGCCATACAGTAGCCATTTCCGGGCTAATGGAACTTATATTATATGTAAGAGATCTGGTGAGGAGTCACTTAACCATCCATTACGGCGGCAGTTTGTGGTGCGGCTTTCTAGACACGTGTAAAAGATGGAAATTTGTATTTATCTGAGATTTTCAACTTGCACGCTTCCTGTCTCACCGCTACATTGTTATTTACTGAAATGAATAAATGCACTGTACTCTAGACAGCACATAATCACTGTGTATTTTTTGTTCCAGTTCATTTCAAATTTATGTGAGGACACAAGCTTTTGTAAAAATAAGCAGCATGCAAACACAGAAGCAATCCAGTATAACCGAGAGGCTCTTCAGGACCACGAGCAGTGCACAGAGCCACCTAGTGTCGTCACTCGGCACACCACCACAGAGAAAATACACTGAAAATGTGTTTTGGTGCATATTAGCATACTATTATAAAAACTTAGAGAAGAAACGGGATTCTGAATTGATGGCACGTTGAGTTTTTTTGGACAACGTTTCCTCTTGAGTTAAATATGTGTAGGTGCTCATTGTGGCATCCCATATGTTGTTGTGAATAGTTTGAAGTACAGCCACAAACATCCCCGGTCCTCTGCACATGCTTGTTTTACTGTGGCAATCTGCCCCCTCTAATGTAGCATGATTTCTCATAACTTGGTTAAGGGTGCCCCCATCTGGCCGACAGCTCGCCAAAGTGCTGGCGGTTTCTTTGCTTACTCCCTCCCTCTGCTTGCTCACTGCACTGATTTCTATTGTGAGAGCTAATTGTTAGATAATATGGGTTGTTTATGTGAGCTATCCATGCAAATTCTGATGCGATTTCAATCATTTTAGACGTGTGATTTTTGGGTTTTTAATGTGGAATAGGAGTGAAAAGGAAGCACTCTGTGCTTGCAGATTGCGTTTTCTCTCACTCTTTCTCAACCAAACACACCTCCGGGGTCCAGGCAGCAACAGTTGTTTTGGGGCAGTATCGGGTGAAATGAGGGCGGTGGCGTGCAGGCGGTGTAATTTGCAGCCTTGCCGGAGGAGCCCATTTTCTTGTGTGCGGCCACTGGGCGCTGGCTGCTGTTCATCAGTATGGAAGTCTATGAGGTGAGGAGAAATTGTAATGATGGACACTGAGCGGCGAGAATCAGCGGCTCAATAAGCCCCCCTAATTGCTTAGCAACAGTGTTCCAGGGTCTCTCATTTGAGATCAAGAGTTTAGTGGACTGAAGACTCCGCTTTGGAGAAATAGAGCTTGTGCCATTCGATAAGACGACGGAGAAATGGGCTCTATCTTCTACTTCCTCTGCGCCCTCCCTCCCATTCCTCCACCCCCTCTCTCTCCTTCTCTTTCTCTCTCTGTCTCTCTGGCGCCGACACCCCCACCCACCCTCCAACCCTTTCCTACCGGGATGATTATGTTACCTTTCAACTGCATGATGTATTCAGTTCACTAGATTATTTTCTGTCATCTCAGTTAATTGAATTCTGTCCATCACATATAGATGTTTTCACATTTGCATAAAGGTTAGAGTGGTGAAGAGTGTCAAACTTCAATTTAGACAATGTCACTCAAATAAATATACTGGCCTCTTCCTCCCCTCTCTCCGCCTCTCCTGGCTCTCCGGAGGTGGGTATTTACGGATTCCAAATTTAAATAGATCTGTATTCCTGGGATGCGCCGACTCTCATATACATGTAAATATGAATATGAAAATGACCGGATGGCTCTCTGATATGGGATGCGTGGCCATGTGTAGTCGGGTGTGCGTGAATCTTTCCAGTAATCTTTGCACATTTCGATTAACGCGCGCCTCTGTCCGCGCGGTCGCCTTCGTGGCCGGTTTGTGACACCGCCAGCATGTAGGCATCGCTGTCCTCTACAAAGGATCTCAGTAAGCACTTCCTCCTACTCCTCTACTCGTTGTCAAGTGGCTCTAACATCCAGCCTACAACTGTCATGTGAAAATGTAGGGTGTCGTCGGGAGGGGTAACAAAAGGACCTACCGGAACATAAGAACGTGTAAATGTAGTTGTGCACGCAAACACGCGTGCCCATTAGAGCTCAGGCGTCGTATGCACTCATTGGTTTAACACTCGTCCGTTGAGATTTTAAAGGCTTTTCCCCCGTGGCAGGCAACTGACCGAGGGAGACGGAGCATAATAACATGTCACAAAAGGAAACACAGCAAAGAGGAGGGAGAGACTTCTCTGACAGACGAGAAGACCCGGACCAATTCACATTTAATAAGTGCCTCAGAATATCCAATTATGTTTGGTTTTGAAAATTGATTCATGTGTCTTTAGAAGCAATTTTCATATTAGCCTTTTTCAAATAAACATCTATTAGGTTTATGTATCACACTGGCATGTGGCGTCAGCGTGCAGGCAGTGCTAAAATAAGTCTGTGTCAGTTAGTCGATAGATGGGAGCGCGAAGACGGCGGACAGATTAGAGTGCTTATCTCTTTTCATCAACTCTGAATACCGGCTGAATTGAAGGTCAATATCTGAGGATTCTCCAAGCCGAGCAGGTGTCTGGAGAGTATGGATTGGCTAGTGCTTGCAGCGCCTCTTTCCGGCTTTGTGGGCAGGCCAGGGCCAATTTCAAATGTGTCACAGCTGCATTTAAGCCAACGGTTACCTGGACAAAACCACTATACATTATACTGCATTCCTCTTTCACGCTCCTCCTTCATTCTTTTTTTTCTCTCTCCGTTTGTCTACATATGTCACACGGTGGGCTTTGTCACGCCTTGTGACACATGGTGTGAGTTATCTGTGGGGAAAATGTCTGCTGAGAGACGAGCGGAGGTGGCTTATTATTTATGATAACGTGAAAGACAATTGTGCGCTGGTATTGAATAGAAGATTTGCAATCTCTTTTCAGGAACAAATGCGGGCAAAAGCTCGGCGATGGAGAAAACTTCTTCCTTTTTTTGATTGTAAATTAGAAAACACAAATATAGGAGGGAAGAAGGTGAAAACATGCTTCTTTTCAATAGGCCATCTGTTTACAGCCATTTTCAAGGCTGTCCATTATTGATTACATCTCTATTTCCTCCATGGACACAGTCAAAAAAACCACTGTAGATAAAGAACTATTTAAAACTTACTCTGCAGTATACAAGTCTATCTCGCTTCTTTTCTCTTCCCTGGTTTGCAGTGAATGCAGAGGTTTTCTTCTTGGAAATGGACATTGAAAGCTTGATAGGCCGCGAACGGGGCAGGTGGCGGTCTGCTCTTGCCTCTGCCTCGTGTTTGTGTTTTAGTTTGGCACTCTGTTAAACCTAAAATCGCACAAACGAAACAGCAGATAAACACGTGCGTGCGCATGCTGACTTAGTGCTGTGTGCGCGAGCTTGCAGTCAAGATTGCTTACGAGGCTGTGGAGGTGGCGCTTGTATATTGAGGGGTCTTGTCCAGTGTCAGAGGGCCCTTTCGGCTACTCTCTTCCCAGACAAAGCTGTGGTGAAGGGGCTCACTCCAGCAGGACATGGCTGCTGGGGGGAGAGAGCAGCAGCAGCACTCCAGACCTACTCGCCTGCAGGAGGAGGCTATCTCAGCCACCTAGTCCACTCCTCAGGCTGGCGGATACTCTCCACCACCACCCACAGGGAAGGCCATTTCTGACCTTATCACAGCATTTGCACAGCTGTCTATCAACACACACACACACACAAAACAAACAACCTTTCATGGAGAGTTTAAAAAAAAAAAAACATCTCGAAATTGGCGGCACAGCCTTGTCAGTCTTGAAACTGGATATTACAGGGTGAGAAAAAAGCATTAACACACCAAATTTGAGAGAGAAAATGAATTTATATTTTTATTATGAATTGAACTGCAAGAAATCGGTATACTTCTGCAGCTCTGAATAAAAGAGAAAATGCCTGCCGAGTATTACAAGGAAATGAATGGCTGGCTTTATTTGTGTATGCATCTGTAATGTTATTGTGGCCATTTTTATTCATGCGGGCAAAGTTGTGAGCTCACCCTTGGCTTTTATTTACGCGGTAGTCTTTCGTCTGCTCAACGGGAGAGCCTAGAAGGCTGCAGATAGGTCCTTTCAGATACTTACAAAGGCCGCTTCAGCGGCTTTTTGTTGCCGTAACTACCTCTTTCTTCCTCACATTCCAAATATCTTTGGTTCAGACCTGGTGGCCTTGATGAACAAGGTTCTATGGAATCAATCAACTGCTTCTCTCAGAAGATCTTAACATGGTTTAATGTTGGCCTTGCCACATTGTCCTTTTGAGATATAAACCTCATCCAACTTACGCCTGAGATCCAAGTTTCTTTTCTGAGGGGTCTTTTTGTGTAGAGTGGATTTGAGAGAGGCCTGAGCGTGGGGAAAAAACACAACCAGAGAGAGACAAGCAAGGCTGAGGCGCGTTGTTTTCGCTAATAATGACTGACAGCACACCTCGACTCGTTCATTCAGCGTAGTCAAAAACATCTTAAAATCAGTCATTTTTTAAAATGTATGTTCATCTTTTCTCCAAAATGAGTCCTGTATGAGTGCATAGCTGTTATATAAAATTTGTGCAGTTTTGCTATCTCTAGATGTTTAGATATGTCAGGTTTTCCCTGATGTGAACTTTGCCCTTTATATTGCACATATATTCCCTCTGGTTACACATTTTTGCTAAAACAAACAAAAAAAAGAGATAAAATATTAAATGAGGGGCTGCAACAGATAAGGCTTTTTTTTTTTTTTGGTTTTTACTGAATGCTATATTTTCACTGTGTTTGAGCAGATAAAAAATACACCTGGAATTGTTTTCTTTCTTTTTTGTGTCGCGAGCAGCCAGAAACACTGGTCGGGAAGCAGACAGCTATTCATGGTGGACATATGTGCAAAGCACCATCCGCGTCTACAACCTCTCCCAGCTTCAGTAAAACAGCAACATCTGCCTTCAGTTTTTATAGCCCGCAACATATGTCCCTTCGTTGGTGACAAAGCTGGCTAAGGCTCTCATGCTGTTCCTGTCCCCTAGTCCAAACATACATCTTTAGATACCTGTCAGCCTTTATTATTCCATCCTCTGTCGCTGCAGATAAGAGAAGTTAAAGTTTAATGAAATGCAGGCCGGCTACAGAGGCCCGGCTTTTATAATTTGTCACAGGCTGTGTGCTGGGAGCCCACTCCTATGTAAACACGGAGGCAGTGGTCACGGCCATTACTTCTAAATGACGGAACATGGACGGAGTGGCAGAAATGTCACTCGGCAGCAGCCGTTTTCCCGGTTACCCATAAACCAAGCTGGAAACATCCAAATTTGAGAAACGCAAACTCTAATAAAGCCTGTTGTAATGTTTTCGCAGCAAATTACCTACAGGAGCCGTATCCAAATGCAGTCATTTCCCGTCTGTATTTCCACATAAAATTGATAGTCAGCATGTTTCTCGGGCTGTGTTCTCGGTAGCCTCGGATATAAGAACAAATATGGTAGTCGGAGGTGTGCTGCGGGGCACCCATCACACCAGGAGTGTCGTTATAGTCGGCGTACTGTGTTTAGGGCCTGGGGTGTAAGAGACGACCCGTTTCCTGTCTTGCACACAGGGGCCACAGCGCTACTTGCACTGTGTACTTGTATAGCCTTAATGGCAAACAAAGATAGGCACAGGATGCCTGAAGCTACACTGGTCAAGGAGCTCCGATGCACTTTATATCAGAGGCTGAAGAGTCTCAGCCGACTGTTTTCAGGTATTTAGGCGTTAAATGTTTTTGGCCAGGCTTGATAGAGAGAAGTGATCGCCTATCGATTGGTGAAACGATCTGTTCTCTCCTTGCTGCACGGCGTAACACGTGAGAGGAAGACTGTCCCTCCTTCCTGGTTTGTTCTACACTAGATGAAACTCTAGGAAACGGCTTATTCTGCCACTTCAATTTTGAGCTCCATTTTAGCCTGGACCGCAGTCTGACTGAGAGCAGAGGTCCACACTCCGGAACAGACTCTCACACACACAGAGCACACACATACGCCACACACTTCAGCAGCAGTTGATGTCTTAATACAGGCAGGATCTAATTTAGCTGATCCTCTGACATTTATCCTTTAGGTAAACTCTCGCCCTCCCCTCTCAGTCCCAGTGGCACCCGTGCCAACAAAGCAGCGCAGGCATATTTTAGAGCACCTCCGCTTCGCACCTCAAAGTGCCCTCAGGGACACTCGGTGTCTCCTCTCTGGTTTCTAGCGAAATACTCAACATTTGATGTTATTTCTCGGGCTCTTTGTGATCAGGCACAGGAAGTTAACCAAGAGTACACCCTTGATGAAAAGAGGGGGGCTTTTATTTATTCTCTGCTGCAGCCATTTGCAGGTGGTGGAGAAACTGACAGGCAGCAGTGCACAATAACATATGCGCTCACTTATGGCAAGGCACACCAACAAAGCTGTTGAACAGACATGCGCAAATATACGCAGAGGTGGGCTGTGTGTGTGTGCGTGTGTGTGTTTGGGGACTGGTTGGGGCTATAATCAGTAGCTCTGTGACAAGGAAGGGAGGTGGCGGCTGGCGGGAGGGACAGAGGGACAGGCGTGATAACAGATTGAGCGACTCCGATAAACTCTCCTCTAATGGTTCTGCCTGTCCTTCTCCCCCTTTTTCGACGGCACCTATTTAGTGGACTCTTTCACTGGCAGCGGATTAGAAACCTGGATAAGGAGAAGCAAACACTGGCAGCTTCTCTGAGTAAGCAACAGAGAGAGGGAAGGAGAGGAAGATAGAGAGAATGGGGGAGAGATGGGAGGAGGAGAGACATGAGGAGAATGAAGGACAGAAGGAGAGGGGCAGAGTGGGAAGGGAGCCGGAGAGGATATTCAAGGAGTGGCACTTACCCATAGCCATCCATCGTTTCTCCTTCCACCCCCCCACACGCCCTCACCCCAATCCCCTTATAGCCTCCTGCTTTATTTTTGCTTTCTGGGCCCTTGACAATGCAGTAACTGCTTACAGAGCACCGGAACTGCTCTTTGAGCCTGAAGTCGATGATGGGTTCAAGTGGTGGGTTGCAGGAGGTGTCAAACACGGCCTAATTCTGTGTGGTTAACGGCTAGGCGTGACACATGCAGGACAGTGTAAACATGGATTAGGTTGATGTCTCAATCACAGTGTGGCAGATTGACAGGCTGCTGACAGCAGCAACACCTGCTTCAGATTTGTACGGGGCTGGTAGTCTGTGCGGGATACGCTGTTTCTGATCAGAAAAAAATTATTTTTTCTGCTGTTTGTAAGATTCAAACTTTATTTAAATTTCTTATTACTCTAGATTTGATTTGTAAGTAATTAAAAAACTTTTAGCTCTTCAGATATAGTTGTATGTAAACACACGGTAATAAAAAGCGAATCTTTACTAGTCAAATAAGACAGGCCAATGATTTTTAGTTGAAATCTGCTGTTACATTGTAACCTATAATAGGTTTGCCCTTTGAAAACACCATGATTTTTGCTTTAGGTTTTATTTACTGCACAAAAAAGCAAAAGTGCTGATTTAGAATAAACACAATTCAAAAAGAGAGAGCTTCCTCCCCATCTGATAGACATGCATAAATATCTATATTGATATATGTGTTGGAAAGAAGGCAATAATGAATGCACACATGTATTTGCACCTGGCTCAGAAATAAATACAGTAAAAAAAAATAAATCTTTAATTTACTGTGATTTTTAGATTTTCAGTGGTGACCAAATTGTGACCCAACTGAGGATGAGCAAAGAACTGGATTTTTATTGAGTGAGATACGATGTTTTATTTAATATGAGTGACTAGGAGGTAAGACCGGCAGCCGACTACTACTATTAACTGACAGAAGGCTCAAAATAAAGTGGAATAATGTAACCATGCAAAATGAAAAGCAAATAATTATATCCAGCTTTAAAGCCTCTATTAGTGCAATTCTGTGGAGACAAATGGAAAATCGCACACTTAGTAATTTGTCCATTTGATTATGACTGCTGAGTATGTGATTAAAATAGTGTAATTATATCTACTGTATTGCCTTCATGCTCGCAACGAGACACAGAAATATCTGGCAACCGTGTGACTGTAGTGACAGTCTGATTGACTGGACACAATACATGTGCTGCAGTAAATTAATAGAATGGTCCATTTTCTAAATTGATCCATGAAAAGGATTTACCCAGTGGAGCTGAAAGTTCAGGCTACACATAGCTTTCACTGTGCTACAGGGGTTAAATTGTTAAAAACGGTGGACTTGCGCCACTGTGTTTCTTTTCAGAATGTGTAGATTTAAAGCATTAAAGCGCCACTCCAGGCAGCAGTAAAAAACACGTGCGCACACAGTGTCAAAGAAGAAATAACACAAATTGTCATGCGCTGGCAGTAATTATGTTGAGTAGCATCTTCGACGGCGGGGTCGTCTTCCTCCACACGGAAGACGACGTCACGCTTCTGAGCGCCAGTGAGCGGCTTCTCTCAGCCTACGCTCCAGTGTCAAGTGCTGCAAACAATATGCACTCACAGCAAGCACTGCTCGACTCAGGAGACGACATGCTCCAATGATTGTGCCTTTGCCACAACTATTTGTGATTGACAAAGGCCCGTGTAACTCACCACTGACTTTACCTCACAATCTGGTATCGCCGTATATCTCAGCGCGAGAGCAAACAAACGAGCAGTAAATAACTGGCTGCCTCAGTCCCCGCGGGCCGTCAATCAGACGGACAAGTGTACACTACGCTGTGTTAGAGAGCTCAGAGCTGAACTAATCCAGTAAATACAAGAAAAGCTCAGACTGGAGAAAAATCCTGTCTGAAGATCCAGTCTCAAACCACAGGAGGAAACCTGGGAACACAGGAATCTAATGACTCCAAAGCAGGCATGAAGTGTGAAATCCGACTCTTTCCCAGGAACAGCTGAGCCTACATGTAAGGCAGAGCAAGAAACATTTGGTGCGGCGACAGATAATTATATTTATTGATTCACTGAGTAGAGTTATTAGCTAGTTAACACGTCTCTTACAGTAATATTAGCCATTGTTGTGGAAAGCCACGTTGAAAAGAATGTCACTTAAAACTGATATTAGCCAAATGAATGCGGCTGTTGTCGGGCATTGAAGTCTTTCAGTGGCTGTCTGAGCATCATCGCTCTCATCATACACCAGTACATTACACTAAACAAAAGAGCTAAAGACTAATTATTGAAAGATCCACACAAACTAGTGAGCTAGCTAAATATTGTCAACTCTAGCCAAATTCCCAATCTGCCTCTATTAATTAAGCCATTTAATCATCCACCACACTAATTGCATAATTAAATCACTGCCTCCTGGGTGCTACTGATGTGCAGTGGGTAATCTGGCGCAAAAATACCACTCATCAACAATGTGGGCTAGTTGATAATGCTAATGGATGGCTAGGACCACAGCAACTCGCACAAAAGGTTATGGTCAGTTTTCCATAATGTGCACCGGCTAACGGGCCGGCGTCAGTGTCGCCGATATATTGAGCGTAGACACCGTCTCAGCTGATTGGATTAGTAATTTCTCTTTATGTTCTGTTGTTGTTGTTTTTTAAAGTTCAAATAGTGTAATCGCTTTGTTAAAAGCACTAAGATTAAATGAAGTGACACCTGTGAAAATCTCTAAAGCACAGATCTCATTTTTGCTACCTGACGTGTGTGAGAGATTTTATTTTTTTGCATAAACACAGATTCAGAATAGCAAAAGTAAAAAGCAATCAAAGGCATTTCATAAAAAAAGACTCCACTGCACAGAGATGCAGTCCCTTATCTGAATACAACAACAAGCTGTAGCCCTCCAGTTTAGCACAATCGTGGTCAGTCGGCACGAGCGCGACCGGCACAAACACCTTGTGTGCTGGCATTGTTGGGTCGGCTCGTCTCAGCACAAGACTCGGCAGCTCCAGCCAAGTGTTTAAATTCCTGAAGAGCCTCCAGAAGAAATTAGTATGTAATGGCCACACTCTGCAAGAAGAAAGACCCATTATGGCTTTCCACTGACTGTACTTGGCTTTCATTTGTGAGCTAAATGGATGCGCGTGAAGGTGAGAGTTCACTAGCCATTCAAGTATTTGGCTTTAACTGGCTCCAGCACTCTTGCTTTAATTCAAGCAGAAGGACAAGTATGAATAATCGCTCTGGATAAGACTCATCACAACCAGCAGCGCGAGCCTCCTCCCCCCCTCGCCTCGCCACCACCGTCGACGATTTTCCCGCCCTCAAAATGGCTGCTGCAGCTTAATGACAAAATACCATTTACATCATGCCTTTTAATTTGCAATTTGCCAGCTTTTGTTGCTGCTATCTGATTTTGGATTGTTAGCTGCACACTGTATTATTTTGATGCAAATTTCCTCCCAGCTCATCTCAACTGGTTCTAATTTCACATTTGTTTATCAGAGCTGGAGAAAATGGCTAGGGAGAAATGGGTAACTCTAATCAATGTAAAATAGAACACAAAATATCCAATGATTACGGCTCCATGAAGGCTGGGAGGCTGTGCAGAGAATGCAACAGCCCATGTTGTATTATGGAGACAAAGAGACCACACCCAGCTGACACCGTGGGGATGAGTTGTAAAAAAAATGAGGTTTTGAGGAGAAATGTCTGTTATTGGGCCCATAACAGAGAAGTGACTGCTTTATTCAAACACACAGAAGTGTACAGCCAAAATGGCTAATAGGAGGCCCCGAGGGTGCCCGTCGCATGTAATATATGCACAGGATAATTTATTACAGCAGGACTAATTTCCATCGCTTGTGCTTGGAGTTGCCTTGCTAATTATGGAATTTTTTTTTCTTTTAGCAGTTTTTTCCTGCCCGATTCATAATTGCACATCGACATTCAGGGGCAGCGTCTTTGCAAATGAGATGAGGCCTTGCCATTTGGCACTCGTGGCCCCCCACACCCAGGTGAGCACACAGCCCACACAGGGAAGCAAGCAAGGCTCCATTTTCTTCCAAAAAACACACCCACCCTCCCAATCATCAACGCTTGGATCTTTGATGGGCTCTACCCCCAGAACTGCTATGACCATCTCAGAAATATCAGATAGGCTAGTGTGTAATTAGACTTGGGACTTTAATTAGGAAAAGTTAACTGTTAGATGAAAGCTGTCACATCTGTGATACGTACTGCTGGTTCAGTGGATGGATCCCAGGGGGGTCTGCATCAAAAGGCCCTTCCCTGCTGAGCAGGCCCACTCTAGCATGTTCTCATGCGCCAAATCAGGCCCTCTGAGTGGCAGCGGATGTGAGGGGATGGAAAAACAGAGACGCAGACACAAGTTAACTGCAAAGGAGAGACGAAGAGGGGGAAGAAGAAGGAAAGAGAGAAGAGGGAGAGAGAAGAAAGGCTGCTTTTCCGCGTGTCTCGTTAAACCGAGAACACGGCACAGACACAAAGGGATCTGAGGGAAAACAATGTCGCTTAACAAGACATCACTGGCTCATCATTAGCAATTTGTTGTGGGCATAATTTTCCCCTGCCCCTTGCATAATAGGTGCCCTGGGATATTGCCGATGCTTTTGTGCGGCCTCATTTGGCTATTTATTTACTTGGCTCGTGTCACAAAAGAGATCTGGCCACCTCAAGCGAGAGCCAAGATAACACTGTTATGGCTCCACATCACAGCCCTATTAAGATGGAGCTCCTTTAATTGACTCCCCTAGCTCATTGCCTGACCTGGAGTCTCGCTGATCCCACCCAACCAATAAGAGTCTTCATCTCGCAGGGCAAAGCTCGGAGAAACGCGATGTGTGTCGTATCACTTGTTTTGGCTCATGTCAAACGGTCTCATTATTGGGTGCCAGAATAGGCAGGAGCGATTAATCCTGTATTTCGACCGAGCTGGTCTCTTGCTACTTTCTGCTTTCGTGTTGTCTGCGCTGGAAAAAATACAGCTGCAGACTGCTGTGGCCGTGTTGAATATGGTGAAACGGCTTGACAGATATCACTGCCATTAATCACAAAAGCGAGGAGAGAGAGAGAGAGAGAGAGGGAGGGAAAGCCTTATAATTTCATTGTGTGCGCTTCCTGTTTACCCAAGCCCACAGATGGTACTGCCAGTTCTGCACAGTGGAGCTCTTACACTGTTGTTCCGTCGCCTCGGCTTTCTGTGGCCCTTTGTGACAGCGTAGACATTGAGCTGTCATTTACATTCAGCAGACACGTACGCGGGGAAACGGATGGATAGTCGAAAGGATGGATGACCCGAGTCATGGCAACAACGTAGCTATTCGGAAAAACAAAAAGCAGTTTTTCTGGAAATGGAAAGAAATTGATGATGCTAGCCTGGCTCAGCTCTGACTGATTGTGAGGAGCATAATGATGTGCATACACTATGTAAGCACCCCCTACTTCCTGCGATTTGCCCCCTTTTCCACCCATCTTCCTTTATGAATGACAGCATTCACATTTGTGTCACTGTATTGCGATTGTATCTGTTGTTGAGGAAATGAAAATCAAGTATTTGACCTTTGTATCCTATAAGTGGCTCAGTGTTTTGCTGTGGTGGCCTTCAAGCTGACGGTGCAGTCGCATGCTTTCATGCCACCACGCTCTATTATTATTTTTTGTTGCAATTGTCAAGCCTTTATGTCAAATCTAAACAGCCTTAATGCGTTTTTGTTCGCAGCTCGGCGCCGGGAGTTTATCACGCTTAAAGCCAGCCTGCCCTTTCCTCAGTGCTTCATTGCATGTACACATGCGCGCATGGCAGCCCCGTGCTTGCTGCTTTGACATAAAATTGTGCTTTGGCAAGGCCAAATGAGAAGATAGCGAAATCGATTTTCACATTGTATTTCACACCCTTTCATCAGGCCCGGCCCTCGTGGCTGGAACGCTTGTGATTTCAAAAGCACTTAACATACGCCAGCCCCTTTGTTCAAGAAGCAAACTACTTCTGAGGAGACATCAATGCAAATAAAACCAACTAGCAGAGCGAAGGGAAACTCGAGCTGAAGAACAACCAAATTACCCGTAGTTAATACGTCTTCATTACAATTTCTCCCTCTCTCTCCCTCCCTCCCTCTCTCTCCAGCATACCAAAGATTCTCAGCGCTAATGATTTTCTGGGTATTAAAGAGGCACCCACTGCTGTCACTCTGGATATGAAACAAGAAAACAGATTATTGTCGAGATCACCCACTGTGAACACCCAAATGATACTTAAAATATAATGATGTTCTTAACCATACTCATTAACAGCACAGTGCAGGAAAGAACAATACTCCTCCACAAAAGCCAAACAGATTTAAAATTAGAGCATAAAGCGAGGAGGCAAACGGTTTGGAAAAACACCGAGAATGGAAACAAAGCTGACGGCGCATTGATATTCTCTTCCCACGCGCACGGATTTGTGTACGCTCGCTGGTTTAAAGTTAGTGAACATTTGGCCGTGATTACTGCTGCAAACTCTGCATCTTTTGTATTTCTCGATCACAGTTAACATATGAAAGGCATCCACGGGAAAACATAATCCTGCGCCCTAACTTGCCGGAACAAATGTTGTTGATGCCAGGCACGTCAAGTCGTAATGATAATTATCGTCGCCCCGCTGTTCTTCAAACATCTTCTGTATATATGCTTTATATTAATATATGTCTGCTGTGTTTTTCCTGCTGATACTTGGCAGCATAGGATTGACAAAAGTTATCGGTTGTTGTTATTTTGTGCCTGGGATAGCATATGTTTTTTCTTTTTGCCTAATTTCAAACATCAACTGTCAGCTTGACAGGAAGTACATTTCAACAAGTTGCCAGTGAATAACCAAGGGTTTATTTCCACTACATAGGAGAGTGATTCAAATCTTGGCCTATAAACAGGCAGTAAAGGAAGTCCAATGTTCCATAACTCAACCCTTGTCGTGGCGTACTTTAGTGAATAGGACAACTAGGGACACAGTGGGATTGTTCGGTTCTCGCCAAGCCAAAACGATTCTTTGTCAGCCAGGCATAAATAACATAGTGTTGATTGTTCTGTCAAAGTTAATCTGACAGCTCGGGGAAGCAGTCATTTATCTAATGACAGAGTTTCTATGACGACAATCGATCCTCCTGCAGCTTGAGATGTGTGTGCGCGTGTGATTCTTGGGGAGGGGGGGGTGCCAAATATTTGCCTGCATTAGCTGAACACAGTGAAGCACATTCAGGATCAGTGCACAGAGATCCTTTGTGGCCATGTGCAACTTTGCTTTTAGAGGTGTTACTTTAATACATTCCTAAGATGCCGCATGCTTTAGTATTCACTGTTGGTTCAGCAGAATGAGCAATGTAGCCGTTCTTTTAAAGGTAAACAAAAGGCATTACCTTTGTCGCTGCACTACAAATACAGCACATACTTCTGCAATTATCTCATAACAGCACAAATCTGTGGCATGTCTTTGCGTCACATGAGGCAGGTGGTGCTTTCATACCAGACACGTGGTGTTGTGTCTCACCGCTCGTTCTTTGGTTTTACACCGAGTCAACAAAAAGACTGAAATCTATTGGCTTCAACACAATAACAACACCTCAGATTGTTGTAATCGCACCATGAAACAGGCTACGTGTCTTTTTGAAGAGGAAATTTTACCTGTAATGTTACTACACGAATTTCTTCCTACTTTGGTTCAAGAGTTTACTTTTTAGCTCGGTTGTAAAGCGGCTGGATCTTTTAAAGCATTTCTGCAAAATGTAGTCAACCTTTGGCCTTAATGGATAATAATATTACCTGATGAAACAAATCTCACATTCTGCTTCTGAGAGTTTTATACAGATGATTGAGAATGGATATTTAAAATTTAAGAAATAATTAAAGTTTCATTTGACCTTTATGATGACACCACCGCTGTGATTCTCCTTCTCTTTAACTGAAAGTATATCATCTCCTATTGGTGAGCGAAAGCAAAACTAATGGTGACATTTTTCAGGTGTTGCAGGAATAGTTAAGCAGCTCACATTATATGTAAGCACTCATCTGTAAATGGAGTCAGTAATATCTCCACTCTTGGACTCTCCAAAACACTTAGCTAAATTCTCGCTTTTAGGTTCTTTTTGCACCAAACAGGTCATTGTCATGTGACCCCGCTGTGTCACAACAATGTTTTTGTGGTTTTGGGCGGTGAACAACAGGCAGAGAATAAATTGCAGTCTTCTTAGAAACTGCCTGTTTGTCCAAAGAGGACATCAGTAATAACTAGAAGAAGCATAAATGCCTTCATATTGATACGCATCCCTTGTATTTTTTTTAAAAAGCATTGCTATTGTGAGAATGCTGAACATTGTCCTTCGGATTATGATGATTTGAAGGACACTGTTGAGCACTGAATGACCCGGTAGTGATGTGGAAGACGCTAACAAGGAAGAAAATAAAATATTTTCTCGACAGAAGTGTGGGTACATCTGCTTAGCCCAGCCAGTACTTTAACATCCTATTACTCTGAGAAACCTTTTACGTGTTATCTATTTAAATTCAAAAACGGCACCCCTATCGCAGCTTGTTTTTTTTTCTTTATGAAATGAGAAAATTAAGAAAGTCTATGTGTTTAGCTAATGTCCAAGTGTCCTGATACCTTGACAGAATGTCTCAATAGCCTACGTGCTAGAAAATGAGGAGGGTTGGGGAAAGAAAAAAGGCACTAAGACAGAACCCTGACAAATATCATCCATAACATTAAAATGCCCCCTATTGTCATTACGGACAGAAAGATTAAATTCATCTCATCAGACGTAAGTATGACAGGTGCCTCAATAGGCTGATGCCAAGCGGCAAGCCAAGAAGATTAGCAGGGCACTGATATCATTATTTCCGCCTATCAGGGATTCAGCAGGGAGGCAATTGTAATTTCTAGGCTTATTAGTCCACACTCGGAGGAGAGAAAGCCCAGCGATAAAGCCGACTGTGACAGTCGGGCATTCCAGCAGCAAGTGCTGTCACAGTGACACTGACCAAATGCCAGTGTGTGCCTCTGTCCCTGTAATCCTGCCTAATGGAGGTTAACACACAATACAAAGAGGTCCTCATCAATGATCACAACAATCCACACATTAGCATTTTTAAGTTATAAGAGCGGTCACAGAGAAAATAAAAATTAGAGAGGCGGAAGGAGGGAGGGAATTTATCGGGTGCAGGCGGAGATGCAAACGCACACATACACACATGCAAGTGTATTTTAAAGTTGCGTGGAGAAGTGGAGCAGCAATCTTGAGGGCGGCAGGCAGGCAGATCCTCTTGGCAATTGGCGACATCTGCCTCTCCTGCCTGGGCAGCCTGTGCCAGCGGAAGCCCCTGGAGAGAGCCCCGTTCCCAGCACACTAAAGCCCAGAAGTGTTTGTCGAGCCTAATAAATATTGCACAGCGCTTCCTCTTAATCTCATTAATGTTTGTGCATGTCTGTTGGTGCCTGTAGATATAAACAAGGGATGAGCATTAAGCCCTTAAAAAAAAAGAAGGCCGTCATCGACTCCGCCGGGCTCCTCCCTGGATATACAACTTTGGATCGGCTTCCTTTAAGCCACAGAGACACAGAACGGCTGAAAGACTTAACGCGTGCAGACATCGCTATCTGCTCCCTGCCACGGGACTTCTTCCCCAGCTTCGTTCGTCTCTGTAAATCCAGGCATAGGGTCCTGTCATATTTGGGCCAGATGAAGATATCTGCATTGCTGTTTGGCAACATGTCTCCTTAATTATGCCTAATTTGTAGACCAAATAGCCGCTTATCACTCCCACTGTCTGTGACAGTTTAATAATCTCTAACCTCGGTGTGGGTGTGTGAAAAGAGAGAGCTGGGGAGCGTGACCGGGATCTTAATATGATTTGTGTGTTTTGGTGTCATGGTTTAACAGTTTTATAAGCCAGCGCGGCGATAAGTATCGTGTTATTAGGGAGTTACATATTTGACTTTATTTTTCTCAAAGGAAGCCACGTTGTGACCGATTGTATAACAATAATGACATTAATCAGGGTCTCTTGGGAGGAGGAGAGAGGTGATTTGCACTGCAGCAGCTGACGGCTCTCTAATAATATCAGCGTATGCGTAGTAGGCTGTCGCTAGAAAAGATTATCAGTAGAAAAACAGAAGCAAGCTAAAGGGTTTTGAGCACCTCCCTCAAACTGTAAATGGCCAGTCTTTAATGATAACAATGGGACTGATTGCTTTAAACAAAAGTCATCAACATGTGCTTTCTCTCCCTTGATGAATTCCTTCGTCCTGCAACGTTTCCCGTGCGAATTTGCGCGCGCGTGTCGGTTTGTGTGCGTGCGTGGAACATAAGGAGAGGGTATGGGAATGGAAGCAGAGGTGGGCGAGAGGGCTCTGATGGCCCTGCAATGAAATCTGCCTGAGCTTGCCTCTACCAGCTGCAATTATCATTAAGCCTCCAATGGAACCGGTCCACTCCAGAGACACCTAAAAGCCGCCGTAGACCCACACATAATATTGTATTAAATGGGACCAAAAAAATCAATACACAATGCAAATGAAAAGCAGGGGAGTAGGATCCACTCAGTATGCATATTTCCTGTCAAGTACACTTTCTGACCCGCTGAGCGACGTTCGCGGCGGAACTCAGTACTTTTGAAAATTACTGATGATCACTTGTTATGAGCCCCTATCTGCCTGCCTGGCACTATTTGCGATATGCTTGTCTAGCTGCGTGTGCTGAAAACTCGCTCGCTTCCTCGCTGAATTAAAAGAGTTTGTCCATGAACTGAGGAGAATGTGCTGCTTATGTCCTTTTAGTACACAGTAAATGGAAATGTTGATAAATACCTCCTCCCGTGAAGCACTTGTTTTGTGGCGGCTGTGTGCGGCACACAACGGCACAAGAGAGCTAATTATGAGAAGGATGAACCCGGGTGAGGAGCAGGGTGGGCGTCTACTTATTTTGCTGCTTTTCTTTCCATTGTATGGAGATATTATTTCTGCGACGTAAACATTTGCACCGCGTTTGTGCGCGTGTGCATTGGTGTACAAGGAAGACACGCTCGAGCAGAAGCGAAGGAAGCCTCTGAATGCACGTGCTCAGTTAGTGCAAATAGATAAGTGCTTATCATATACCTGTAGCCAGGAGGCCATATCCAATACAGCCATGCAATTCCTCCAAGCCCGCTTTGCCTGGTTGAATTTGCAGTCTGAACTGGCAGGTTGGTTCCTTCTATTGTGAACAGGGCGCGCAAGGATGTCAAGGTATTCACACTGTGCCACAGCAGGTATTTATTCTCCACCTCACAAACAGGCGCGAACGCACACATTCGATTTCAACCACATTTTTGCTTACTGAGATTATTATACATATAACAATGCGGATGTGTTAAAAGTCTCCAACTTTGATTGATAAATATTTTTGAACGTATGTAGTGATTTGTGGAGTTTTATTCGGAGCCAAAGAGAAAGCTATTTCAGCGTTTCATGGTAAAGATCAAATATTTCATCCCAGTCAGCATCTCAATTATTGAATCCTAGTTTTCAAAATGTGTTATTTATTTCAGCATGTAAAATATTTGACTGTTTGTTTTTATTTCTGATGCACAGTCAAATCTAAAATGCTAGCTTTTCAGGGTTAGAGTTGAGAGTAAAAATATAACTCTTGTTTAGTCTAATTCAACTCCGACAGAGATGCTCGTCAAAAAAAAGAGTTTGTGTAGAGAAATGTCAAATTCTGCAAACTGCTTTGCAGGGTTGATTTTGCAAGAGCAGAGCTCAACCAGTGTTGAAGATGTTCTTCTGTACAGTGGTGTGCATAAGTCTTCAGAAAGTATGGGTCCAGCCATTTATTGAAACACGTGCTGACATATATGAAAAGACAGTGGGCTAACAGACAATTTGTACAATTCTAACAACCTTGTAAGACAATATTTGGTATCACCGCCTTTATTCTTCATCACAGAATGAAATCTTGGGCAGTTTTCTCCAGGCTTCTTCAATTATATTCAAAACTCTTCTTTGAATCTTGGTTCCTTTAGATGATCCCACACTGCTTCATTAATGTTAAGGTCCAGACTCTGGAGACCAATCCATGACTGCTTCATTGTGTTTTTCTATCCAGGTATGCTTTTACTGCATTGGCAGTGCGTTTGGGATCATTGTCGTGCTGTCAAATGAAGCCGCTGCCAATCAGATGCTTTCCTGATGGAACTGCACGGTGAACCGAATCCGCTCAGAACTTTGCACATCAATTTCGACAAGACCACCAATGGGGTGTTGAAATAGGGCTGCATTTCAGCCAGCGATGTTGAAATGCAACTATGAAAACTACCCAGAACCTCCACTGTGTTTTACAGGTGGCTGAATACACTCACTGTTGTACCTGCCACCTGTCCTCCTGACCATGAGCATGCCTGTGGCCACTGTTCTTGTGTACTTTGGCATACCGCAGAATTTTCTGCCTGTTTTCTTTCCTTAAGAACATCTTCTTGATAGCCGTCCTTCCACTGCGACCATCTCTGATGAAGCTTCAGTGAACAGTAGATGAATCAGCTGAAGGGCCTGTTCATCTGCTGTAACAGTTTTTTTTCTTTGTTGTTGGTGTGAATTATAATTGTAATATAAATAAAATTGAATGTAGGTTATTTGTCCAGTTTTTTCAGATTTTTTTAAGTAGCTGTTACACATCAGGGTGAGGTGTTGATGTAAAAATACTATGTTGTGTATGTCAACCTGTGTTATCTCATTGTCATAGACTCAGCTAAAGAATGTTTTTGCGACAGAACCTAAAGACACCATTTAAAATGGGTTCTTTGCTAAGTTGGTTCACTGGTTCATCGCTGAGGAGCCTTTTTTACGCTTAAGTGTAGTTTTAACACTACGTAAGGTGGCCAACAAAATCACTTCAAGTTAATTTAAGTTAAATGTAACTCAGTGTCAAACTGACTATGCTGATCGCTGCGTGTTCAGTGTGTTGCATGTTCAATCTCTGCGTCATAGCTACCTGCCAAATGTCGAAAAGTTCAATGCATTCGTCGGACAACCACAGATTTTTCCAAGTCGCAGAGAGGTTGCTGTCCTATTTTTACTTTGAGGATCTTTATAAAAAACTATTTTCAATATCAAAGATCGCTGGTAAGCTGTTATTCAATTAGCTGCCAGCTAACATGTTGTAAAACGGTACTTTACGCGTGAACAGCATTAGTCACCCTCTGATGTGGTTTCTCACTGTGCGATTCTCTCGCCCCTCATTTCTTTTCCACACTTCCTTTTTTCAGTTGTGGTTCATTTTGCTGAGAACATTTTGTTGAATTGATTTTAGGTCAGTGGTTATGATGTGAACTCGTTATAGGAAAGGTCAGACCCATACATAAATGTATACAAGCACGGTCCTTCTCAGAGAAGGATCTTAGAATACTTTAAAGGACTTTGCCCTGGGAAGTGTGAAGGGCAGACCTCACAAGAGGTTCACAGGAGCTCACTGTCTGTCTCAACCACGCAGCCAATCCCATGTCTCACTTCACTCATTATGCACACTTCCCAGGACACACTGGAGATACTCCGCTGGGAAAGGGTTTTCTGTGTTGATGTGTCTAAATAATGATGTTGGAGCCATGAACACGGGTGCCCGCTGTTCCCCTAGAGTTTTGGTTCATGGCCTGTCGCATCTCTGGTTAAGGCTTCTGTCTGTAATGACCCATGTCAAAGACTACCCCGCGCAGCTGTAATGGCATATCGCACCTCGTCACTTAGGCCCCACAGTGACAATTATAATCATATATATAGCTTTTACTGCTGGATGAAGCCACTATTAATACAAATTGATATGGTTATGAGCGACGCAGAGGCAGGAGAAGGAGCTGTGGATTGGGAGAGAGAAGGGCAAGAGGCGAGGGAATACAGTATGTCCAGGCATAAAGCACAGAGCTGACGACACCTAGAGAGTAATGGCAGTGTCAGTGTCGCTTGCACTGGGTTTCATTCTCCATGGAAGTTATTGTTCATTCACCCTGTTGCCCCTTAAAGAGTCATATCCTGCCCTGTTTGGCTAAAAAGAACACTTTCTGTCTGTATGGGTCCTGTCACTCCCCTCTTGTTTCTTACAATGGGGAGTTTTAAGCTGCCACACTAGTTGTGTAAAACCCTTCCCTGTCTGTTGGTGCTAGGGCAAGGACCACCAGCATGCTTGGCCTCTTTGCCCCACTATGCACCCAAAACAAAAGTGCATTGAGAGCTCCCTGGTCTTTGTTTCTCGACCTCGAGGTACCAGCAGCCACAAGACACCGGCCTCAACTTCCTGCTTGGCGCTTTGCTGTACATTTATTATCCCGGTCTGTCAGAAACATGTCCTTCAAGCTTCAAGATGGATGTTTGCTGAATGCGTTAACCTTGTGTACATTTGCCAGCAGTTATTGGTGGCCCACCTCTTTGAGGCCGATTTGGCACAAAGGGTCTTTTTGTTCACAAGGTTCTGTGTCATTTCCTTATGTTCTTCTCCTTGTTCTTTGTTCCCTATTTTCGCATCTCTTTACCTATGAAAAAAAGAAGCGCCCTTAAGGGCAAGCTTTTCAGTTCAGCATCTTTTTATTCCCTTTACTGCACAATTTTTATACTCCCACAATATCTCCCTCAGCCCCCATTTTCAATCCACAGCCCAGCCTCCATGCCCCAGCCTTGCCTGTCCTGCAGCAGATTTAGCTTTTGTTGGCTAGTGTTAATAGGATTAAAATGGGTTACTAGCTCAGTCACAGAGAGCTTCAAACCATCCCTAAATGTAAGTATCTCATGGGGGTCGGGGGGCATTGTGGTTCTGTCTTTCCCCCCTCTGGCAGCCCTCCTGATCGGAGGAGAAACCCCAGGCCCGATGGGGGTGGCAAAGGTTTGGCCTCCAGGAAAATCCGCAGGATTATGTCAGCACTCATTACAATGTACACAAAGACCACAGGATCAGTAGGAGCACAAACGGAGCAGTTAAGTCAAATAGGGTGGGCCAAGGGATTCTCCGCTTCCACCCTGACATTGATTAGCCTTTGTGCTCCACGACTCCCCACATTCAGGCTGCAGCCGCCGGGTTACCAATGGGCAGTATGCAGAGTTAGCTCCGCACCACCGTTTCTCCTGACTAGACTCTCTTTGTTTTTACATTGTACCTGTTACAATGAGCTACAGTATTTGGGCTGATTTTACATCTAAAGGAAGAAAAATGTACTAAGCGTACAAAAACAGATAAAATCTATTCAGCCTTGGCAAGATGGATATTGTGAGTACAGTGGACTGCGCCCAGCACCCATACATAATTAGACAGTGGATGAGAACAGTACGGGATCTATTGTGATAATGTGAGGTCACATCACTCTTGAGCATCCGTGATAATGACCATATCCAATGAAGTTGTATCCATTAGCCAAGCTGAAGTGTCCAGTACTGCATTCACACAGCCCTGAGACTCACACATACACACACATGCATATGCCTCAATTTGCATAGCGCTTAAGCAAAAGTGAAAACAGGTAATTAAATAAATAAAAACCCGGTAAACAGGCAGACAGGATTAATAATCTGCTTGTCATTAAAACGCCACAGATGCATCGTGGGTGGAGCATATGCGTGGCAGTGTCACCCAGCAAGGTTGGAAACATGAGGGGCTGGCCAGCGATTGATGTTTGTGTTCATTTGAATTGGCACTCAGGGGCAGAGTTCCACCCCACACCCAGCGCGCATTTTCACAGGTGATGATAACATTTATCCACCCGCAGACACGTGCACACTCGAAGACTGAGGTGTTGCGCTCGTGCATACAGACGCATACAACATATTCTCCTGCACAAAAATGGCTTTTCTCGATCGGTGTGCGCAATTGTGTTAAGCTATGCAAAACGGCAATTCACTAGTGCTTGTGCATGTTGAAGAGAGCTGATGTGCCAGCAGTCATTCTGCTTGTCCACGATGGAGGTCCACTATTTTGTATCATCACAGCAGTCACTAAAGCTGAATCTACAAAAACACTGAATTGTTTTACTAACCAACAAATATATAATGCATTTTCCATGTATTGCGCAGATGTTGCATTGCCAGTATGTCTCGGGCTAAACAACAGGAGGCGATTGAAGGGATTTTGTTTCCATTTCTGCTGCATCAGGTTAGAAAACAATGCACTTGGTCTACACGTAGAGTACACAGTGATTCCTGCTAAAGTAGCTTCTCAGTAGAGATTGCGGAGGTCCTTTAAGAATATTACAGCCATATGGGTTTTTGCTCCACATATATCTGTTTATTTATTTACCAAGATTAGATCATAAAATCATGAAATTACCCTAAAATTGCTTTTTCGAGAATGTGCACAGCATTTATATATATATATATATATATATATATATATATATATATATATATATATTTTTTTTTTTTTTTTTTTTTTTTTTTTTATGTCCCTATCCTCTCCTGTCAGCGTATTCATAAATGTTGCCGGAAAATTTCTTATTTTAGCAATCCTCCAGATAGCCAGAGCCCATTTCCATAGCTTTAAATAATGTCAATCTGGGCAAACCCTGGATTGAAGCCCCTGAGCCGGAAGGCACAATTTCTCCTTTGCCTACAGTCTGATAATTTTCGGAGCTATTGGCAACTTGGGAATTTTGCAGCCTTATCGCTTGGGCTCAGCGAAGTTCACTGCCACTAATCATCGCAGGGATCACTCATTCAAGGATTGCACGATCATGTTTTTTTTTCCAGGGTAGTGACAGCTGTCTGCACCAGGGCATTAGCAATGCAGATGAACCAGCCTAATAGGTTAATGCGTAACACACGAAAATTAGGTTTAATCCCCATGCGAAATAATCTAACATTTTCAAATTCCTTGATGTGGGAATAGAGACGTTGCCTGTGACTCAATTAGGTGCAATGCGGATCAAAGCAAATTTACCTAGAGCATGTGCCCTAGATCCCCAGCACGCAGGCATCTGTGTGTGTGGAAGTGTGTGTGCATGTGACAGTGAGGGATATGGCAGCGTGCCTGTCCTCATAATGCCGCAGGCAAACCCAGGGCGGCAATAACATCATCATGACAGGACCTCTGCCTGCTTATTTATTCCCTTTACTTACCTCACTGCTCAAATAATGTCAATGCACACAAGCACACGGACATACACTCCCTGACACCCTCACACACACACACACACATTTGAAAATGAATAGCCTTAGCTGCTGAACCTGCAGAGAAGTGATAACTGAGACGGTGTGAGCAGCCTCCGTCACAGCAGCAGTGTTTTCAGCCTAATTGGAACTAAGTACCAGACACATGTGGGAGCAAATATATGTGGCGATTCATATGCATGTGGTCAGGTTGGGATACATTTCTTATTCAAATCTAAATTGAATGGGGCTGGGCTGAATCCATTCCAAATGTGGCACTAATATTGTATTCTATCCTGCATCATGCCTCGTGATTACTATTAATATACTCCTGCCATGTGTACATTGGGAGACGGTATACAGCAGCCTGTAATGGAAACAGAGCTTCGGTGCTTGTGTGTGTGTGTGCTTGTGCACACGTGCACGCGTGCGTATCATTAGCAGGGTGCAGCTGGCCATTAGGGTCCTAGGGTGGGTGTTATTTTGCTCTTCTCCTAACCGCAGTCCTGTCGGTTATTCTCTAATGTGTTACTCTGACCACCGGCACTTTGTTAGAGGACAAAAACATTTCCTCATTGCCTCTTACACAAGTGTGTGTGAGTGAGGTTGACACTGATTTCTCAAAGCAGGTAGCGAGTAATGAAAGACTCACTCTAAGCCTTCATGAATTGGCGATCGAGAGAGGAGAGAAGACTTCAGAAATAAGCACTGTTTGGGGATGGGAAGCATCAAAATACACCAATTACTATCCACAGACAGTTACCCCTCCAAAAAAAACCACTGAAATCAGTGAGGACACAAACTGAACAATCAGCTGCAACTAGCTATCAACAATGGAGTGGAATATGCAAAAATGCCAATTAAATGTGTTAGCATACGCACAGTTTTTTTTTTTTTTTGTATGATATCCCAACATCTGTGGCATTAGCCATGGCTCTCTTTATGTAAAATAGAGACAGGGAAATGAATACGCAATCTACCACTGTGTTTTCATCATTAGTGCGCTCCAACTCGCGGCTCTGCTGCCTTCCAAGCCGCCTGAGTGGGGAGCGAGAGGAACATTTGTGTGCCCTCGCTTGCCAAATTAATTCTTGTCTTGACATCTTAATTCTCAGTTCTTGTGTGTGGTCAAATCAGCCTACTATAGAAAAGCAATCAAGCAATTATTCCCAAATTATATTTGCCCAACACACACTGATTGGTTATTCTTTTCTTATTGAGTAAGCTCATTAATTCTGAGCAGCTTGCTTGTTATGCCTCTGCCATTACTCCTTTCCCCTCTCATCCCCTCTCTCTCTCGCAGTCTCTCCCACCCCCTGCTCCTCATCATGCACACTCACTCCCAGCTCTCGCTCCCACCCCGCACCCCCTGCACGCACTCCTCTTTCCTTCTCTCTCCAGCAGATGCACCCTATCTTCCAGCCCCAGCCTGCTGATGTTTTGGAGATGACATACACTACAAAAGCCCCATGATCTGTGGCATTGTCTAGTCGGCCAATTACTATTCCCATCTCTGATTAACTTTGATGTGGAACCTAATGAGATAAGGCAGCTTATCAAGGCGGCAGCTGATAGTGGTCTCATTTATTCCTGTGCCTGGCACACGAGCAAGTGACAAAAACTAATGAGGAGGAGTTTGTATGTAAGCTCAGGTCTAAGGGAAGTGTGAAATTGTTCATCTGCAGTTCATCAGCTCCCGCCCGAAAAGGCCTCGGCATCGACGCTGCGCGGCACCGCCACACTTCACGTAACAGCGCCGCGGCTCACTGTAGAACAAGAACCGCCAAGTTTCTCTCTCTCTCCTCCTCTTTCCAGCATGTCTCTCTTAACAGCTCCTTTCCCCTTCTCCAGGCTCTAATGGTGCAGCTAATTGCTGAGGTTGTTTAGGTGTGAGGAATGCAGGAGTGGCTGTACAAAGCTATTCTCTTTGCCTGATTTCCAAGAGGCGAAGCCTTGATTTTCCACTTTTGCCACCTGTGTCCGTTTTTATTTACTTGTGTGGGGGGTTTTTTTGTTTGTTTTTTTTACTGTATAGTCATTTAGGAATAATTTAGTCTGTTGCTCACTGGATTTCTCAATTAATATTTTTGGATTGTTTTAGGAATTTATTCAGATTTGAAAGGAAATTTTGGGTGGCAGTAAAAAGCACATTTTTGCATCTGTTGCAGTAAACAGATGTCGGCAGGTACAGTTTCTTTTTTGTTACATTTTTTTTCTGGTTAATGGTTTTTTTCCGGTTATTGAAAATGCGGAAGCTTCTCCATTTTCTTTGCCAAGCACCGCAAGGCAGTGTAATAATTATTGTCTTTTAAAAGCGCTGTTCTTATCAACAATGCCATTACACTGTAATGAAACAGTCCTTTTAAATAATACTTTTGTTGTGAAGCAGCAGCACATTCTAGTAGCGCGGCTCACCAAGAAGGGGGAAAATACCCTGAAGTGAATTGAACTGTGAATTCTCCTGCACGGACTGTGTGTAGAGAGGCAGGAAGTGTGCGCCTTTTGATTTGGAGTATAAAAGTAAATAATATTTGTACATCTAACACATACTCGAAGTGAATGAGCAGCCCCTGAATGTGTTTCTATGAGCAAGTGGAGAGCTCTACAGACTTTAAAGCCAGAGCCCAATTAAGCCTCGCTTCATCGGGAGAGGGAGAGGAGCTGAAAGCTGAATACATAAGATAATGCAGCCGCACTAAAGCAGCCAGCTCGCTCAGTGTAAAATTAGAGAGGGAAGAAAAAATCTTGATAAAGAGAGAAGAAAAAGCAGGGACAGACAGTAGGGGGAAGAAGAGGAAAAGAAGTTCCTTTGGGCCAATTTCCTTTGAAACTGTTTAACCAAATACAGCTATTCATATTCAACACAATTAATAGTGTCTCTTTCTTGTTCAGACGGCACATCATAACGGGCAGAGGGGAAGAGAGAGAAGAGGATTTCTTTCTCCCTCCAAATTGTAGCCAATTTAAGGACAAAGCGGTACCCTCTAGTTCCCCAGAATAGGAGTCGCACTCATAAAGGAAGACTGACAGTCGACATCCAAATCTCATTCAAGGACGCAATTTCCAAATGCTAATCATAATCTGCAGATGTTGGCCACTGATACATCCACTTATTTATTTATTTTGGAAACACGCCTGTGCCCATTTGGACAGCCTGTGAAATTTGAAACAAAGAGGGAAAATCCCTTCTTTTTGAGGCATGTTGAACAGTGTGCGAGAGCAGAGCCACAGCGTGGACATCTGCACCATCTTCAGATGGCGCGTGGCGCGCACGCACGCACACACTCACGCCCGGCTGGGCACGTGCACCGACTGAAACCCGCAGACGAGCTCGAATACACACCCGAGGGGTTTTCTTCAACTTCTCTTGCTCTCCCTTTCTCTCCGGGTCGTTTTAGAGTACCTCAGATGTGTCATCAGACATTGGTTTCCATCTGAACCTGAGGGAAAAAAGAAATACTTGACAGAAAGGTATATAAAAAGAGGACACTCTGAATTTTTGACATTCTTTGCACAGCTGCTTCAAAATGAGTAGGATGGAGAGGCAAGGAAAAGCAACTCCAAGATGCGTTTTTGTTTACTTGCTGCCTTTTCTCCCTTTCCTCTTTCAGGGAGATGGAGGCTAGCGCGAGGCCACAACTCACTCATCCTTGTATAGAGGGACTCAGCGCAGGGCCGTGAAAGAGAAATAGGCATGGCTAAATGAATTCTGGGATCTGTTCTATTCAGCTGAACTCAAAAAGGATAACCTCTTTTTTTCCATTTAGATACCAAAACTCAGCTCAACTTTTCAGTTAGGTGACATTAAATATGCTGCTTCGTTTTAATAGGCTGAGTAAATAAACGCAGTTGTAACTGCAGCCGCAAACGAATAATTAGATTTATTCAAATCTCAGCACGTGTCAGTGAGTCCGTTTGGTGTGCCTTTGATTTTAAATTACCCCGTCGTCATCGCGCGGAACATTTTGGGATGGATATATTGATAAATGTCCTCAACTGATGAACCATAAAAATCAACATGGACAGCAAACTGCAAAGCTCCAACATGGTGGCTGCTTATGTAATAATTAATATTTATACTCTTCTGCTTGTGATCTGTGCTTCGTTGGCCGCTGATGTCATGTGGCTCCTTCCTGCTTAGCGGGGGTTAATACTTGACTGGAAAGGTGGCACTAGAGAGATGAGTATTCTGTCGCCATTTGTAATATTTCACGGTGGCTTGGAGCTGCTGTATAGATGCTCGTTTCCTTTGAAGACTGTCCCTGGATGTTCTCAGAGCCACTGTTGGCTCCTGGCTCTCTTTGTTGATTTTGTGCTGCCTTTCCCCCCCAATAAACAATCCTCCCAAATGAGAGCATGCCAGGTTCTCTGTGAAACAATCAGGACTCGTGCCCTTGTCAAGCATGCCAGGCCAATCAGAAGGCGAGGGAAGATGAACAGAGCTGTGCAGCTGTCCCGTGAACAAAATGAAGCACTTCCGGGGCCGGTGAGAAGGACCAGGGTGCACCCTAAATCAGCCATTGTCCTCTGCAAGAAAAATCTTAAGGGCCACAGAGCACCCAGTTGTGGGCTATCCATACCAACAAATCACACACGCATACCTTCTCCCTCCCTCTGCCGATCGGTGAGACCGGGCTGGGGGGGAAAGAAAAGAATCAGCCTCGGTATTCCCACCCACCTTTTCTCCAGTCAGCAGCAGACTCTGAGCAAAGCAAGGCAGACTGCATGTCTAGCCGCCAAAGCACTCAACATGCCGCAGCAGTCTGACTGGGTGCTGAAAGCGGGTCTGCGTTTTAATATTCAGTGCGCCAATTCATTAACATTCTATTTGAGCCCACAATAGAGACTGGAGAGGCTCTGACCCTGCAGTTCCCTCGATCAAGGTCAGTAACTAAGAAAATAAAATGTGAATTGCATCCTGGCACACAATTGGATTCCCCAGCCCTGCCATATCCCCGCTTAAGAAAATAAAATTACCCCACATTCACCGTTTCCTCAATAGAGGCACTTTGGTATGAAAAGACAGTGCTTCAAAAGTAAAAATTATTATTTTGATCCTGCAATATGAAAGGCAAATTCATCTTCACGACAAGCATTTTGCAAAGTACTTTTGTCATCGCGGTGACCCTTGTAAACTGTGGATTTGTTAAAGTTTGAAGTTTTTTATTTAAGCTCCGCCATGCCTGCGCGCACACATACAGGGAGCTCACAAAAGCTCCATGGGTTTTGTAGTTCGCCCCAGCAGCTTTACAGCCCATGCCAACTATGCCGTGCACTGTCTGCAAAAGGTCACGTACTATTTACCTCCCTGCACATATGGACACACACACAGTGTCAAGAGAATAAATCTAGCCAGCCAGTCGATTATATGATTGGGTGTCGTGACAAAGGGTGAGCATGTTGCTAACACGTTCCCTGTCAGTAGAGGGGCTATATGTGGGCAGACACAAAGCCTCATTAAAATACATACAGAGCTGGTGCTGCTCTGGTGGGTGGGAAAGATGCTCCATCAAGATGTCGTTACAACAAGGCTATCTCCACCCACTGGCATGTATCTCCCTCACACTGTCCTCCCCCATGCCTGGACAGGACAATGGCAGCCTCCTTTATAACCAGTGTGGGCCATTCCCTCCATTCCCGGTGAGGTCAGGGCCTAATCCTCGGGGAGTTCTCGCATTGTGTTTTAGCGAACTGGGGTCAAACTGTTTCAAATGAGGGGGTTTAGTTAAACATCTATTAAGCGGAGCAGTTTGTTGGGGTGGCCTAGATTTATGTCCAAAGCTGCTGTGCTCAGCTGTCCCCGATGCTCAGCAGCATGTTGGGCTCCATGTTCCACAAGTCCTGTGCGTGTCACCGTGAACAAAAAGTTTCATGGCATACGCCGCTTTAAATAATGCACGCTGACCCGACACTCACCTTAACACATGTTCGCATACACGTGGGGATGAAGTAAAAGTGCGTCAGAGCATTTCTCGCATCTGTCATCTTCTTTGCCACTGAGAGGCGCTGTGCCAGGCACAGCAACAACAAAAAAGAAAAATGGGGAAAAAAATTAAAGAATAAAAGTTGAAAGTGTAGCTATGTTGTCAGCAGTGCCATGTAGGCCAACTGCCCTGTTAGTGAGGCTGACATTCAAAGAGAGTTGGAATGCCGACAACAATCCCACAACCTCCTGCTGCGAGAAGACATTTCGCATGGTGACCAAGTGCTTTGATACTGCTCTTGTGATCCTCGCTGCCATAGCTTTGAGAGAGCATACACACACACTGCACAGAGCTCAGGCCATCACCATTACATACAGTGCTTTTTTTCACATAGTGCTGAATTTTCCATTATTATTTGTCATGAAATCCCCCTTTTTTCCTCTGGGCACCACCACGTTTGCATAACAATTTGGCTTATTTGACACTTTTGTGTGTTGATGGTTTAAAAAAAATGTTTGGTTGGTTTCATTGCACATGTGTTCATTTTTGAAAAAGTAAAATTTAAAAAAGCTAGAAAAATGTTGTTTTTTTTATTGAAAGTGCCCTCTTGCCATGACCAAAGAGAGAATAATTAAATGTGGCACTGTCCTCATGCTACCCATTAATAGCATGCCTGTCTCTATAATCGCAAAATATGACTGCGAGCAATAAGCAGTAATGCAGGTTACTGGAAATACAACCCACTTTCAAGACTAAAGGCAAAACAAGCTCCACTAATTACTGAGGCACTATGCAGCCATTTTTCTGAGCAAGGGTTACTGAATGGTTGCCTATTACTTCACTCTCCCTGAACCAAATGCTTAAGATAATGACCAGTTACTAATTGGTGCTTATACCTTATATCAGTTTGTGCAGAATATAATTGCAGCTATTATGGTACTAAATAATCATTGGAATTAGCATCTTTCAGCAAAAAAAAAAAAAAAAGCGCTAAATAACAGTATGGAGCATTTTCCAGGAAGAGGTCTTAATGTCGATGCACCACCAGTTGATTCATCATTAGCTAGAGGGTTCAGGGCAAAGAGAATGCCTTTCTTATCATGTGATGTCAGCGCATCTTCTGCACCAGCTAATGGAGGCGCTGATGTATCACAGTCACGTCTGTGCGCAGTTCTGTCTGCGTGTGTGTGTGTGTGTGTGTGCCTTCCTCACAAGCAGATCAGACATGTTTATGCGCGTAATGTGGTTGCATGTAGTGTGTGTGCACTTGCTTGGCACAAAGTCCACGGGTGAAGGGAGGGAGGTCTATATTCTATGCTGATCACGCTCCCCATGCTTCAGCAGCTCCTCCTTTGTGTGGCCCTTCCGTCAGCTGTTGACTTCCTAAGTGTCTCAGACAGCCGTGTTTCTGTCTGCGCCTCTGTCCACTGCCTTGTCCTGCTCACATTTCTGAAGTCCGCTGACTGCTAATGGCTGTGTGCGGACAAAGAGCCCACTCTGTGTCCACTCTTCGTGGCCAGGCCGGGGGCCAGGGATGACTGGGGGCATTGGGGGCGGTGGCAGGGGGGGCTGGCTTTGGGAAAAGGGAGGGCTGAAGCTGAGAAGAGCACCCAGCACTGCCTGCCTCTCTACACTCTTGTCACGCTTGTGTGACAACCACTCCTCTGTGCTTGTTTGAACTGTCCTTCCCAATTAGCACTAATAAGTCACTCTGTAAGGATGAGCAAGCATAGTGTGCCCAATCACCTCTAGTTCACATATGCGTAAACAGATTTGTGCACAAAACACAAACACACACACATTCTCTCTTTCCCTCCCGCCCCAAGCTTAGCAGCCCATGAAAATCCCAGGAGCGCAACCCCGCTAATAGACGGAGAAAGCCCAAAACGCATCTCGTTCCCAGCAAACAAGTGCCAGTAAAGAGGCAAATTAATGACAAGTCGTTTGAAGGGTTTGCCTAAGAATAATTTTACTCTGGCGTCTCACTACCACTGAAGAATTGATTAGATCCCCGCTCAATCAAAGTGCCTGAATCAATAAAGAGCCAAGCAGGCATGCTCCAGTCCAATTTATTCCCAGCGTCACTCTAACATGAGAGTCAGAGTGAAGCGGAGAGAGGGCGCTTCTCTGACAGGTGGAGGCCCAGCTCGAACTAAAAGCCAGTGTCAGTAGCAGACAGGCAGGTATGCTCCAGTTCATGTCAATGCACTGCTGATACTTCATTACACTGGCTTTCCAACTTTAAGTCAGTGGCGATTGTTTCACTAATAAATAGTGTAGAATATGAAACGGTGAGGGAATAATTACTGTTTTTAATGTTCAGCTTTAAGAAAAGACATACTGCACGGGGAAGAAAGAACTCTGGAATAATGACTTCACTTGTCTTTTCTCAAAGTAGAGACCGGAGGACTTAGTCAAGCTCGGCTGTGCTCGGCTGTTTATTGTCGCCTGCTTGTTTATTGTCATGCAGAAGGCAGAGGAGGTATTAAAGGCAGATTTCGCCCTTATTTTAAAATGTGGTGCTGAAGATTAGAGCTCTTGCCAAACACTGTGGAAACACTTAATTGATTTCCTTTGGACTGTTTACCTCTACTGTAGCCCTCCTAGAGCCCAGCACTCGCTCACACGCATGCACACACAAACACACACTCACACAGAGTACAACCCTGGCCCCATTTACGCCAACACAGGCCTGCCAAGAGCCTCATTAGTATTCACAGCAGTGGCATTTGCCAGCCTGAGCGTTGCCGTGGTGATGCTGCCCACACAAGTGATGATAAATGGTGCTTTCAGCTTCTCTGCCTTCCATAGAGCAGAGCAGGGAGCTGAGGAGTTGCTGGCTAGGACCCAGCTACAGCCACGGCTAGCGAGGCCTCATCCCCAGTGCCGGGCAACTGACGCATGACTACACAAGCCCAGGGCTGCTTGAAGGCTTTGGGTGCAGGGGAGTGGTGGGTAAGAGGGGTTCGGTGATGTGTGCGTGTGTGTGGGGTATGGAGAAAAGAGATTTAGTTTTTGCTCTGTGTGTGTGTGTGTGTGTGTGTGTGTGTGTGTGTGTGTGTGTGTGTTGGGAGAGGGCGGGGAGGGGGCATGTTGGGAAGAAGTGTGTGCTTGAACTTGTTATTGTTGGCTGAAAAAGTGATGTCAGCTTCAGTGTTTCTCGAGTGCGTTTTGTTCTTTGTATTTTTCAGTTATGTGATAATCTGACCACAAGTTAGTGATATGAAAGATCCGAATCACTGAAATGTATCAGGGTGTTGCCGACATGCTGTTTCATTGAATGTGAGTATGGCATGTGTAAAATTTTATTATATTTTAATAAAAAAATTTCTGGGAAATGTTACAAATCTTTTTTGAAATAACTGCAAATTCTGCTTTGAACTTCACTAAAGGCTCCTTCATATTTTTTTCTTTTTTAAAATGAAAGTGTCAGTTATGGAGACATTTAAATAAAAAAAATAAAATAAAAGTCCATTCATATTCTGGGTAAAAGCCACGCCGGTGGGTACACAGTCCTAATACACTTGCACAATGCACTATAAACCAAAACTAACTGATTATACTGTGAAAAATTCTTTTATAAGCTATGTTCTCATTGTAACAAATAGAGTGTGAAATTAATCCCTCTCGGGTATCTGTTCCCGCAGGTGTCACAGTGAGAGCCGTTTGAGCCTTAAATCATCACAGACAAACAGAGGGTTAAGGTAACCAGCTACACTTTCCTTCCCCAGAGTCCACACGTACACATGTATTACCAATGCAGGCAAGGAGGCTGGATCGAAATCCTCCTGATCCTGATTAAACAAGAAAGACGGCACTATTCCCGCATTACGGTGCACCAGCGCCAGGGCCTTGACTGATTTGAAATCTTATTTAAAATAGTGTGACGACACATGTGGATGCTGTCTTTATTTCATAGACAGGAGATTTCTGCCTGTTAGGTTAATCTGAGGCTAATGGGTGCAAGTTTTCTTTTGGTTCAATTGCTTTTAATTTTTTAAAACAAAATAAAATAAAGGGGAAAAAATACAAAATTGTGTCACAAAATAAATCTGTCCTTCTTCGAGTCATGGGTTTTAGGATTCGGTGCACTATAAAAAATGCTAGAAACATGTAAACAAATGTTCTTTCAGGACGGTTACGTCAGTGTCTGCTCTCCTGCAGCAACTTTAAAGAAAAAAAAGCCAAACACTTTATATTTACCTTACAGTTAGCGAGTGCTCGAGTGCCTTCTTACACAATCCTTGTAAAATATTCGTGTCACAACCACCTTGTTCTCCATCTGTTTTTCTTTCCATCTAATTCTGCACTGGGCCGTGTATGTGTGTAATAAAATTACAGTAATTCTTACACAGAGCATGAGCGCGGCCCTCCTCGGTTGAACTTGAAGATGACCGCCCCTTCAAAAGATGGCCTGACCCTTCCAAAATCAAGCCTGATTACCCATCTCTAGGACACTAAGAAGTGCCCAACTTCAAAAGGAGCAGAGACAATCATGGGTGGGGTGCTGTGGCATGGGAGGGGGGAGCCCTGTGCTGTGGCGGTTTGGGCCAGACTGAACGGTCTCAGCCAGGGGGCCGGGGCTATTAAAAGATAAATGTATTTCTCTGATGCATTATTCATGATGTGAGGAGGTGGGGAGGGAGCAGGGAGCCAGAGGCTTAGCGCAGCAGTGGCTCCCTTCTCGGCCTCATCAGGGCCAAGGCCCCCACTGCACCCACACCCTGATGCAAGTGAGGGCGAGTGGGGTGGGGGTTATTCGGGCGACAGCTGTGAGGACAGAGAGGGAGATAGAGAGATAATGCAACAGTATGTATTCCCACACACATATATTAAATGTCATTACTGCACGTGAATGGACCTCAAACTGCAATACGAGCAGATCAAATATTTTTCCCTCCACATAATCGCATTGGTTAACAACTCCAACCTGATTATTTCATTTTTGTAAGTTTCTGCCGTGAGCTTTCAGTAGAAGTGTTTTTTTCTCTTTCTTACATAAATCTTACGAACACGCACACACACGAGAGAAGTGGAGGATGGAGCATCAGACTGGGGTGCTGAATAACCTCTCATCAGCTGATTAAGTAAAGGGTTTGGGCAAATATTTTGGAGACATATTGGACTTCTATACTAGAATGAATGGCGAAGTGAGCTTTTGTCCAACTCATCTCTGATCTGCTAGAAAAGCAGATTAGGATGACCCCGGTGTCACTCATTTGGAGATGAGATGCTGTCGAGAAAAACCAAACAAACTGGAGAGAATGTCAAACAGCAGAAACAGCTAAGCCTCCTTTGTGTAGCGCTTTTTTTTCTTTTTTATTACATGCAAATGTTCATATTTGTTCCTTTCGTAACATTAGACAAACATGCTAAAACTGTTTTCTCCTTGTTTTCCATGGGAATCATTCTCTAAATGTATTTTTAAGAGATTAAGGAATAAAAACAGTCGCTACGTCGTGTTCGGCACAAACATTTATCTCGCATGTCTCGTGATGGGAGAAACTACCTGTTCATGTTTTAATCAAATGCTTTCCAAATCGTTTCATAATTGCCTATAATTGAACACACACTGTGCAATTTTGCTGTTTCGTGCCAATATCTGTCTTCTGCAATAAAATCACACTGACATGTTTGTATCAACAGTGCTATCTCTGCTGTTCATTTCAGACATACGTCCACACGTGTTTTGGAATGAGACAATATTTCTTTGAATTGTATTTCAAATTTCTTTGGAAATGTGACTATAACTGAGAATTCCCCGATTAAATTGTATTTGTCACTAACTGCACATCCACTCAGCTGAGAAACAAATGTAGTTCCCAGCTCCATTAAAAAGTGCTTTTTGCCTCTGCACAAGTGGGGCCCTTTGCTTATATTTACAAATCTGAGGTACATTACATCGGCATAAAGTGCACACTAATACTAAAGGGGGAAAAGAGAAGCTCTGTGGCAGAGTGGAGGGTGGTCTCTACACATCAGTACTCACGATTCCATGCTGGGATCATTTGTTTGCAGACAAGAGGGCACAAGGGTGGGAAAAAAGGAATATAAGACATCCAGGAGATGTGGGAAGTTGGTGTGGGGCGGGAGCCGGTGATGAAATGTGTGTGTTTGTGTGCGTTTGAACAGACGAGTGTGTTTTATCTGTGTCTGTGTACTTGTTTATGTGGATCGCCATTGTTGCGTCGCCACTTTACACATCCTGGCTTGAATTACACACAAGAGACAAAAGGCTTCATATTTGTGCTTGCATGTCAAGGATTACTTGTTCTATTGAATGTACCCCCCCATTATCTGCTTATCACTCTCTGTGCTCTTTAATCTCTTTCTTGTCTCTGCTCAATGGCTTCCTCTCACTGTCTTCCCATCACAAATGTAGCCTTTCTCCCCTTCTATTTTTTAACACTTACAAAACTGAAAAGGCCAGGCCCGGTCCGGGCCACCTGGAAGCACCAGTGAAGCTTTCTCCCAGGCCTGGCTCCCTGCCACTAGCCAGCTGTAGCATTGTGAGTGGCCCATCTCAGTTAATTCCATGCATTGCAATTGTTGCCGGGCACTGTTTACAGCCACCTCCTACTCCGCCTGGGTAGCCTCTCCGATTGTCCCTGGGCCTCCCTTGTTTAATACTGTTTTGCAAGTTATTAAGCCCTGGAAGTCCATTAATCACAGTTCACGGGCTGTGTAAGCCCACACAAGGCAGGCAGGGGTGGGGGATGGGGGAGCACACTCGCTATCCTCAATGGGCTTAGACGGTGGTCCATTCAGATCCCTAACGAGATCATTACCACTAACTAAATACAAACCTGACCCCACGACCTGCTGGGAAATTACGTAGGAGCTCCCTGGTGCAAGACATTAATATACACCCCCCCTCCTCCCCCTCCCATCTCCACCCCTCCCATTTTCCTGCAACAGTGCGTAAACTCCCACCCCAAAGTCTCCCTATGCAACCCAACCCTGCTTCCCTGCTCCCCCGCTCCCCACCCTCCTCTTGTCCATTCTCACTTTCTTGCCAATGGACAGAAAACTAAACCTGTCATCAAAAGGGCCCTAATCACTGCTGTGATTGTGGTAAACCAAGCCTGACAGACATTTCACTGAGGCCTCAATGGCTACATCAGTGCCACCTCCCTAGCCAGCCCCCCTTCTTTCTGTCGCTTTCTCTCAGTCCCCCGCGCTCTCTTTTTACCAGGCCTCTGGCCAATGAGCAACAAACACCGGGGGCTTTTCAGATTACTTGACACACTGTGTCCACTTTTGGGAGGGAGACCACCTGGTAAGCTCATTTTAATACAAAACCAGTTCAGTCTCCTCTCTCTTTTTCCCCTACTCCTCTAATTCCTCTTCTCAAGCCAAGCTACCACCATGAATTCTGTCTAATCCAGTGACCCCCACAGAACATTCCTGGTTTTACACTCCTCGGAAGAGGCTGGATTTGGGCGGATTACATGCTTCCAGTTCTGTTTGGAGGCACCTGTGACTGGAGGTGGAATCAAGAACCAACAGTGAAGCACAGAAAGAGGCGAAAGGAAAAGTTCCCTCATTTTCTGTCGAGTCTATTTCTTTCTTAACGCTAATGTTGACTTTTTGAATCACACGTGGTCTTTTTTGTCGTTTTCTAGCTGCAGCTATCGCACTGCACAAGGCGGGCTGGATGTCCGAGCAGCCACAGTATGGGCACTGTGTGGCCCAGGCGCGGGGCGGTGGAGGAGGAGTTAAGAGGAATGAGAGAGCAGGAGTGAAAGTGGTTGGTGGGAAGAGAGGTTCGTCGGGGGTTTGCACTGACTTTCACTTTAGCCCTTCAGCTTATGTTAAGATGTTGTCACTTTCACCATCTCAAGTGTTGCCACTTCAGATGCCGGAGCTTAGTGTTCGCAGTGGGCTCTAAGGGGGGTGGAGGAGGGAACGAGGGCAAGAGGGAGGAAGTCTGGGAAGATTTCCATTTTAAACAAGCAGAACTTTGTCACACTGTCACCTGACTACCATGGCAGCCCCTTTTCAGTGTTTCCCAACTTCCTGTCTCCTCTTTGCTCCTTTCGTGTGTCCCTCTATTTAGCCGCCTCTCTTCATCTTTCTCAAGAACTCTTTAAGGCAGCATTTCCGCCCTGAATTCTTCTGCCAGTTTGATGAATTGTATCTCAAAGCCTTTTAAGTTTTGTAGGTGAGGCGCTTTCAGAATTGTTTCGCTCTTCTCCTTTTCCCCCCCACATTATCATAGCAGATGCTTAAGCAGCGCGAGCAGTCGTAGATGTGCATATTTTAAATTAGGTGTAATATCCCCCACTTTAATCCTTGATAAGATCTCAATTGTTCCATGATGTGAAATGGAGATGCAGCGACAACCAGGGCTGAATTAAATCGAAATCTTAATTTACCTGGATATTATCCTTCAGTGAAATATAATCACTGACTGAATAACTGGGCACAGCAGCAAATTCTTAATTGGCTCTTAATGAGTGTCATGGAACATATGCTTCAGTGTAGATGCTAAGATTAGGAAAAGCCAGTTCGGTGAGCGCAGCGGAAAAATGAAATAAAAAAAAAAATCTGCACGAGCATGACCGCAAACAAATGTACGCACATAAACACACTCAAATTTTCAAATTATCCACTCTGGAAGACCAAACTATAGATAGAAAATTAAACAGAAAATCTGACAGCATAGACTGCTGGTTGAGTGTCTGCTTGGCGCTGCATCGATTGTTCCTCAACACTGACCAATTGTAAGCTCATAATGATGATCTCTGGCATGACAAGTGATTTTAACCTGCCTGTGGGCCGCCCCCGCACCAAGTCACAGATCAGCTGCCCCATGTAAACAAAAACATTAGGAGAGCGTTCCACATTTAAGAGCATGCTAATTACAGTCATTCCTATCTGAAGTACTTTCTGCTGCAATTTGCTCAGATCACCAAACCTCCAATCCCTCTCATGTAAACAAATAAACTCTCACGCAACAAAGAGATAAAGCAAATAATAAAATAGACACGGGCACTATCGGAACTCGCTGGGGGCACTGTGTTTGAAGTAGGCTTCAAATAGTATCATACTACTCCACAGTGTTGAGTCCTAGTGTTGTGAACATCCCCAGCGAGGAATAATTACAAGGGTTGTTGTTGATGTGCTCGGGAAAACAAATCATTTACTTTGTAATAGCAGAAAGGAGATAAATGCAACCCCAGTGAAGGGAAATAAGGATTTGGGGTTTTTTTTGTAAACATTTTAAAGAAAAAAGAAAAAAATATTTAGGTTTCATTCATCACCAACATCACCCTGCGCGCCACCTTTTCCATCTGCTGCCCTCAGGGAGAAGGTACAGGTCTATACAGGCCAGAACATCCAGACTGGCCAACAGCCTGTATCCACAGGCTGTGAGGCTCCTGAACTCTCTGCCCCCCTCTCACGGACAATAACCATATCCAACTTCTTAATAGCAATGAACTGGTCTGCATTGGTGCATCATATCTTTATTCTCTTCCCCCTCCTGCCCCCCCCCCCCCCTCTTTCTTAAATAGATAACTATCATATCTGATATCATATCTCACAGTACAATAATATTGAATGGGTTGCATTGTTGTATTTTGTCATGTTTCTCAGGTCTTTGTCTGAATTTCTACGAACATTATTGCTAAGGATTGTCTTATTGCATTGGAGTCACACTGGGTTAAATATGTACACTTGGGTTTTAAGGGGTATTTATTATTTTCTTCTTTTTTTTGGGTTGTATGGAAGCCCCAAACGCAATTTCATTGTTCTTGACAATGACAATAAATAAATAAATACTAAAAATACTAAATGTTGATCAAATGTATTTTCATATTTATAGATCAAAGTCACATTCCTTTCTTGATTCGATGATATGAAAGTTCGTGCAAACCCAACAGGTGTGACACAATCCACTCGTTTCTTGAGAAGTATTATTTAATTGCCAGTTCCTGCTCAGCATCCCTCCGTTCATTTTTGGTCTCAACCTCTCACCCCGGCCCATAGGCGTCAGGGCTGATCCACAGCAACAGATACGGGGGTGAATGTCACCCTCCAGGTGAGTGTGTTTCTCCAACAGTGGAGGAAATGAAGCAAAAATGATGGAGTGTTTGTTTTGTGACATTCTGTCTCTCCGCGGCCTCATCAGGGCTGAGCCTCGCAGACGTCAAGTGTTAATTTAGGGCTCCTGCCGAGCGTGAGCCTGTCAGCGGCGAGGCTCGGAGGAGGGAGGTGAGCTCTTGCAGAAAATGACCCTTCTGGTCTGATTGTCTTCTGGCCCACAGACTGGCACTGAGAGGAAAAACAAAGACACGGGAAGAGAGCGAGAAACAGAGAGGGAGGGAGAGAGAGAGCTAAAGAGTGGTGGCTAAGTGCTAATGCACCTAGCAGCAATTAGAGAGGCTTACCTGACTGTGTGAGCACAGCACGCAAACACACACACACAAGGTACACACAGTAAGTAACCCAACCCTACCCTCTCCTTAGAAACACCAGCTGATGGTCACACATACACCAACAAAACGAAAGCCCGACTTCTCTTGGAAGAACTTATTTGCTCAAGCAGACACTCATGGGGACACACGTCCACCATGAGCCTGTTCTTGGTGGATGCTTCTGCCACCTTTTAGCCAAGTGATTAATTGGGCTGAGCTCCCGATAGTTCAACCCTTTATTCTGTGAAACTTAAACAAAAACGGACAGGCCCCTCTAAAGATTACAGCAGCACATTAACCACAGAGTGAACCGTGAAATTGCTTTTTCCCCTCCTGTAGTGTTGTGACTCTATAAAATGGTCACTACCAGTTACGGCGGAAGGTACACGGACATTAGTGTTACATCAGCGATGGGAAGCAAGACATGACATGTGGGTGGGGCTTGGCCAAGGAATTCAGATCAGCAGACCACACAGGTGCATAGGTAACATTGTTTTATTCATCAGCAGATCCCAGTTTTCTTTTTCAACAGAGTCCGGCACGCCAAATTCATTGCGATAAAGAGGGTTCAGAGGGCTGTCACATGGGAAGGAAAGGTTAATTCTGTAATTATTTCAGTGTGAAAAATAAATAATGTACCCTTTGCCATTTCCATCCTTTCCTAATTCGCTTGGAAATTCATTTTCTTTTCTTTTTTCACTCCACCTAGCCCAATTCAATCACTTGAGTTCATCTGTCTGTGTTATGCAAATCTGAGCGGCTGAGACTGAACCCATCAGCCCCTCTGCTCACGAGTTGAGCGGAGGGGCTGATAGAAAAGATGAATTCTTCCGTTTGAATGTGCCTCCCTTTTTCACCCAGTTGCACGGTATCAAGGCTACCTTTTTACGCGGGGCTCTCGTTTATTTTAGCCCATTGCACAGCGCTTCTCCGGTAGTCAAATGTATGAATAAGGATAGGGAGTCACACATACACCATTTCTCTGCATCTACGATCATGGATACTCTCATTCGTATTGGCAAAGATGATTCTGTGAGGAGGGGGTTCATTTTTGAGCTGAAGACTGTCCAAATATCCTCCCCGTCTGTCAGCAATAATTTTTTATTTAAAAAGGAAGGAGGACAGATACATTGGTTGTCCTGGTCAGGCTTCTGATTGACAGCCAGCCCTGAGTATGAGCAGGGCTGAGGCTAGTGTATTGGATGCATGCAGACATAACACTATTATTCCAACTTATCCCTAGGAATAAGTCCAGGCAGCCAGAGGCACAGCGGGAGGCTAATAGACTAGCCCAGAGGAGCCCCCCTGAAGCTCGATGCATTGTGTCGAGGCCTTGTCTACTTCACGCACATTAAGGATCACATGCCACAATTTCACAGTACAGCAGGGGGACCGGCCCCCATCCCAGGCCCAGATTGGCTAGTGATGGATGGTGTTGACAGTTACAAGCCGAGTAGCAAGTGGAGCAACACAAAGGTCAAGGTTGAAGCTGCCAGTGTGGTCTAGTTAACAATGAAAGGTCTCCATGGTGGGAAAATGCTGTTTATACTCAACACTGTGCACTACGCAAAGTGTTTTTATGCTTTAGTCATTTGAAGCCACAGCATTTGTTAAGAGTGGTTAACCACATTCCGGTAGGCTGACTAAAATAATAATAAAGGCTGTTTCTAAAGAAGACTAATCTTCCCAGAAACAGGCATTTGCGTGAGGAAACTACCTTGTGCCTATCCCAGGTATCGGCAGCCATTGCATCCTGTGCTACATCACCGAGAAGTGCAGAATAAAACAGTTGTTCCCGCTGCAGTGTCCTGCAGGAGTGATTTTTTTTCAGTGTAGCACTTCAGGTTGAAGACATTTCTCCTGTCATTTTCCTCCAGTACTTCAGTGTAATTCTTTTTTTCTCTCCCCTCCATTTTTTCCCCGGCAACTGCAGTATGTGGCGGTCTGAATTGTGTGTTATTACCCAGCAGGAGACAATATCATTACCACATATTTGCTGTCAAGGGTCTGCAAAGAATGGTGCTGTCTTGGGCCTCAGTGATCTAACAACCTCACACAGGGCTCCAGAATTACCCACTCCTGGCTGGGGGAAGTCAAACACTACCAGTTAGAGAGGGGAGTGAACAAAAGAGAGGTACCCACTCTCTCTCTCTCTCTCTCTCTCTCTCTCCCCTCTTCCTCGCTCCCTCTCTCGCGGCGATAGAAGGGGACACACCTCCTCTGCGCCAAACGGAGGATGCTATTCTCCCCACGCCTCGGTAGAAATATATGTTTGGCTCAAGTGCGGGATGATATGAGACCGCATTGGTGGATGTGGACGGGTAGTGTGTATGACAGTCTGTCATTTCAGATAAAGAGACAAATTGTAATCTCTGTGGTGTACTATTAGTGTTGGATGAGTAGCTCATAATTACCAGCACTTGTATCAAGTTTTTGTTTTTTGTTTGATTTTGCTCGATGCGACCTCTGAATTTAACCCAGTGTATGTCAGGTGATGATAGGCAGAGCGTTTCCACAGTGTTGGGGGATAACATAAGTTACATAGGTACCAAAATGAAGTGAATTTTTGAAAGTTTCAAAAAGGGGAAAAAAATGAAATCCCAGTTACATCAGGGTATATTTTCTCTTGTCATGGCGTCAATAACAGTGTATAAATTAAGTTTTCAGCGTCTTTTCAATTGGTCATCTGATTTGCCCGCCTCTTGTCTGGCAGGAAATCAACAGCACTGCTCTAAGCACCTGTGTCCAGTCATCCAGACACCAAGGCGGGCGGTGGCGTTGTCTAACAAGAACCCCTTTTACTGCCGGATATTCAACACCAGCGTCCGCATTCAGAAAAGGGCACTAACGTTGCTGCAGTGCAAATTCTGTCAGCCTCAAAGGAAACATTTATAGCCAGGAGGGGACTGTTGTTGCCCAGTGTAGAAATCTCAAATGCAAACATTAGATATTACATTTTTAACAGCTCATCTAGTAATCTGTAACTCATTAAAGTACCAGTTACTTTTCTGTTTCCCCTCTTAACATATCACTTTGTGACAGGGCGCTCGGCATTTAAAAGGGTTCGTGCAGATATGTCTGAAGAAAATAACTTCAGAATGGACAAACAATCCCTTTCATGAAAACTGCTATTCAGACTTTGTAACAATGTCTCTCTCATAAGACAAATAGAACTGCTATCATTTCTGTTGACAGCGAGCAGACCAACAGTTTATGCATACTGAGTGACAAAGCCATCTATTTTCTTTCCGGAAAAACAGGCAATACACACTCTGGCAATTGAACCACAAATGAGGAGTGAAAAATTCAAACTTCCTCTGCCATCCACCATCATTTATACAAGTCATAGAAATATTTGATTGCTCTTGCATATCTCCTCGCGCTTAAGGAGGCAGCCAACCAATACACGGCCACGTAAACAAAGTCTGGGGCTTCTATATGAGCCTATCATTTAGGAATCCAAGCAAATCAAGCTTGCAAACAATCAGCAGAGAGGGGAAAAGGCTACTTGTTCCTGTGCTTTGAAGGTGTAAACAGAGACCCTTATTTAAGGTAAGATTAGCTGTGCATCCTTGATACACCTCTGCACTGAAACAAGGCAAGAGTCCTTGATTTTTCACAACAATGGGTGCCAGCTCTTGAGAAAGACACATTCATATTCATGAATTAAGCATCTATAGTGATAAATTATAAGCATGCCGCTACCGCGAGAGGTGGAATGATAGAAACCATTTGAATACTATAATCATGTGGAGTATTCATGCTAGTTACCAAAGTATCAAAGTATATGTATTTCACTTTTTTGAAGTGTGCACCATGGACAGGGTGGGATTTCTCAATAATTAAGTTTGATTAAGAGTAGTGCTCTTAACGTAGGATGGAGAGAAGCAAACGCCAACAAAGATGAAAAAAAAAACCCTCCTTGTTGTTGTGCAGTCGTATCAGTTGAAGACTTTTCCTTCCCTGTGTGGCTACATTCACCTTATTCAATGGTGAACTGCACAGGAAGCTTAGTACAGCTAAGAATTTAATTAATGCCGTCTTCCCGCATTCACCATTCTGCAAGCGATATCCAAGATCATGCATCAGTCAGATGTGGTATCTGACATGATATTAAATTTGAACATTTACACCTTACAAACAGAGAGCACTCAAAGACATGAGCTGATAGGATGGCGTGATAACGTTTTGAAATCATTGCCACTAAATTAACCTGATTCTAATAGGATCTGAGGTAGATAACATGGAAAATTACTGTTTTCTTTTCAAGGCAATATACAAAATGGAAGCGCTACAAATTGATTTCTATTTCCTTCCTAGATGCCCTCCCCCATCCACACATTTTCATAATTTGAGATGAGGCGATATGGCATTAATATTCCCTATCTTATCTTGTCACATCCTGAAATTGTTGGAGAGGATATGATTAGCTGAACAATAGCATGAGAAATGCACTTTATGAAGGCTATCCAGGTTTTTATGACAGAGGGTGGAGAGGTGGAGAATGGGCCAGGAAGCAGACACGATGGCAGTCAAATGCCCTCGTTCCTGGATCTTGATTTGTCGCAGCAGGCATTCAGAAGAGCCCAGGAATCGACGGTACATGCATGCCCACCGGTGTTGGCCATTCAGACGCGATTAGCATTTTATTATTGTTTATGGGCCATTTAGGAAGCAGGAAGACAGCCCCGAGCCAACGTTGCAAGGAGGGCTCCAAAGCACAGTGTTTTGGACTGGTTAAATGCACCATTAAGCCTTTTAAAATGAGCTCCACCCGTCAGAGACTAAAAACAAACGTGGCTTTCTGGCTATCAATGGGCACCACTTAGAGGAAACAATGCCCTGTTGAGGCCCACCAGTTTCCTCATCAATGAACATCAAAGATGAATGAGCCCTGGCTGACAGCTTTGTTTTGACTCTGATAGCCACAAAGCCCTGCTCAATATCATCCTGGTCCTGCTCCTCTGGGCTGCCCTAACAGGTGCGACCCATCCTCTCAATGCACCATTTGACAAGGCTGCGGATGGGCAGGGGGTGGCGGGGGGCTTTGGTCCACATCCTCCTTAATCCATGCTACTATAAAAACACTTTGAAAAACAAACGTTTGTTTGGCCAAAGTCAAAGCCCTGGAGCCTGGGGCTCATCCGTCTGTCTGCCCAGGCTTTCTCCCCTTTATTCCTGCCAGTTTTTGTCAGAGCTTCAACTCTTCCCCGCTCATTTGGACAGGACATTAAACAAGACCCAAGAGGATCTGATTCCCAGCCATTTCCCACAAGAGGAATACATACAGTTACAACAGCCAATTGTTTGGATTATGATAACAGTAGCTCGAGATAAAGAAAGAGCAGAAAAGGCGGGTCTGGGGGGGATCTCACAGATGAAAACATGGTGTTAAGAAAAAAACAACTGCCTGTATCGAAAGATGCCGAATGAACAAACCCGATTATCGGTCACGTTATTCTTTAGATGCAAAGCGTTTCGAGACAGCTAATTTCCATGCTCGCCCTTTTCTGCTTTTCACAGTAAGAAATGTGTTTTTCCGCCAGTGATAGGCTCCCACTACTTGGTGGGGAGATTAGAGCTCCTCCACTCAGGGACACAGAAAGGCCTTCAGCCTGGCAGAGAGTGAGGGGGAGAGCCAATGTTGAGCATTTTAATCTAGAGTCACAAAGATAAGATGCAATGGCAGATCAATATGTGCTCTATGGTGGCAGCTCCCTGAGAACTTGTCTCTCTTCCTGTGTACTAAGAAGACTTTACCCTGTGTGCCCCATGGCTTCATTTCTCCACAGACCAGCTATCTGCAGTAACTGTCTCTCAGTGACATCTCACACCGGGGCATGTTTAACCCGTGACACCACGCAAAACAGACGGTGAATATCTAAATAGGATCGCCTGTGAAATTTGCCATGATAAATCTCTCCAGGAATCATCCAGTTTGAATATTTGATATGGCATCTATCCTTGGCTAGCTCAGGGGGCGAGGCAGGAACGATAAGGGATATTCAGAGGAGCGATTAGATAAAAGAAAGCTAAATTCTTTTTCGATTGTGGGAGATGCATAGCTATGGTATTTGCACTCTGCCGTGTCTGTGTGACTGAAGTAAAGTGTATAGGTAGCATTCAGGATGTCATTTTTACTTAATTTGCTCTCCTTTGCATCATTGTGGCATTCCATCATTCCAGCACCATCAGATGAGCTGTGAGTAGTGAGGCATCATAGAAAAGATAAAAATGAAAATTCTTCTGTGCTATTGAGAATCTTTGCAATAAAAACTGAAACACCTTGAACTCCTTTAATTTTCAGCTAGATAAACAGCTCCCACAGCATGCCATTATGCTTTAAAGAGACACAAAACTCTCATTCGCGTGCACTCATACTGACATCATTAGCACACACAAGTGGGTTACGATTCGTCTCTTTCATGTCGGTTTCCAGCAGCCCACATCCTTCGGCGTCGACCCCCGTCCTTCACGTTTTGAGCACCGTGACATCCGACACGACTGCGTCCTAAACAGAATCGGATCATTAAAGGAGAAAACGCGAGGCATTGTCATGTTTGTTTGTTTTCATCCTGGGCAGCAGTTCAGATACAGCAAAGGCTCGGAGCCAGACTTGGCCCTCGCTGCAAAAAAGAAACACGATGAACCAAATCTGCATTTGTGAGCGCAAAACATGTACTGTAAATGACAACCGCTGTGCTTCGGGCAAAGGGTGGATGCTGCAAGTCGGCGGTGTGTGTGTGCTCGCGAAGATGTGTGAGCGTTTGAATGTGACAGCAGACCTCGCTAAGGACTAGCAATCACTCCATTCAGCATCTGCTGCCACACAGCTCATATTGTCATTCCCCAGTTTAAAGGAACCTTGAGCGGCTTCAAAGATCTTTTCAAAGCCTTAATCCTAATAGGTCGCGGTTTGTTCTGTCACATCAAAAGGGGGAGAGAGGAGGTAGGGGGAATAATGCATCGGGGCTGGCAGAGATTCTTAAGGGTGGAAGATTGGCAGAGGATTTGCAGTGCGGGGAGGACAGAAATCTGAAATATCGGACACAGAATGCCTGCTGTAATAGATATGAAATAGGTCTTCTCAACAGCATGAAAGGCTGACATTTCCAGAAAGTTTGTCATGAGAAGGCCCTTTTATTCCCCTTCGTCTATCTGCGTTTGTACTGCCACCATGTCCATAATGGAAATTCGCAAGTGTCACTCTAACAGGTTATAGAATAAGATTGGACATTTAAGATTTTTTTTCCACTTCTTCCCTTTTTTATTCAGTGTTTAGAATTTTCTGTGAGAGACCAATTGAGTCCAAGCCGTTTTAGAAAAATGACTTCTGCATGGCACTCCAGTGTGAAATCCACCTCCGGCACTTGTTTTCTGACCCGGTTTTACAGCGAGCTGGAAAAAATACGCCCTCGAAATAGTTTTTAAACCGTTTTCTTGGATTATAATATCTCCATGTTATGCAATATGATATATATATATATATATATATATATATATATATATATATATATATATATATATATCTGGCAAATTTCATTGGAGAAATTTGTGGAATGACTAAGCCTATTTGATGAGCAGATAAAATGCTTCTGTGACGATAAAGTTCAGATCAAGTCTGCCAAAGCATATAGTGGGTGTGAGACGTGCTAGACCATAAGTGTCACTTATGTGTTTACTCCTCACCTCTCTGACACTTTATCAGCTCTGATGGTGTCTCTCATGCATTTCACCTGATCGACTAAGCAGACAAAGAGATGTGGTCCAGTGTTTCAACAGTGCACAAGTGTCCAGCTAATTAGGTGCTCATGGGAACCCGGGCATTGATTTTCTGTCAGCATGTCTGCCCCCGAAAAAGAAACAGGGGCTGTTTGTCTTTTCAAACGATGCACCGTGCACAATTGATAACAGCGATAAAACGGGTCAGGGGTGTAGCATAAGCAAACCTGGACACACTATACCCGTGGGAACCCACATATATATATATTTATATATAATGATGCGGTTTAATTGTACGGCTTTGTATGGGAAATGGGTAGGCTGCGAGTAGCTGGAAGTAAACAAAGTTTGTTGGGGATGGAAATGGACTGAGTTGTCTGACAAAAACATATCTTTTCAGCTCTGCAAAGGCGTGAAATCCCTCTTGTGCTTGTTATTTCACACTCCTGTGGCTTCAACTTGGGCCAGCAGTGACACAGTAAACAAACAAACACATGCGTTCTTGCAAACACACACCACAGTATTCTAAAGAGAAGGGATTTCGGCAGAGAACTTACTAATGACCTCACATTTTCAGGCTTCTCACTCATGGAGAATATCCTGGAATACCTACTGACAATTTTTACATTATTCCAATACAGCACAGCTCTAGCATTAAAAAAGAGCTATTTTTCTAGAATAGCAAAATAACCAAGGATGCTGCCTATCCCTCACATTCTCTCTGAGATTGGAAACACGGCTCAGCTGAGCACACAGAGCACTGCCATGTATACTGTAAATAATGGTTTCAGTATCACACTGGACAGTGTGCCAGCCACCTGCTGATCCAACCACACACAGGTAGAGCCAGCCCGGGTGCCGCGGGGCTGTAGACATGGGCATTCAATCTGCCAGCAAACTAATCAGTGAAAAGGATGACCTCCAAGCTTATCAGAAGGGGTCATGGATGTAGGTGGAGGAGGCAGCAGTAGGAGAGAAGGGATGTTTTGCACAGCCACAGCAGGGTGACACCGGCCGCAGAATGGGAAAATTCTCAAATCTCAGTGTAGGAGGTTAGAAGAGCGCAACCCTTGAGGAGGTGAGGGAAGCTTGGCTGCCTACCACCCACACATTACCTGAACATGTCAGAGTCCTGTGCCAACACCTTCAGCCCAACGATGATATGAATGCCAGGTTCACTTGCTTCGCAATGGATATCTGGCAGCCACTATATTATTGGCACTGGGCATTTGTGGGTGTAAACTCTGTATCACGATAAAGAGCAGCGTATACCATGAGTGTGAGTTTGATAAATAAATCTTGCCAGAATTAATGGGCATTGCCTTGCGTCGCACGTCTTGTACTGCAGATGCTCGAGTACTGCATTGTCTCTGAAGCACTAAACCCTGTTAAAAAAACAAAAAAAACCAATTCAATTCACTAGATAAACGCCCATCTTTGAAATGCAAGGACGTTTGCCTTTAAATTGAAGAATGTTCTTTTGCCTTGGCACAGAGATGCACACCGCTGAATCGAAGCATTATTTCAGCTCCTTAACTGATCACCGCTGGAAACAATTCTGTATCAGCATTTAAAGGTACAAGGCTGTAATTCAGAAGGTAATTTCACATCTTAACAGAATCCAATTAAAAGCATGGACATTTCAATTAAACCTCCCCCCGGCTTGTCGCTACAGTGTCACAGCATAAGTGAAATTGGAATCAGATTACGGAAAGAATCTGAAGAAGTGTTTTTCAGCGCAATAAGGATCACGCATTGCTGATAGAGACCCCTGTCATGCATACTGCAGGAAAAAAATAGCCCTTCTTTGCTAACATTAGTCATTTAATTCTCCCTCGTTATTAATTTCACAGCAGATTACCTGAGAAGATACAAAATGCTGTCAGCAAAGAGTTTTAATTAAGTATGGGGTATGTTGCTGAGAGTACCTTATGTGAAACTGCTGCCTTATAATGCTCTTGTTTTAATTACTTCAGAGTGCCCCCTCATTAACCTCTGTGGAGATGTGCTCCAAACTGCTGGCTGAATTACACACACTGCACTCCGAAATTGCTTATATCCACATACAGATACTTGTATTAATATTTATATTACCAGAAATGATACGACTGTTTCCAGTTCTTAAAAAAAGAACTTTTTTTTTTTCAATTTCAAAGTAAAAGAAAAAAACAGAAGCATTAGGAAATCTGTGCTTTGAACTTCCAGCTGTGAGATAACCTTGGTGGCTAAGGGCACCATGACGACCCCTGGTGGGAGGTGTAATTTCAGATTAAAAGCCTGCATTTTTGCCTTATTAAAAAGAGAGGGAGAGAGAGAGAAAAAAGTCAACATATAGTATGTGAGTTTTCTATACAGCACGTCTAACAGTGAGCCTGAAAATGTATTTAATTGAAATAAATATTTCAGAATTATCTCTGCTGTTCTGCATGTAATAATTACAACAAAGCGTTAAAAAAAGAAAAAGGAAGGTAAAATATGGATAGTCCCTTTCTGAGGTGCTGCATTGAACCAAACAAAGATTGCTTTTGTTTTATCATTTTATTGCTCCGTGGCGCGTCTCTGTCAGGCAGCTGTGGGTGGTCGCTCAGCCTGAAAATGTGGGTCGCTGTGGACGTTTCCCTTTTGATCCTTTTCATCCTGAAGTTTCTGAATGGTCTGATATAGATTTCAAACATTACTCCAAAAGTGGGCTCCTGTTCAAAATATGCGGATGCACCACTGTCCACCCTCACACCTTAATGTGGTTTAACAGGATACATTAGCTTTTAATGGCACTTAATTGTACAAAAAGGAAATCCATAACCACATAAGGAGAAAAGTCAAGTATTTCCAAGCTCTTTATAAGAACAATTTAGAGCAGACAAGTGCTTTTCAAACCTTGGATTGGAATCAGTCCGACAGTCTGGCCATGAGAGCGGTGGTGCGCATTTGTAAGCCTACAGTGCCACCATTTGGTCGTGTTGGGGAGCGTCACTTGCCAATCTTAAAATAACAAATTATGTTTGGTTATGCATCAAAAGTCCTGTTTAAAAAAAAGAAGAAATAATTAAACAACAATCTTACAGTTGCCACAGTAAGAGTTTTAACTCTGCACTGAACCAGTTTTCAGGAAACAGTGGCTCTGCGGAGGGCTTCAAACTCTGCCTCAGCGTCGGGTATATGATTTCAAACATGAGCTGGACCCGAACTCCTTCCAGGTGCCAAATTAGAGAGGAAAAGATCCAGTCCCATTGTTAGTGTTGATAGATTATCGTAGGTCCGTGCCATCTTAGATAACGAGCAATAACCTGCTCTTCAAGAACAGGGGAGGTTTGCCAAGAAGGAATGGTGATTACAGTCAATTAAGACTGATGACAAAGCACCAATAATAACCCAGTGTGTGTGTGAGCATGTGTGAGCTTGTTTTATTCACTCATTCTTCCAAACTACCCTGTTTTGTGTAATCAACATCTGTTGTGACAGGCACCCTCCTCCTTTCTCAGAATGGCCCACTTCAGATAATGAGTGTCATACCAAACTGCAGGGCGAAGGCTGATTTTACTCCTCTTTTTACTCCTCCTCTTTGGCCTCTGCTCTCACTACCCTCTGTTTTCCTCTCTATCATTCAAGACATCCATTATTGGGAACCTTGAAAACGAGAGACAAATGCTTTCACAGCATTGTCAGTGGTGGATATGTGGGGGTGACAGAAGAACAGAGTGCAGTCTTGTTTTCTTTAATGAAAGCGATGCTTCACCGTTGACTAAATTTCTTGTTAATGTCTTTATTTTACATTCACAATTTTGCTTTTTGGTATTCAGACAAAACATGAGAACTTGTGAGATTTTTCCTACAGATTATTCTGTTATTGCCATTTAAATGGATTCTGTCAGTCTTATCTGCACCGATGCACCTGCATCTGCAGACCTATGGCTATGAAGCATATTTACTCCTTGGGAAAAGAAAGAAATCCAGATCTGCAGCCTTTGCAGCTCAGCAGGTTTGTTTGCTTCAGTGGTTTAGGCGCCATCTTCTGGTAAAATAGGTCAACTCCAAGAACCTAGGATGGATGGTTGTGAGGACAATAATTAGAAAACAAAAAAATAGTATTACATAACGTCATAAAGGATCTTTCCATATTTAAAAAAGTTTCCACCTGACCCCTCAGAATCACATAAAATTAAGCCATTTGAATTTTAAACGCATACTATGAGCATTTCCTGAGTTACAGCCTCTCAGTCCACCTCATTCATCTTTTTCTACAGAAAGTTTGAGCAAAGCTTGAACAACCAAATCTTTATGAAAGTCCACAAGTTGGTAAATATTCATAGCACAAATTTTACATGGCTTCATTAAATACACTACACATTGTTCTAGAATATTTGCAGATCCTAAGGTGGGAAGTGCCCCATGATTTTTCATATGTAGCGGTGGCACGGTAGTTGTATAAACCTTTATTTTTTCACATAAGGCTAAAACGATTTTAAGCCTGCAGTCGGATCTGTGTTTTTAATCAGTTACTAAGAAGTGTAAGTAAAATCATTTTAGGTCAGAATTGCTTACAAAATGAGACAGATTGGTTCAGACAAGTAAAAGTGTGAAACTGCACTGAATGTCACTTTAGTGGGTTGATTAATAAATCTATCCATGTTCTTCAAACTTAATATTTATCTCAGAACGATGTTCTGAAAAACATAAAACCTAGTAGTGTCATGAGTACAGTGAACTCTTTTTAAGGTATCATAACCGTGAGAGTACTTAAAACTACAGAAAAGCTTTGCTGTTTTGAAACTACCTTGTATTCTTATATTAATTCATCAAAACCTCCAGTTTAAAGTGTCAAGTGGCAGCAGCTGGAATGAGCAGTGAAGCTGTTATACTTTCATTCTCTTTTTAAGTGTCACCATAGCAGGGTGTGAATATCAAAAAATGCAAGTCCTTTTAATCTGAAAGTTGGGTTCCACGGTTCATTTTTAACTTCACTCTAAAAATTAGTGCATTCGGCTCTGAGAGTTTGCAGGAAGACATGAAATATTTTGAATACACCCTCTGACGTGTTCCCAGGCTTCCAACTACAGTGAGATAAAGTGCAGGCTTGTGTCTGCTTTTATACATATACAGCAGAGGAAATAATTAATATTAATGATCATTTACCAAGAGGCACCCAAGAAACCTAAATGACTTAAAGTTCCTCCTGAGATGTGTGCGAACCTGGTGACCAACTACAGCAAAGGTCTCACCAAGGGTTTCTCCACCGCGCACTAAATGATGACTTCCTTGAGGATCAAATATTTATTTCACTTGGTGTAATGTGTTAAACCGAATTTAATTTAATGTGTTTTTTTCCGGACTTTTGGTTGATATTCTGTCTCCTTCCAAAAAGTGAAACTACCAGACAAAATGAGAAGCTGTAAAAAATGAACGACTGAGTGAACTGGGATCTACGTGCAGAGAAGCCAAAGAAAAAGCAAGATTAAGACCTAAAAAGAAGAAACCAATATATAGCGGGCCAAGGAGCAGCATGGATGAAAGTGATGTTCAGTGCCGAATGACAAATCTGCAGTGTGAAACATTTAAAGACGACTACCTGAACAAATTTTCTGGCTAATGGGGTTGCATATCAGGTAAAGTACCGGGCGGCATGACCATCATTAACTCAGCACTATTCACACAGGATCACACTTGCATGTTGGGCATTTTTCTCATCTGACAGAAAGTAGGTTTGGTGATAATGAAGCCATTTTTCAGGATCATAATGCATCTTGCTGCAGAGCAAAGAGTGCTCAAAAAGGCAGCTAATATCAACTTCGTGCCATGGGCAGCAAACAGTCTGGATCCAAGTCTGATTGAAAATTTATGGTGGAAATTGAAAAAGTAAATTTCCATAGTGAGCATCCATGCTGGAAAGCTGATCTGCCAGCCGCTATTTGGGAAGGCTGGTTGAGAGAGCAGGTTGATACAGAATATTGCTTTTCATTAGTGAAATCCATCCATGCCTCAGAAAAATCAGGTCGTTATGAAAGCCACAGGAGATGCAATAAATTATTAATTTTGGTGTTTTTGTAGATTACGCCATCATTTTCCCCTCAACATCGAGTGTTTCCATTTCTACTTTATCTGGAAAAAATATAGCGTTAATTAAAATAATTCCATTTAATTTATTTGAGGCATGTTTGGCTGTTAGACAAAGAAGAAAAGCAATAAGAGTGAAGGTTGAAATGATGCTACTGAGACCTGCTAAGATGTTTTATTTGAAGATGGTGGAGCTGACAAAAAGACGAGTGTTAAGGTTTTTATTGAGTGTGACCAGGATGGAGAAAATTAGAAATGGCTACGTCAGAGGAGTGGTTCAGGTTGAGCACTTTGGGAACAAAGTTGGAGAGGCGAGGTGAGATGATTAGGACATGTGCAGAGGTGGGATAGAGCATATACTGGACACAGTGGACAAAGGATGCTGAAGATGGAGCTGGTCGGCGGGAGGAAAAGAGGAAGACCTCAGAGAAGATTTATGGACATAGTGAAGGAGGACATGCAGAGGGCTGGTGTGACAGAGAAGGATGGAGCCAGGTGATTCCCTGTGATGATCCCTAAAGGGAGCAGTTGTGTCATAATTGTGATTTGTTTATGTCCTTCAAAAAGTGGTGATTTCATTTGTCAGTTACCCTTAGTTTTGATATTACTTTCATTTATTTTATTAATATGTGTGAACATACGCACCGTGTCCCTCTCTAGCTTTAGTGTTAGAGACTAAAAGGGAAAGCATTCTGTACATTCTTTCAAATCTTATTTTAGTTAGTGTTTCAAGAGCATATTATTTTAGTTAGTTTTTGTTTGTTTGGGTTTGTTTTTCAACCCAATTATACTTTTATACTTCAATTCACTAATTATACTTCACTCACCTGATGACCTTGTGTTGGACAAAATGGGCAATCACTACTTTATCTTTAATTTTCATGAAACAAATTCTAATTTGCAAGCACATTTCTGTTTGTTGTTGTTGTTGTTGTTGTTATTCCAAAAGGTGATTTATGAAACAGGATTTATGACTGGGGTCATATATAAAAAATAAAGAAATTACCTCTTGTACAAGTATCTTTATGAGTCTAAGTTATTGTACCTAAAAAAAAAATCAGAACTGTGATATTATCCTTGTTACAATTTCCTCTTGGTTCGATCTCTTGTAAAACACATTTTTAATTTGAATGACATTAAAATAAAGAATAAACTTTCTTTCTGTTCTTTCTGTTTAAAAATGTCTTAATATCATTCATGAAAGACACGTTGAACATAGGCCAACAAGTCATTTACAACAGTTTAAATACAGACAATCATTTTGGGGAAAATATGGAAATCACTTTTTCTTATCAGTGTATATAGTATCATGAATATCCATCCACTGCTCCTCTACTGTAGTGTTTTACCTTAGACACCAGAGGGCGCTTGGGAGCTATATCAACCCCCTTTTATCAAAATAAAGAGGTATACAGTCTCACAGTCCCATTTTTAAACTAAAGCTTGCTGCCAATACTCAAACTTTTAGACAGGACAGTGCACTCAAGCCCACTACTATCAGTTTCTGAAATTAAAGTAGACAAACTCCTCCGTGGTGCTTTGAAAAGTCTGTTCTTAACCTAGAAAACTGAAATGAGTAACCTTACTTCTAGCAGGGACGGAGAGTAAAGCTGAAGGTGCAAGGTGTAAAAGACATAAACACGGAGGCGTATTCATGAGGTCTAACCACGCCTCCGTTAGACTGCGCTTCCGTGTTTACACACCCACAAAAATAGGAGACTCCAGCGGCCGTCGGGCGGCTGTTTACCGAGCAAGCAGAGTAGCAGTGAGGAAAGTGACAGCCACACGGGAGGCTCGGTGTATGGTGAAAGACAGGTGATTTCAGCTTCCACGGTCGCATTTTAAAGCGTAATGTTCACTCGAAGGGGGCATGGAGACGTCAAGAAATCTACACAGAAAGTTCTGGACCCAAAGAAGGATGTGTTTACCCGGTTCAAACACCTCCGGACTCTGTTAGGTGAGTGAAATGTCACCGGGGAGCTGGATGCTGCATCGTCGAGGCTTAGCTAAGTGGAGCTAGCTAGCTGGCACCAGCCGACTGCTAACGTCAAACAAGGCGTCAGGTCAGCTGGCTGCTTAGTGCGAGTCCAGCCGGCTGACCTGTAACATGCATCTGCATTATGCCGGTACCCTCTGCTGTTTGAAGTCTTTGTTCATTTAAAATATGAGACAAATCGCACTGTGATGAGGCATGGATGCTAGCTAATACAAGCTAGCTCCCCTGCGGCTACCTAGCCAGCCAATAATGCTAACTGATGCAGGGAAACAGATGCCGAGAACAGGCTTTGCTGCTCTTCGGTCCTGTGCCATCATTATAGTGTTAAACACGTAACTGAAGCTTCGTCATTCAGCATCGATTCGCACAGGTTGAAGTCTCTGTTTGGACTTTTGGAGAGAAGACAGGGCTTTCTTACTGCAGGTTACCTTCCCGAGTTTCAGTCAACTTGCCTCTACCTTTTTTTGAGAAATTTGACATGATATTGACATAAACGTGTTACACAAGAGCAGTCATTTATTTTAATCCACTGGACAAGGAAGTGCAGAATTTATGAGGCTCATAAAACTGTTGTCTTCTTGCGCTGCGTTAATAAAAAAGAGACACGACTATGTTCTGCAGTCACCTGACTTGTGTTGTCCATACGAGCTGTTAAACGGTCTGAGTTTGCACGGCTTATTCCATTGATAAACTGTAATAATGACAAGTGAATGCTGAATCTACACTGATTTAAGCAGAACCGATGACGTGCAAGTTGTACATTTTATCATGCCGAATCATATCAAAGACAAAATAAATGCAGTGCTGGAATTTGAAGGCACCATCATCCTTTTTATAAATGAAGAGCGCATCCATTGGCTGAAAAATATATGTGATAGGCTAATATCTGGTGATATGTCACTGGTGTATTATTGGTTTCTCGTATTTGGAACTCAAACGTTGTATTAGAGGCCAGGAGGTCAAATGTTACAGTCGCCTCCCATCAGAACTCTGTTGACAACATCATGAATGCTGTACTATATCTTGTGCTCTTCTGTTATTCTCCGTGCTTTGTCAGTAATCGAGGTCAGTGTGGAGAGGAACAAAGAGATCTGGAGAAAAACTGCAATCTGCTCACTCTGAGTGCAATAAATCATGTCTTTCAGAAATATCATTCAAAGTAGGTCATGTATGTGTATTTCTTGACGTGGACCACACAGAGGTGAACATCTAGGCAGTTAATTTTCTCTTGTTTTTATTTGATGATTAATGGTTATATCCCCAGAGTAGCTGGAAAACAGATGCAGTAAACACAGTTTCTTCTCTTGTTTTTATTTAGATTTTATTTTATTTATTTTTTTACATAAAGCTTTGAAAAATATTGGAAACCTTTTTACATATTGTCCCAAAATACACACGATGACTGATTTGGGTAAGTTTTAGTTACAGTAAACACTAATTGCTTTTAGTTAGAGCACTTTTAGAGCTTCTAAAGTTTGGTATGTCTGTGGTGGCAGTGAAATTCAGAGGAAAGTCCGAGCACGTTTGCCATGTTTAGAGTTTAAACCATCGGTTCATTGACACGTGCCTGCTTGTAACCTTTTCATATAGTGACTTGTTATCCAATTTATTGATCCTCAGTACTGCAGCAGGATTGTAATAGCCACTGTCAGCCTAACAGTTGTAGCTTGAGCAAAGCTGTGGGAAGTTGATATGGTTGAAGTTTTTTTGCTATCATAGCAAACTTTCAATGTCAAGACTAGTACAGCCAAGGTGGAGGTCAGCACAGTGCTCTGCCTGCCATCTGTGTTTTTCTTTCCCTCATGTGCAGCTAAAGATAAGGCTGGTCTGTTTGTCCAGCAGCTGATAGTTGGGCCGACGTTGCAATCTCCCCCAAATTCCCAGATTACACCGAGCTTGCAGTTCAGGAAGGATTTCCTCCTGGTTCTGCTGGTTCCTGTGTGGCAGGAAGCTTGATGAGAGATGGGGGTGAGGTGGAGGACAGGGCAGGACAGGGACTTGGATAGAGCTGACCTTCTTTCACCAATCACGCTGTTTTATCTTTTTGAAATATTTAAATGTTATTATTCATAACACTAGCAAGAGAAGACATTTCCAGAGGCGGCAGGCTGGAACAGCTTCTGGTGGGAGGAAATTTAATATGTAGCTTCTTGTTAAACTTTACAACCTGTATGTCAAGCATCCACAGCTGGGGTTTACCACACTTATTTACTATGTTCCAAGGAGAAGATACCATTAAGGCACAGTTTGTTTTTTAATGACTCTTATGTTTTCAGTAATCCTTTAATTTCTGCACAGAAGTTTTCAACCTGCTCGTCTTCTCTCAAGGTCATTGTCTATTAAGTTATCCAAAATTTGACCTCTTTATGTCATTGCAACACCAACACCAGAAATTTGGTAAACAGGCTTGTTAAATCAGTGGTACTATCAGCAGTATTGTACTTGAAAGGACAATCTGTGGTCTGGGCTATTTTCAGAGTGGCCCTCTATTGGTTTTCTGCTCACTGAGCCGATCTGTGGGATAGAGTGTGAAAGCTGCTGCATGTTAATTTGCTGGTCATGCCTGGCTGCATTTGGCTGAGGTTGTTAATTACAGGAGCCCAGCAAAACCACCTGATCACTCACTGCTTCACACACTTGTGGCACCAACCGCTTTTCCTTTGACTTCTCTCTGTGCGAAGTCTTTCTCATCCTCGGCCCCCCACCTGCTGAGCTCGCTGTGCATCCCAGTGCTCCAGGTTGTTCATAGTGACCTGGAGTATGATGATGAAAGTGTAGGAAATCCTTCATTGACATGAATGTAAACAACAGTGTTTGTCTGGAGGAATACCCATTGTATCCCCGGGGCAGTATTTCTTTTTTAGTGCCAAGTCAGCTATAAACGAGTCACGCTGCTGCATTTGAAGCTCGTAAATGTTTAACTCAAAGCTTTTCGTTTGTGAGGACTTGAGACCGGGTGCCTTGGTTGAAGGAGTAAATTAGCTGTTGTTTCTTTACTTTTCAGCTGGTGTAAACAGGCTCAGTTGGAATCTGCTTGTGAACTGCACTGGAACAAGTGTTGCCAGTGATAACACTCAGGTGTGTTTGTTGTAGGTCTTGGTATTTTTAAGTTTGCAACCAAAGGTAAACCTGGGGAAAAAATGAAGCTCTGTACTCATCGTTCACAAAAAATGAAAATGGTGTCATTACACTCTGCCTTTCTTCGTGTGCTGTTGTGTGGGTCGGGGTCAACTGAAAGTGCTGCTGTTAGAGGAGGAAATCACAAGTTGAAGCACCAGGGGGGAACAATGAGCACAACACTGGAAGTGCTCTCAAGAAGGTCCTCTGTGTGGCTGAAGTAAAGGCTGAGATCACTTGACTTCTGATTCTGCCCCATTTGTACAACACTCAGGTTAGACTTGTGAACAAGTCCAGCCTCTTACCATCTTTTATCCCACACTGCGTAGGCAGGATATCAACACTTAAAAAGTGTAGTGCAGTTCAATGCAAGTGTCATATTAAACTGTCCTTTCAGGATTTTATTAACCTTTCACAGTCTTGAGTTTTGTTTCTTATTTTCATGCTATCACCAACTAAACTTGTATCCGAGTCATCATGGATGATTAAAGCTTTTTGACACTAATTGGCATAAGTGGACTCTTTAATGTTACAAGTAAAATAAATCTGACCACTTTTAAACCAAAAACTTTTACCTGGTTTCCAGATAAATGAAGAAGTATGCAGAAAGAAATCATTGTTAGTTCCCTGTCAGATAAACTGTTAATATAATGATGTTAGAAGCATTGTGTGCTGCTTAGATTAGATGGCAGCTTTAACAGCTCTGTAGTGTTGCCTATTACAGCAGCACCTCCTCTCATAATGGTCTAGGCATTTAGCATCTTAGCACGTACTTAACACGTGCTAAATGCCTTATTAAGAGAAGCACAGAGATGCTTCAGAATAGACATGAGGAATATCTAACACTGTATAATCATGGAATAGTGTAAAGCTGCCTGATTTGACTGTACATTATAAATTGTTGTAGACTTTATCAGTTAAATTTATATTTAATATATATTTGCTCATAAAGGTGAATGTTTTTAACTGCTTTATATTAGTTGATAGGGTCGGCAGGACTATGACTCTGTCATGGATATCAATTATTTATTGTGTTGCAGTGATATCTAACAAGGTGGTCATGTTAACCACATGGTTTATTTAGGCTGGAGGGGAAGATCTATTTCCTTTCATAAAGTCTATAATTTTTACTGTCTTGTCAATCAAGAATGGGAGCAGCTACTGGCATCAACAGGTAGACGACGCTTCTGCAGCAAAACAGAACTTAGCCATGCAGGTTATCAAATAGTCACTTCTAGATGTTATTGTTACTTACTGTGCTGCTTCACTGATTTAAGTACCCTTTGAGTCAGTAATAAAACCCAAATATGTGTATATCATGGTGCAGTTGATCGTAATGAAAGTGTCAGCTTCAGTCTCTCGGGGCTATTTATCAGAAGCAGCATCGCCCCCCTCCCTAGAGACAACTAGACTTCTTAAAAATCGATCCTTAAAAGAAGAGACTGGATTATAACTGTCATGATCTCAAAAATGTAAAAGCAGCAAAACAGGTTTGTTTTTGTCCACATCTGCAAAAAGGCTCATGTGAGCCTATTACAGTGTGAAAAATGGCTGATGATCTAACAGATAGCTGCTGGGCAGACGAATGTAAAACCTCATCCACGTATTTGTTTTAGATAAATCAGTGGAAGAGCTTTTTTAAAAGAAGTTATAGAGGAACTAAGGTAAGCTGGGGAAAAAGCTTCAGTTCTACATAAAGACTGAGTTATCTGGCCACACACAGGAAGCAGGTGGAAGGTGAAAAACGAGTGTTTTGACCAGTAGTTGTCAGAGTCACTCTTGTAAATGAATGATGATTTATTTATTCATTAGCTACATTGGAACAGATCAGAGATTAATAACTCTGTAGGCAAAGAGCTTCAGGCTTTAAGAACAAGATTAAAAAGTAGATGTAATAAGAGGAACAGTTTGTTTCCACCCTTGTTTCTGCTGTTAATGTTGGTGGCTTCTAAACTGGTGGCAGAGTCAAGATAAGCATTTGGCAGTACAAAGAAGTCCTATCCCGCAGTCCCTGGGTGATTAGAATTGCAAATCATGGCACCATAAAACAGAAACTAGCTATCGCGCATTATAAATGCTGGATCGGCACACCTCAGTAGGAGTGGAGGGCTCTTATTAGTGTTAAGTTGATGTTGAAGTACGTCCATACCGTAGTAGTGACAGTTTTAGGGTGTCCCGTGTCTGTGTTTTCAGGTGTTTCTCATACACCATCAGAATAAACTCTGGGGCCATTTCTTTGAGTCTTTTGGAAATGTTCTTGGCTTTATTTTCTTTTTGCCATCACTGCTGTTTATCAGAGCCCACATTTCAGATATAAAGATATGTTTAAATCACATGCTTTTGAATGAATTCCTTTCCTCCCCTTTTAGCTACAGGCCAGCTGATGAAATGGAGAGAAAAACACCAAAACCCTGTGTTGTGCTGTGGGTGATCTGTGTTTCACCCACTGCAAAACCAGTTTGACAGGTTTCACTGTTGACCTTTCCTGTTTTTATAATGGCCAAACTTAAACCTAGCCCCCGTGTTTTACTGTGGCAGCATGTTATTGAGATCTGATCTCAGGGTGGATTTACATTTCATGTTGCCTTTTTGAATGCACAAGCTCCCGCTAATCTTAAGCAGTTTTAAAGCCAAGTAAAAACAAACACTCAGGTTTGGCTTACAGTCCATCAGATTAGTAGTTTGAGTAAAGCACAATCGAGGCTGGTGTTTGTTTCAAAAATAGTCAGTGACAAATTGATATTCAATGAAAATAGAACCTCTGTTTGGGGTTACACACTTGCAGGTGTTCATGTGACCTTGCCTTGTGGTCAGCTGTTGCGTCTTTACCTGTCTGCTTGTTTCAGTTTGGTCTTTCGTTTCCACAGCTCTCAATAAAAGTAAAGATGGTGCGTGGAGAGGAAGAGTGAGTGTTGCCAGTTTAGCAGCTCAGTTCTGCGATAAGCTGTTTTCTAATGTGTGGGCTCAGACTGGGATAAGGTCAGGCTTTGCCAGTTGTAGCATGACCACTTCACACTGTGCTCTCTGTAGACTCATAGGCCCCAATCTGTTACACAGCTAGACACTAACTGCAAGTCAAGAGGCATTCATGCAGTGTTTGGCATGGTGGCACCATAATGAAATGACATGGACCAAAAGTGATGGGATTGGAGGAAAGTCCTTTTTCATCACAGTTTCATTCTTGTGATTGATTTAATGAAGCTCTACACCCTCAACCATAAATAATACGTCTAAATAGGACTCTAGTTTTTATCCACACCATCATGTTACATCATGTTATGACAAGCCTGATGAGATTTAATTTATGGTCTTCCATGAGTATAGCTGATGCTTTGAGAGTGTGGCAGCCTTTGCAGTGTTGCTTTACCCTAGCACCATGTTAGTTATGGGTCCACCAATTGATCAGTGAAGCATTGGCTAATATACAAGTCAGCAAGGTGTGAGTGCCTCTGACAAATGACAGGATATTCTGATATTGGACATGTCTGTTAGATCATGTCAGTTTTGTGGATCTTGTATCTAAAATACAGTTTTATAAGTCTGAAAGATTATGATGAGTAAATGTCTGTTTCAACCATAAACATAAAGTTTGGAAATATTTTATTTATTTTCTTAAGCTAAGCTCACAATCAGCCAACCACTTGTACATTTGCCCAGTGCTGCAAAATAAAAGCTTTAATGGCCGAAGCAATCCATAGAAGACGAGTCTTGTCAGTAATAAAACAAATGGCTCTAATAGACCCCCTGATAAGGAAAATCATTCTGTCCCAGCGAGCATCGAATTATGATTGACATCTGTAGATTGGCAAAGCCTGGAGCGCATTTAGTAACACAAATGTTCACTGTGTGCTATCAAGGCCTCAAATGTGCCTCACACTGATTGCTCCTTATTGCATCATGTGACAGATGTGTCCTTCTCTGCTGGTTGCAGCAGATTTATGATTAACTTTGTTTCACTTTGGTCAAATATCAACCTTCTGTGGGTTGCAAAGAACTTCCTACAGGAGATATGTTTTCCTGTTTTGTCTTCTTCTTCATTTACATTCATGAACGTGGAATTTTAGGACTGATAATTGACTCTACGTGTTTGTTATGTCCCATTTTAATAGTGTGGATACTGTAGATATATTAAATAGTTTTAGAAGAAGTTGTATATTAACTCTGCTTCCTTTTTTTTTTTTTTTTTTTTTTTTTTTTAGCACAGACAGCCACAAAAAAAGTTAGAGTAACTTGGCATACTCTTGAGCTTATTAGCAGTTACTGAGATACTTTAGAAATGGTTGAAATCTGTTAACCTTACACTTAAATGAAACCAGCTGACGGCAGCAGGTCTGTCCTTTGTTGTCTGCCTTTAGATTGTTTTTAACTAAGTATAAAACATTCAAACTCTGCACACTGACTTTATATCTTTAGTTTGTTCCAAAGGTATTCAAGTATTGTTGCATGTCTTAATAGTAAGTTTCCATCAGCACTGCATTAATGCTGCCCCTGGCTTCCCTTTGATTGGCAGCATTTGTTGACAAAAATAATTTTATTATGTCAGTATTTATTTTGGGTGGAGCACAAATGGTTTCACTTCCAGTGCTAAGACAGACATTGTTAAATAATATTGTAAAGGCCGTACCACATTATGATCCACCTAATCCCCGCGTACAGACAGAGGCTGAAGCTCTCCAAACCTGTCGTGAGGACCAAAAAACTGTGGAGCAACGAGGCTGTGGAGGAGCTTCGCACGTGTTTGGAGACCACAGACTGGGACACTTTGAAGGCTGCTTCTAACAGCTTGGACGAGTTTACGGACACTGTCACCTCCTATATCCACTTCTGTGAGGACAGCATTGTGCCATCACGCACCAGGGTGAGTTATAACAATGACAAACCCTGGTTTACCCCTAAACTCAAAAAGCTGTGGCTGGAAAAGAGTAAGGCGTTCAGAAGCGGAGACAGGGACTGCTACAGAGAGGCCAAGTACAAGTTCACTAAGGAAGTGGACATTGCCAAACATCAGCACACTGAGAAGATGCAGCAGCAGATATCAGAGAACGACTCGGCCTCTGTGTGGAAAGGTTTTAGGAATATTACAAACTACAAGCCTAAAACCCCCCACTCCACTGACGACTTGCTCTTGGCCAACACCCTTAACGACTTCTACTGTCGTTTTGACGAGCCATCAGGCAGCCTTCACACCTCCAACGACCCCAACAATAGAGGCACTTTGGACACTCATTCCCCCACCTCTCCCCCCTCCATAGAGCCATCACCACCTTCAAACTGTTCACCTACAACACCCGCCCCCTCACCCCACACAAAAGAGGATTTCACACCACCTCCCCCGACCACAACTCTTCATATTCATGAAGCAGATGTGAGGAAGCAGTTTAAGAATCTGAATGCTCGGAAAGCTCCCGGCCCAGACGGTGTGTCTCCTGCCACCCTCAGACACTGTGCAAACGAGCTGGCCCCAGTGTTTTCTGGCATCTTCAACTCCTCACTGCAGGCATGTCATGTGCCTGCCTGCTTCAAGTCCTCTACCATAATCCCTGTCCCCAAGAAACCTAGGATCACTGGACTAAATGACTACAGACCCGTGGCTCTGACATCTGTGGTCATGAAGTCATTTGAGCGCCTAGTTCTCTCCCATCTCAAGACCCTCACGGCCCCCCTCCTGGACCCCCTGCAGTTTGCATATAGAGCCAACAGGTCTGTAGACGACGCCATCAACATGGCCCTACACTTCATCCTGCAGCATCTGGACTCCCCAGGAACCTACGCCAGGATCCTGTTTGTGGACTTCAGCTCTGCCTTCAACACCATCCTTCCAGACCATCTCCGAGACAAGCTTTCCCAGATGAATGTGCCTGATCCCATCTGCCGGTGGATCACTGACTTCCTGACGGACAGGAAGCAGCACGTGAGGCTGGGGAAGAATGTCTCGGACTCCCGGACCATCAGCACCGGCTCCCCTCAGGGCTGTGTTCTTTCTCCTCTGCTCTTCTCCCTGTACACCAACTGCTGCACCTCCACCCACCAGTCTGTCAAGCTAATCAAGTTTGCAGATGACACCACCGTTATTGGACTCATCTCGGACGGGGACGAGTCTGCCTACAGGAGAGAGGTTGAACGTCTGGTGTCCTGGTGCAGCCACAACAACCTGGTGCTGAATGCCCAGAAGACAGTGGAGATTATTGTGGACTTCAGGAAGCACACAGCCCCACTCCCCCCCATCATCCTGACTGACACCCCCATCACCTCTGTGGACTCATTCCGCTTCCTGGGTACCACCATCACCCAGGACCTGAAGTGGGAGCCCACCATCACCTCCGTCATCAAGAAAGCCCAGCAGAGGATGTACTTCCTGAGGCAGCTGAAGAAATTCAACCTGCCAACACGGACGATGATGCAATTCTACACCGCAATCATCGAGTCCATCCTCACCTCCTCCATCACCGTGTGGTACGCTGGAGCCACTGTCAGGGACAAACAGAGACTGCAGCGTGTTGTGCGCTCTGCTGAGAAGGTGATTGGCTGCAGACTCCCATCTCTGCAGGACCTGTACACCTCCAGGACACTGCGGCGTGCAGCCCGGATCTCAGCTGACCCTTCCCACCCTGGACACAGTCTGTTTGACCTGCTCCCCTCAGGCAGGAGGCTCCGGTCCATTCGCACCAGAACCTCTCGCCACAAGAACAGTTTCTTCCCCTCTGCTGTTGGACACATGAACAATAACCACATGACTGTCCCCGCCACTCACACATGACCCTACGCTGTGTCACTGCATCATTTCATGTCTGGCACTGATCACCACCTGCACTCATGTATATATCCTTCTACGTAGCACTCTTAATTCTTATTCTCATGTATATATCTAATGTATATCTCATGCACATATCTTTCTTTCTACATAGCACTTTAATTCTTATTGTTTGCACTGAAGCACCGCAGCAAATTCCTAATGTTGTAAACCTCAACATCTGGCAATAAACCCATTCTGATTCTGATTCTGATTCTGATTCTGATAAGAAAAATGTCCCCTCGACACAAAGCCTTTCAAAATGTTACCAGTATTGTTTTATCAGCAGCATTTTTTTTTCTGAATGCAGTGCAATAACTGACAAGTTTGTTTTTTTTTTTTTGTTTTTTTTTTATTCAACATTAAAACATGTTGAATAGAAAGACTGGGCTCATGTTGGTCCACTTACATGTTTCAAATGTCATGTTTGATGTCTGTCAACAAATAAGAGGACTGTTTGCGTGCAGACTTAGTATGTCACCCTCTTAGGGTTTTCTTCCACTCTCTCAAAATGATTCCACACTTTGGATTTCCTGCCTGACATATGTAATTACTGTAACTAATTACTGTGACCACTGGTAGCAGCCATGATAACTGTTTGAGACACACTGTCACCGCTTTCACTAAGTTAACTTGACTAAGAATGATCAAATAGCATTTGGGCGGCTCTGTGAATCATGCTGTCTGTTAGTGGAGGATCGTAGCTCAACATGCAAACAGCCACGGAGCAGGATGGGGAGCAGAAAAAAACAGATTTTAAGTAGTGTCCATAATTGGCTTCATATTCATATAGAATTTCCATTATTTCTGGAAGGATGACGGTAATAATATTCTTACTTAAATGCATTTTGTTAATTGGAATATTTTATAGCTAAGGTACTTGAGTAGAATAGCTAAGGGTATTGCTGCTGACTTTTGCAGTTATTATTCAATAATAAATACTTATAAATAAATGAAAAATGTTTGAACTGGTTAAAGAACTGAATATTCTCAAGAAATCCTCAAGGAACAGGCGTATCTTTATTATGATCAATCTCCTGCAGTCTCTCTAAATTTGGGAAGTATAATGGCATCCATAGTGCATTTGTCGCCTTCTCCTTTAGCTGGCATGCCATATCTGTGCTCCTACGTGTTGGCAGCCTCCAGGCATCCGTGCCGGGGCCCTTAAAGAGTCCTCTGTGTCTAATGTGAGCATTCAGCCAAGGGCACATATCAGTCTCTTCTCTCTCTCATCTCCTTTCTGGCAAGAATATAGTGCACCTGCAGTGCTAGCTAGCCCAGGACTAATGCAAATGAGAGTGTGTCTGATCAAAGGCTTTATTCGACTGCTTTTTGTGTATGACGTGGCATACTAATGATTCAGCTTTAATTGAAATAAGTGGCGTACGCTGGAATTTACCCAGAGACTTAAATGTGGTTTAACAAAACCTGTTACACTGAATGTCAGTTTTTATTGGATGTGTTGTCTGCTGATTAACTTTAAACAGGGGAGTAGGCAGAGTGGCGCATCGTGGCCCATCGCCTTCAAAGAGCAAACAGCAGAAGAGCACACCAATTATTCAGCTAAAACTTGAGACTGTTCTGCTTTACCCAGCGGGTGGCTGCTGTTCATTTTTCCACCTTATTTGAAATGGTTATGCATCAAAGGATGTGCAAAAGCGTTAGATAACACTTGAACACTGTTTGGGGTATTTCCAACCACTCTCACCATAGCAGCTCTCGGTCTCTTTGTTGTAGAAGTCACAGTAAGATGTAAGGAAGCCTCATTCATGTCATGATGATGACGATGATATGAATTATCCGATAACAGCGCTGCCAAAGATCAGAAAGTAAAGGTATAATCTGTCATTTTTTAAATTAATTTTTTTAGACAGGAGGATGAGCTGATAGTATTAGACTGAACATTTTGAGAAGATACTGTGTTTAACGGCTGTGCAGTATATAAGATTATGGCTCTTAGCTCTGGCTGCATATTATTGTTTTGCAGCTGGTCGTTTCACACAGGGGTGGAACATCTGCCCTTTCCTGACAGTTAACAGGAAACATCACAATGGAGAACTGTGTCCTCCGAGCCAAACCTGGCATGGCTGATGTGTTTGGCATGTATTTATTAATTCCATTGTAGAAAATTGCAGATCTCCGAATCATTAACTTATCACTGTCAGCACCATTTAGAAGAGTGTTCATGCAATTGTTTGTTTAATAGGGCTGACTTGGTGATCCCCACAAGTCATTTTTACTGCATTTTATGCAACCAAAAAAGGCTTTATGAAGCCTTATTGGGCACTTTATCAGAAAATAAACAGTAACTGGAAGGAACAAAATAGCACCTGTGGCATGAACTCGGCATTTGACGTTTGAAGGCAGTTTAGCTCTCTAGATTTATGCAGTCGGCACTAAATTGTGCGTCTCAGCAGATATTGAGATTTATCAGACCGTGTGTGTGTGTGTGTGTGTGTGTGTGTGTGTGTGTGTGTGTGTGTGTCAGCCTTAGATTTCTGCCCTCGGCCTGCAGATACCCAGCCAGATGTGATCTTGTTGTTTCTTGACTCTGTCTCAGAGTTTGTTGTGCACTTTGAACGTTTGTGAAACTCAGCTCGAACCAGTTTGGCCACACCCCGTTTACTCTTTTCACCAATAAAATTGTTTCATTCACCCATTTTTATTGTGTTTTTGAACTTCTTCAATAAACCCTAAAGGCGCGTGTGAGAGACATTTCTAACAGCAGTTTCATAAATTGTATAAGCATGTCTATCACCAGTCATGTTGCCACTGCCAAAGTTAGAGCGTTTTTACCCAGTATGATTCTTGATTAATTCAACACTAATTCCTGTGTTGTATCTCCATGCTACCATGCATTGCCTTCCTATCTCATTATTTGGCTGATTGCATTTCATTATCATTTCATTTCCTGTTTTTGACGCGAGCAGATGGAGAATGACAGATGGAGGCGTGTCATTCAAAGGACTGAGTTATTTTGTTGGAATCGGAGGATACAGAGTTATCCCCAGCATTCCTGGGTCTGGAGAGCAGGTTCTGTCGCTTTCTGTCCACATCCTGTTACCTGATGATGTTGGATATCTTCTCACATTGCTGGATGCTATTGAACAATTTCATTCTTTCATTTAACACATTTCTTTCATAAAAAGCAAGTCCTGATGTAGCAAGCATAAGAAATAAAGTTCCTCTCTTTCTGTAAATCATTAATGGCTTAGCAGACCATTAGTAGCTGGCAGTGTGATCAGATATTAGAGTATTCTCATTACTGAATTTTAATGCATTAACCCTCTCCATGTAGCCTGGACAGTAGGTCTGTTAGGAGGGATTGTATACACTCCCAATCACATCTAGGCTCTTTATCTGAACTTTAGTACTTGTAGGCAGATGACTGTCAGCTTTTTCCAACATCCTTAAGGGCTTAAGGATGTTGGCTTACCCACTGCTGAAGAGCGCAGACTAGTATCACAACAGCTTGATGTATGAAATTCACCCAGCACCATAAACATATGAAGCAGCCAATAATATTTAATTTAGAGGCATTTAGTGATGAATTGTTACACAATTCTTTTCTTTCTCCGTCTTACATTACAGGTATATGATTTTCTAATCTAATCTGTTTGATATGAAGACTTTTTTTTAAATTGTATTTTATCCACAGAGCTCTTAAGTACACATAGTTTCATCTCAGGGCACTTTTATATTGTAAGGTCAAGTTCTTACTGTTTATTATACACAGGACATGTTAAGGCCAATGTGCTGAATCCAAGTTAAAGATTGTGCATCTGCACTTCTTCCATGTTTTCAAAGCTACTGGGAAAGCAGTGAATAATCCTTCATTCTTCCTGTGCTCAGAGGTGACTGTGGGTTCTTGCACTAGCTTCAAAGGATAACACATAGTAGAGCTAGGGTTGTCAAGTGGGCAGCTACCATCCTCTGCATTTTGCTGATTTAGCCATTTTTTTAAATGGTTTTCCCCAATGCCTGTCCATTTAATCTTATTTCAAATATATTCTGTACAGTTTTACTAACTAATAATAATGTATAGGGACAAGTTTGTCTTATATTCTTAGGTGTACAGATCCTACAATAGGGGGGGGGGGGGGGGGAAAGTATACCTTTAGTTTTCTGATGTGCACTGACTTGTGTATGTTCTTGTCATTAAAGCGGCTGTTCTGTTCTAAATGATAACGTGTCAGCCCTGCTTCCACTATGACTTTGCATGTTTTGTTTGATTATTGTTAGGGGCTTGTTTATATTAGAGGTCATTCTCAGCTTTTCATTAGCAGCATTCATATGCAGCATGTCCTAAAAGCTCACTTTTTAAAAGCTTGTGACGTTACTACAGCCCATGGGCTCACGGTTTACCAGACACAGACACTCATTGAGCCAGATAATAAACCCTTTTTTGTTTTTTTTGTTTTTTGGAAGTGATTGAAAGATTGGAATTAGGGGAATGATGTTATACAAATGTGCATAACAACTTTGATTTCTAAAATAGTAACGTGGATAGTAGGGCTGAGCCATACCATACTGTTCACAGTAATACTGGTATAATGTTGGGCAATGATAAGAAAATTAAATATTGCGATAGAATATGGGTAAAACGTGCATGTGCAGTGCCTTTGTTTTCATACGCACATGGTGGAAAAAGCATGGCGGCGATGGAGAATGAGAAGGGAGAAAGCGTATCGTTGAATGAAACGGATGAACCAGAACTGGTTTGTAAAAATGCTTCAACTTCAGTGGTGTGGAACTGGTTTGGCTTTCGTCCGTCAGATACACTAAACTGACATTAAACAGTATTATAATCATTCTTTATGGTTCACACTAACTAGATAGGGTAGCAGATAGGGCTGTGCGATATGACCAAAATCTCTTATCCCGATATAAAACATCTATCGTCCCAATAACAATATAAATCACAAAAAATTTTATATTTTCTGTAAATTCTGTGAATCTCGGGTAGGTGAAGTGTTTCCAGCTGGGCGTCGTGTACCTGGAGTCGAGTGTTCTAACCGATGCATGAAACTACACTTTTTTAGACATAAGTTGTAAAGGCCGTCGTTTTCTTTGTATTTATTACACAGCGTGCTGCGGGGAAAAGCCTGTTCTGAGTGTAAGGTTTATTTTTTAGCACCTGACAACTATTTTTTTTTTTTTTTTTTTTTGCTTCTCACCCGTCAATATTCTGCATACTTTTTCATGTGATTCCGTTTATTTTGAAAATTCTCAACAGGATCTTGAGCTTTATTGTGAAAGGTTAATGTGGAAAATAAACAAGCGGACATGCGATGGTTTTACCGTCGTTGTTGCTAACGACAACTCAAAAAAACAGGCGCTTGTCCATCCGTAGTGTGGTTATATTAAATATAAGAGAAAGAGAGAACTTTAAGAAATGAATATAGCCACTACAGTGGCCATCAAAACGATGAAAAAAATATTGCCGTAAACAGTTTATTTTGCGACACCACGAAACAAACAATAGCGTAAAATGAAACGATAGATGTTTTTATATCGTCATCCGATATATATTGTTATATCGACCAGCCCTAGTAGCAGAGAAACGCCAAACTGAGCAACATGAGCCTTTAAAAAGGTTTGGTGTATTATTCTGTGCAACATTTCTGATTCTGGATAACTAGAATATTTCCCCCTGTGCATCTGGGGCTACTTTACTCTGAGCCGCTCCCAAGTGACCAAGCTTCTCACTGTAGCTCTAAGGGAGAGCCCAGGCACTCTTCCATTGAAGGCTTATTTCAGCCTTCTTCATCTGCAGTCTCACTCTGTTTTGCCTCAGTGGTTAGCGAGTGTTTTCTGGAGGTTGGTGGCTGTCTCTGGGTTAAATCGGTCACAGAGTATGTTTTGATTGACCTTGTGATTTCTTTGGTCTGGCAGATTCCTGGGTTGGCCCATAGTGTTCATGCAAGATGCATTTGTCTGCAAGCACTTGTTACCTTATGGAGAACATTCTACTTTAAAGTAATAGTTGTCTTTACTGCTAAATCATGCGACTGGGGCTTTAGTAGTTGATTTTGCAGCAACTGCCTGCAGCCACTTGCAACCACTCAAGGAATATTTTTTTTCCATAGCAACTGGTGGCTGGCTATAGGCATGTGTGACTGGAGACTAAGGTTCATTAGATTTCTTTAAATCATTTTAGTGTTGGATGTTATTTTTATAACAGTGCAGTTGACCGGAGCTAATTCCTTCAGTTCAATGTGTTTTGTGATTAAGATTGGCTCATCTAAAACAGTCTGATAGTCTAAATCTAATCTATAACCTAAAATCAGTTTAGATTTGGATTGGAAATGGGAAAATTGGAATAATAATCTTTTTTTTAATTAGTATTATTTTTTTGTTATCCTACATTTTCCAGCATCTCTTTACAACTGTTTTTAGTGGTTAAAAATTAGCTGAAATAAAAACCTAAAAAAAATCTCCCCCTTTTATCCCTGTGTTTTTTAACGAAATCAAAAGTCTGTTACCGGTAGTTTAAATAATACAGACATTTGAATTTCCTGATGGAGCTATTCTTGGTTATGCTTCACTGTTTTGTTTCATGATTAATGAATCTTAGCCTCATGGGATTAATGTAGCTTTTCTTTTTTTCATGTACATCTTCTTGTGCTTTCTCAGTTGAAAACAAGCATCTGTTTCTACAGCAATGGGCTGATAATAGCTGCATTACACTGGTTTAAATTGCTAGCTGCTGCCTGGCAGGGAGGCTGCCTATCTGCGGATATCATCAGGTAGTTTTGTTAGTCTACAGTAATTATGGGCAAGCTAAGGTAACTGTAAAGCATTGATGGTAGTAAAACTGGGTCGGGTAAAAAGTCGGTGTCATCTCACTGTGTGTCACCAATTAGTCGTTACATTATACATCTAACTGTCAAACAGCAGCGTCACTAGGGATTCACCCATGATGACATGATTATTTATTTTTTCCTAAATCGAGGCTAAAAATGTAAAACACTCATTACTTTGACTCAGTTTTCTCATCATGCATCTTCATTATCCCTGCTTTGATCTCAGGGCAAAGCTTTGTCTTTGTCACGTAATTCATCATTCCAGCAGTCCCCGGGAGTTGGACAGCTTCTGGGAGTTTTCCAATTTGCCATTTAGTAGAGGGAGAATTGGAACAGAAGGTGAAGCTTAATTGCTCTGTTTTGCCAGGAATCATTTTTGGGAAATGTATATGGGGAAATTATAGTTTTCAACTGTGTGTGTGTGTGTGTGTGTGTGTGTGTGACTAAACTGCTATTTAATGCATTGAAAAACACATTTACCACAGCTGTAAATAAATATAGATAGATTAATGCTTGAGGAAGCTTAAACATGTGTATTAGTTTAATATCAAGCAGAGGTGTCTCTTCCAGCATCCCAGCTGCCTGTTAAAGTGTATTTTTGCCCAGGAGAAAATCTGTCTTACAATAGCACTTCCTGAGTGCTGACCTAAATCCCAAAGAGCCCTATTGGATGGCATGGAGGAAAAAAGTCATCTCATTTATTCATCCTCCAGTGTAGATGGCTGAAACATGGAGGAGACTTTCATCACAGCAGTAACTGAAACAATGGCCTCATATTGTCTGAGAGTTTTGCAATCTTGAAAAAACAGAAGGAAACAAAAGGGGAAAAAATCACAAACTGATATTTTCTTTAACATTTATTTGGTTTGCAAGTATGTTTTGTCTCCATGTTAAACTGTGACTACCATTCTTTAGATTAAGTGCTCTTAGCTTTGCATTGTATTCCTCACATGGACTTTGCCTTTGGGAGCTACAAAAAGTATATTTTGCGACTCGTTTAGCTTAAGCAGAACCTTAAAGTGATTCCTCACAATAAGGTTCTGGGTTTGCACCTCCTAGTCGACTGGGCCCTTTATGTGTAGAGTTTCTGTGTTCTCCCTGTGCCTGTGGGACCTTCTGAGTACTCTGGTTCTCTCCCAAAGGCATTTTAGGTTAATTAGCCATAGGTGCATGTATATGGGAGAAGGTAAGGTTCTCTGTCCCTCTGCCAGATCTCAGTGGACCGGTGCGTGGTTCACTGCGCCTTTTGCACCATAACTGCTGAGATGGATTGAGTTAAATAAGCGGTTGGATGGGTGGATGAATTTATTAGACGGCATCCATTTCACTGTGATGGACTGCAGCTTGTTTGCCTTCTGTTTAGGAGATTGATTGCAAGCTAACCAGAACCTTGTACCAGGCTGAGGCTCCAGAGCAGAAGGACCACTGTAGTCGGTTGAGGTGCAACATGGTGGCACCGGAATCGGTCTATTCATTGTAGTGCCAGCTTAACATGTATTACTTATTAGTTACTTATTATAATTTATGTACCAATGCACGGATGTGCCTCTGTGCGCCACCACAGAGGCAACAATACAAAAATTGTGTCTTTGTTGGATAAAATGCACATTTCACAGTAAAAGCATCATTTAGAAATCTTTCACTTTTCAAATTGTGAAATTGTAGATCGGGGTAAAAAGTTTCTCAACGTCCCCAAAAAAAACAGTTCTCTCCCGTGGCTACAGGTGAGGAGTGGGAGAAGTTACACTGCTTAAGGAAGTGAAGCAATTTGCTTTGTTTTAAAATGTATGTAGTTTTCTGTTTAAATGGGGAACTAATGGGAACTCACTGTCACTCCTGTGATTAGTGTCACACAGACAACATTAAAGCATCCAGGTTTCTCAAAACAGACTACAGGGGAAAATCTCTACATTAACAAACCTTGAACGTTGAATACACTGTTGAAAAAAAGTGATTGTTTCTTTTTTATTTAATTATTATTTTATATTCTCACTGACTAAAGTTGATTGAGTTTCTTTTCCTTTTCCCCCAGATATCATTGACAAGAGTGAGTTGAAGACATTCTTTGAGAGCAACAGTTCTCAGATTTATTTTATCTTCTATGAAAATTTCATTACACTGGAAAGCAACTTAAAACAAAAAGGTGAGTAAAAGCTTTTTTTGTAATAAACTGCACATGAACTATTTAGCTGCTGCTGTCAGTGTCGGTTCAATAATTAACCCTCTCTTTGCCCTCTGTGCTACAGCAAAGGTTATTTTCCGTTTGCCCCACATTTCCAGAGCAGCGGTACTTAGAGAATCAATCTGATTATGTTTAGTGTAACTGAGTGGATTGAGCTTGCCTTCATTCATTCCCACTGGGACTGCGGTCTCATGGTCATACACGTTCATTTAAATGAATGTTTATGCAATGGCCCATATTATTTTTGCATTATTGATGAAGCTCTATGCAGCATAGCTTCAGGTAAAATGTTTTAAAAACTTTGTACTAAACGTGTATTCTTTGTGCTTCAGGGAACAAATCTCAAAGGGAGGAGCTGGACTCTATCCTCTTTATTTTTGAAGTAAGTGCTCTGTTGTTTTTTATGTTGATATCTCCAGCTGGTATTTCCAGGTAAACTCGGGGAGTAGAATCACCTGCTACGTCCTGAATTCACTTCATAGAGTCTGTAGATCAATAGCAGGTTGTTCTAAGGCCTCATTGTTACGCTGCCATTCAGTCCACTTGTTTTTAAAATCCAGGCGTGCATGCAAATCAGAGGTGTGTTTCATCTCTGCATGCACAGCATGCTGTTGGCTCTCTAGCCCCTCCCTCTGTTTTTGCTGAGCACTTTTATGTTGCACATGCAGGTTAAAGTCCCCTACCTTGTTTTCCCACCTGACTGCAAAGGCAGCTCGAGTTTCCAATACAAACAGTGAGCTCTCCAGTTACATTTGCTCAGGGCAGGGCTGTTAGGATGGCAGCAGATCAAATTGTGGGGCAGTCTGTTTGTCTCTTTTGGTACAGTATGCCTTGCCCTAAATTTTGTCATCACCTGGGAGCAGTATCAGGGGGTTCCTTAAATTACACCAAGTCACAGCTAGGGAAGCGCTGCCAAGGATCCTTAACTGCTATAGTCTGTCTTGAGCGATGGATTACTATGTTGTTGGGGTTTTTTGGGTTTGGTTTTTTTTTTGGGTTTTTTTTAGTCAGGCATATCAAATGCAAATTGGGCTCAGTGTTTTCGTGTAATCACATTACGTTTTCGGTGCTGTCTGGGTGATGCATCGTGTACTTCATGCATGCTCTGAAATGCTTCCCTATGTGTCTGGCTGCTCATCGTTTTTCCTGCTGGTGTTCTTTCAGTCTGTCAATCTTCTTTAGAATTAACACTTGTGCCGATGCCCCTCTCCTGCAGATCATACCAGAAATTATTTTCTGATCAAAACAGAAAAATGTTATCATTCAGTTCAACATTTCCATTCAGTTCTCTCTATTCTTTACCTAGAAACCCACAGTGTCTGTCTGCACACATCCAGTCATTTGACCTGTAAATAAAGCCTGGATTCATGGCTTCTACATATTTATGGAGTCATCTTTTCAGAGAGAACTAATATTGAAAGCAGCTTAACCCTCATTTTTCCCCTTTTAGCCCCTGCCTGTGACGCTGTGTGCTTTTACCCATGCACTGAGAAGATAAGCTTGCTTTGACTAATGTGGGCAGGACAGATACAGGGTTGCCTTGATCCTGAGCTGTGCTGCACTGTGTGGACATTCTCGTCACACCACATTACATTAAGAATTTTTTCGTCAATGTGATATCAGTGCATGTACTTCGAACATGCATACTTGAAGAAAATGTGTAATATCATGCAACGAAAGATGTGGCAGTGCAGCAGAAAATTAATTAAAACAGTGTTTCGAGGCAATGGCATTTTGCTCCCTCATAAATTATTTCTACAACAAGCACAGTAATGTAATATATTTCTTATGGGAATTTTACATTTATGCCACGTGTGTCATACACCTTCTCTCAGTGCAGGATAATACTTTGTGTAAACGGCCATTGTTAACATAAGTGATGGGAATCGCCCGGCCAAAACATGGCAGCTTTTGTCCAGCAAGTGTCAGAGGATTTTGTAGCGTGGCCTACGACTGGATAATGGCTGGGACAAAAGCAAGTTTGCAGCACAGTGCTTAGAGTCACACTTTAATGCTGTATGACAGGGTAAGAAGAACAGGACATCTCAACATCACTTCTCATGTTCTTTGTATGAGTTTCCCTGGAGAACCCCGTTTACACTCCTCTCTTCAGGAATGTGAAACGTAGTCCCTCACGCTCTCACCTGTCCCTCACATCTGCCTGATATATACAGTCCACGTCCCCAGTTTGTTTCCTTCGAGCTGGCTATGTGGGGATTACTTTGCTGTCATGATGAGGTATGCAACCCCTTTTTCACGAGTTGCTGTGGGGGAGCATGATCTCCCATGCTGGGCCCGTTTGAGTAATGGCTGTCTAGAGGGGGTAATCTTTTGTTCCTCTGCCTAAACTGTGCTGGTCCACTCCACCCCCCCATCCCACCAGCAGCCATCACTCCCTTCCAGGATTTCTTTGTCTGCTTCCACAGAGGCATCATACCATGGCAGTCTTTATGGGAATGCAACCACATTTCTGAGGATGCAGTCATGTTCTCAGCATCTTTTATTTTGATATTGATTAAAGATTTTACCCCATAAAAAGCGACATAACATTTATTTATTTTGTTTAACTTTAATAGTTAGTCAATGTTGAATCAAAGGATTGCCTTAGTATGACCACAAGGCTTTGAACTCTCTTGGCAACTGTTTGTGTTTTATGTTAAAACATGTTTTATGTTTTTGAATACGTGTTGCTATGATACATGCTGTTAAAAATAATTCAAACGAAAAGTTTTCAGTGTATAACATCCGCAGAAAAAACTGTGTTTGGCTCCTTTGACCGTGTAGGCCGAGGCTTGAAGTAACGTTAGCAGTTTTTCTAGTCATTCACAGCTTGAGAGAGCGAACACTTAGTTTGATTAGAAGTTCTGAATTTATTGATCGAAATGTGAAAATACTCCACTGCCTAGCCATTAACATCTGCTGCACTTTAATCATTATCTGTTCCTGCAAATGACAAATTCAGTGGAGACTTCCAAGGTGATTGATGGTTAGTTGATTCCTAGGCAGTAACTCCCATACAAATCAGGCACATTAGCAACAAATACACAGAAACAAATGTGATGAAGTCAATGTGATGGTTGTCATAGAACATGGACAGAACATTGAACAGCTGTAAATTCACACAGAAGAAACTATCCTCTGTGTGAGAGTGAAATTGGAAATGGGCAGGTGGGAATCATGAAACCTATGGGCTGTTCAGCTGCAGAAATCTGAGGCAGTTTGTGCACAACCTAAACCTAAAACCTCACCAGTATCACAATCAATGAAAGAGGGTAAACTACTATAGATTTAGTAATCATGCTTTTTTTTTTTTTTTTTTTTTTTTTTTTAAATTGCAGTTCATTTGGGTAGTTTAATCAGAATCAGAAATACTTTATTAATTCTGAAGGAAATTATGGGTTACAGCCGGCAGCATGCACACCAACCAATACCAATCCCTGAGGCCAGCAGGGGTTGGTACTGGTTCTTCCTACAGACTGACCAACAAAGAGGCCACGTTCCAGGTATGTTGGAACTTTGATATCAGAATTCATGACATCACACATGAGTTGGCACGTTCCAGAAAAAGCGAGGAAAAACAGGATTTGTTTCTGTTCTTGGCATGCTGGAGTCATTCACGCATCACACGCAGTGCAGCAGTAATACTACTTTTGTGTTTAAAAAAGACATTCGTGGATAGAGCCTGGTCAGTGCTCTGTGTATGGCTTCTTTACTAAGTCACAAATACACAACAGTGGCAGTACAGATTCAAAGGTTTACAGTTTCACAACTGTTTACATTCACTGCCGCCATCTTGGATTGCTAACTCGGGGTTTGTCTGCTCCGAGTCGGGAAATCTGAATTGAGGAGCCGTTTCCCAAAAATTCACTGGGGAAAATGAGTGTTGCGTCAGGGCCAGGCATATAGAGTTTATTGTTGTACTTCAATTAATTAAATCAAGTAAATTAATTTGTTTGGAGTGGCCCTTTGCATGCGAACATGTCCACAAAAAATCTTATTAGCCTTTATAAAATAAGGTCAAGCAAAACAATACATTCTAATTACAGTTCTGCTGGTAGGCTAGTGGCTGCACACAGATGTAAAATTTAATATAAAACTCCCTTATAGCTCCATCCCTGTGAGTACAATGTGCCTTTCAAAGACACACAATCTGCTGTAGATGCATGGATGTGTCTCCATATCTGTGTTGTACATGGATTCAGACATGAAGGACAAAATTTCTTTTCCTCTTTTTTTTATAAAATAAAAACTTGTGCCAAAAGGATAAACAGGCTTCTCTTTACATTCGGTAAAGATTCATGGTTTTCAATCTCTGTCTTAACCTGTTGGCACCCAGCTGCTGTGGAGAACCACCTGTCTCGTCAGGTGACCTGTGCGTGAGACGCACATTGTTGCTGATTGGCCAAGAGTTATTAACAACCTTTAGCGATCAACAAAGAGCCAAATTTGACACATGTGACAGAGGTTGTGAGGTTGATCAGTGAAGTTAAGTGTGCTTGTTTAGTTCATTACTTTCTGATTTGAGTGCAGAAAGTTAAGGAAGGAGGGCTTCTTTTTTATTGTCATGTAGTCGTTTTATTCGTGTTTTTGTGATTTTTGTTTTTTGTTTTGTAATGACATGTGTTCATGTCTTTAGTTTTCATTCTTGGTTTGCAAGCTGCAGTCGTAAATTGTTTATTTGCTAATCAGATATCAGCTAATTAGAGCCAAGAGTTGGTGTTTGAGAAAATATTTTTCTACATGTAATTCATTTCTCTTTCTTGCTGCTGCACAGTAGAAGGATACTATAAAGAATGAGTTTTACAGCCAGCGTGAGACCTCTTTCTGTTTTCTGCTGTCACAAGACCAGAACCAGCTTCTCAGGCCTCAGGGGAAGAGTTTGTTTATGCGCCTGTATTACTGGAGATGACTTCTCACTGACAACAGTGGCATTGAACACTGGTGCCGCTGTGGTTATGGAACAGGTTAAGGGACAGCTTTGGGACCCCTGAAACTCCGTGACCTCACCCTGACATGTCAAGTGCCATCTGGACCTGAGTCAGCAGGCTGAATTCCCCTTGTTATCCTCTCTGTCAAGCTGCCCCATCTAGATCTGAGACTTAACTTACTGACTTTTTAATAAACAAAATAAATCTATTTTTGTATAGTTTTTTGTTTTTGGAGATCACAGACTGAGAGAAATCTTTTTTTTATAGGAATAGTATCAGCCAAAATGGCAACACACTAAAACAAGTATCAAGCAGAAAAAAAAGACTCTGAGAGAAGAGAGATCTCTGAGGTTAAACTGAGATTTATTCATGTCAGCCGTAGCATATGATTTATTTTGACCTGCATGTTTTTAAATGCCCAGGTGTGTAATTAGTAATTAATTACATAGTTTAAGTCTCTATCATGAGCAGCCATCTATAGTTCTGTTCGGCCTTGTGTAATTGCTTCATATTCTTTGTTCCTCTAAACCTCGGCTAACGCTTCTAATAAAAAAAATGTGCTCAGGGCCATTTAGTTACATGATTTGTTTTACAGTCTAATTCTTCTTGACTGGCAGTTTACCCATTGGACCCTCACTGGTTATGCATAATGCAAATGTACAAAGTGTAGCTTGGGGTTGCACAGGGGAGCAGCAGATGAATCTTGATGATCTGTGCGTTGGTCCAGAATATTACAGATAGGAACATTTTTGTCACTAGTACGTAACCTGATTAAGAAGAGTTTTTAAAACGGACCCTAGAATGCTGTAGCTTGGCTTTGCCAACCAAAGAGGAAGGTGTAGCAGATGGATGAGAAGCTGGTGTTAAGGCGCTGAAGGAGTCTCATGTGCTGTTGCTGCCATCTACTGGCCACAGAGGGGAATTAAAACAGTTTTGTAACACTGTTCCCATATTTTTGGTGTTCTTCTTAAAAACAAAGAATAAAAACAAGTGTTTTGGGCTTAAAGCACCATTTAATTGGAGTTTTGTATATTTTACTTGGTTTAATTTGCATGTTAGTCAAATTTCTGTTCAGTCTTACGTGGCTCACACTGTTGTGGCATAAGCAAAGCAGGTGTGTGTAACTGACGTCTTCTCTCTGTGCTTTTCATCTATAAGTGTTTGTAATCCCAGGGCCCGCTTTTGGTTGATTGAATGCAAGCACTATACATTGCACTTTATTTCCTACACTGCTTACTCTGTGTTATAATTTGAGTTTTGCCTGTTTTGTCTGGTTTTCTCATTATTGCACGTCCTTGACTGCAGTTTAAGGTAGATTAGTTCGTTATGTCTCTAGTGTGTTTGGTCCTTCCTCCATATATGCTATATTCATCTCTATGATTGCCAGAAATCCCAAACAATATGCAAAGTACAACATTTCATCTAAAAGCATTGCATTGTGATTGGTGCTAGAAGCCCTTGTAGACCACATCTGTAAGCAGCATATTCTGTGTCATGTTCAGGCTCTACTGCTGGAAATCTAAGTACGGATCATGTAAATGTGTTAAGGCTGCTGTTGGACCACAATAATGCCCTTATATTTATGCTGGAGTATGGCTGCAGATTAGTGTAACTCCAACAACATCCAGTCCTGCAGATTTTGTATTCGCCTTGTATCAGCCGGTAAATTCTTCATTGTTGCGGCCGCCATTCCAGCTCCACAGGGAGTTTTTCTGAGCTAGCTTCTCCACCTCATTCCCACTCTCCCTTCCTAATGCTCTGTGAAGAGACAGTGTTACTGTGTGCACGCACACACGCAAGGCTTAAGCTGGCTACCCTGCTGTGCTACCGACTAGCATAATGTCTCTACTGGCATAAGGAGACAAAATGAAGGTGGCCAGCACAGCCTATGCGGAGATGTAATAATCCCACTTGGGATCAATACCAAGGTGCAGCCACACGCCTGTACACGCATATTATCGAGTCTGGGGATCAGAAAGAAGTTGAATGGCACAGATAGTCATCCAGCGCCCCCTTAAAGTGATGTATGCCTTTCAGTTTCTCTGCTGTCACTGATAATGACGGGGATTTAGTCTCAGAGGACAAGAAGGGAAAGTTAAAGATGATAAGGGAAGAAGGAAGTTGTTGACAAACGGAGACACTCAAAGCCTGAGATGACTTGTGGGCCACCACAGCTCTCAGCATAATGCGGCAAAGCACAGGGTAAAGATAAAGCTCATACCATTTGTCAGACCGGTGTTATGTCCATGGCTAATAAAGCACAGAGTTCTGTTAGTATATCACTTCAGTGAGTTTTTTTTATCCTGCCAGTTTCTGTTTCAGTGCCAAGTTTCTTTTCCACTGTTCATATCTGTTACTATAGGAGACTAATATTTGCCATTTCTTTCCTGGCATGCTCACTTTCCTTCTCTCGCCTCTGTTTCGTGCACTCAAGACCAGATGAGCTTTTTATCATGCTGACCACCATCGGTTGTCTGGTTGAGTGGGTCAGAGCTGCATACGTAAAGCAGTAAAGGACAGGCTTGACCTCTGCATTGCAATCATGAAGTCTTTCTGGGTCAGTCATTAGGATTTGATGAGAAGTGAGTCATTGGAGCATTAGTTGCTCGCAATGAACTGACTGTTAACTAGCCGCATGTGCACAGCCGCACACATCTGCAGACTCGGGGCATTTTTTTCATCTTTCCAGAGGGACCCAGTTAACGGGTCGCTGCATTGAGGAATAATGATAGTCTGCTCAAAGGTTAGAGCTCGCTAATTGAGTTGTAAAACTGTTGTTGGTGAGGTGATGAGTGCTGTGTCGGGTCACGGGGTTTCACTGACAGGCTAGGCAAAGTGGAGAGAGAGGGCATTGCTTAAATAAATATAGATGTGTGTATATATTAGGGGTGCAACAATACACAAAATTCACGGTTCGGTACGATACTTTGGTGTCACAGTTCGATATTTTTTTCGATTAAAAAAAAAAAGGTTCATGCCTTTTTAATTTGTCATTTATTAAAATTATAAATATATTTTAACACAAACGTACAGTTTTTAAATGTAATGTTGCTGAAACAACAAAGGGATAAAATAATAAATCTCTGATCGAGAAATCACTCATCTTTGGAAAAGAGTTTGTTACAGAGAAATGTCTCTTTCCAAAACAAAAGCTATACTATACGCTTCTTCTGGGCTATACTCTCAGCAGCATATTAAACATATCAGGTCCCCATAAGGAGAATCATGTGCTAACGGCTGTCTAAATGACTCTGGTAAAGTTTGTAGCATGCGTGCTTGTTGTTTTTGTCTGCTTCCACTAGGATGCTGTCGGCGTATATGTGCAGTCATATTCGTTGTGTTCCCACTAGTGCTGTCAACGGTAATCTCGTTAAAATGACGTTAACGCCACAACACGGCAAACCTCTGTTAACGAGTAACCGCGGATCGCCCCATGCGTGGGGCTGGATGGCGTCAACACGTTAACAAGCTAACTGCGCTAACGCACTAGTTCCCACCGATTGAGCATTGCGTGGCACATCCGACATACTATTTTACTTTTGTCCATGACGCGCTTACCATCAGGGTCATACGTCACATGAAAACCAAGATAGGTCCAAAGGCCAGATCTGAATGAGGGTGGGGGAGGTTCAATTTCGGGTAGCGTTGAGGCAGTTGCCATGTTGCAACGATCTTAGCTTCTGTCTTGCTAGCTTGCGCTGCGCTCAGTGGATCTGCACTCGACAGTGCAGCCTAGGCGGAGTAGTCGAACGCAGATCCACTGAGCGCTCAACACAGACAGCATCGTCAGAAGAAAAGCTGATAAAATAAATAAAACATTTTGTATTGTTCGATACATATGCATACCGAACTGAAAGCACTGTATCGAGTGGTTCAATATCGATACAAGTATTGTTGCATTGTTGTGTATAAATGTATGTATATGTGTGTTTTGGTCAAAAATGGTTTGACTTGTAAATTCAGCAAAGAATTATTTGTTTTAGAAATCCAGAAAACATAACTGGAATAAATGGGTGTTTTCCCCAATTTGTCATTCATCAGCTAGCTACCAGAATTGTTTGTCACAGCTGACGCAGGTACTGTTCTCTACCACTCTAATCACTCCTCTAAAGCTAATCATGACATGTCCTGTTTTTCATCAGAAAATCCTGCAGAATCTGCCTGAGAAGCTCTACAACAGATGGCAGTTTCACAGTATAGGTATGCACGTAACGTTTTTCCACTTTATCAAACATTTTGCACTTGCTTGAATTGTAACCGTTTTCTTTGTAACAACTGACAGGTAGGTGTACGCTTTGTATTTCTTTACACTTAAGGACAAAAAAATGTCACCAGGACCAAGCCTTAACCTTTAATAATGAGGAGGAAATAATTAGTCTGAGAAGGGGATGTAAATGGGAAATGCAAATTAACACTTCATTTGAAATGCAAATAAGTAATTGAATTATGCATGATTTCAGTCCTGCACAAAAAAGGAAAAGCGATAACCCCAATTATAACTGTTTTTCGTCAGCCGTTGGCAGCTAAACAGTCCAGGTTGAGATCACTGTTGCAGATTTGCCTTCCCCCTCCCCAGGCTTGTAATTTTAAATATCAACACTTATCTTTGGGTGGATGTCCCAGACATATTTACCATTTTTGTCCATCTGGATCACAAATCCGCGCAGGTTTAAAGCTTCCTCTTAGCCTTTCTTGCACTCGCATAGAATTTTTTTTTTCCCACACATCAGTTAAGGTGTCACTGGTCAAGATCCAGTGCTGTTATATGTGTACTTCAGCCTGGTTAACTTTTTCTTTCACATAATTTTTAGTGTGCTGTATCCAGAACCGTTACTAATGGAAATACAGCACCTTGCGACATATTCTTTGTGGTGGGTAGAGTAGCTCAAGAATTACATTAATGACTTGGTGGTTTTGGCCTTTTAGTTTGGAGATGCAGGGTCACAGGTACTTCACTCGTACCTTTAAGATGCTGAAGGAAATGTGCACAGCTTTTTGTTATCCTTCTGTCCCCAGCCCACAACCCATGAAAGGATTGCTCTGTGCTTTCGTGTTCAGTATTCTGATGAGAAGACCAGACAAAAGCTCCCTCAGTAAGGGCCTGTTGATCAGGACTTTAAGACACCTGTTCAGCGGTTTGGCTTTTACACTAACAAAACCCGATTCTTAATCTTAATCATCACCTTAAAATCAATATTAGGACCAGTCAAAGTGTTTTCCAGCCCACAACGTCCTCAAAAGAGACTGCTGCCTGTCAAGAGCATGCCCTAAATCACGCACGCACAGACATGCAGAGCTCTTCCTCCCGAGATATTTAGCAATCAGACCGATGTCTCATTTGATTACAGTGGAACCAGATTGGCTTCATAAATGTGTGTCGCTGCCAACTCGTGTTAATTTTCATCAGGAAAATATGAAGCCTTGCCACTCTACCCACTAGTTTGTCAAGACCACCCATCAAGGTCAATTCTTCTGAGTCGAGATGACAGCTTTGTGCGGTTTGTCTCTTTCCTTGTTGTGCAGAAGAAAATTTGAATAGCGGTTTTTGACCGTTGTCACGTTTTCTATCCTCCAGGTTCTATTCTCAAAAAGCTTCTGCACACTGGAAATTCATTCAAAGTAAGTGCCCAATTTGAGCTTTTAAAATCTTGGCACACAAAGATGGACTGAACATATTTTTTTAGTTGAATGGATTGTTCAAATTAGCCTCCTTTTGAATATGCATAAAAATGACCTTTTCTCCCGCTTTCTAGATTCGCTGTGAGGGGATCCGTCTCTTCCTGCTGTGGCTGCAGGCCCTAAGGGACCACTGTGCAGAGGAGCAGTTCCTCATCTTTGCCTGTCTGGTGCCAGGATTCCCCGCTGTGCCCTCCTCCAGAGGGCCGTGCACCCTCGACACCATCATTTACAACCCTTTCTCCAACCCCCCAGATGGTGAGAAAAGAGTAGCACATTACACATTATGTATTCACATTTAAATGACCATAGATTTTATTACATTTGTACATGCTTAGGATTGCCACTGAAATTATGTAAAGTACCCAGTTATAATACTGGGTAGGTTTATTTTCTGTCATTAACTCGGGTCCTTTCTTTCTGTTGATTTGAGCAGCCAAGGTGGTGCCTGAGGAGATCACCCCACTGGTTCCAGCTGTGGCAGGTGAAAAAGCTGCAGATGACCTGACCTGTTATATCCTAGAAATACTGCTTAAGTACATGGTCATCCAGGTAATAACTCACTTTGTCTGACAGCAGCAAGAATAGTAATGTTATCATAACTAACCCTGCCTGCAGGATATTCTTGGATGTGCTTGATGGCTGCTTTACCCCACTTGTTGTTGGGGTTCCTTCTAATACTGTTAGATAAAGTATTTTAGTTGAGTATTTCTTTCATCATGAAAATATCAGCTTTAACCCAGCACGTTTTATGAAGTCAGCAGCTAAACTATTAATTCCTCATGTTCTGTACAGTTAGTTCCTCAGACACAAACATTTTCAGTGACTAGATTAAGTTGTGTTATAAAATTTGAGCAAATGCACTTGCATACTTAAATTAAATGCCTTTTATGTGCAAATGCTTTTTCTGTCTTTAATAGACAGCCGTGTGATGGAAGTGCTCAACAAATGTGAACATACTCTGTTCTGGCTTCATCTTTCATTTGTTTTCATGATTGGGTCTCCTCCATGTATTGTGCCACTGTAAGATAAAAAGTAAATTCAGTTGTTAAGTCTAAAGTTTTTCATCATATTTGGCCTCAGATCTAACAGTTTATGTCTATGTACTTTTTTTTTTTTTTTTTTAATCTTAGAGGAACCTTCATGCTATTGTGTTGCAAACAATATACTGTCGCTGTGATGTTGGAAGCATCTCCTCTCTCTGTAGCCTGACCTTGTCTGCCTTATTGTGCTGTCTGTCTGCCAGGCATCCAGTTTAGAATGGAAGAACAAAGAGAACCAGGACACAGGCTTCAGGTTTCTCTTCACCCTGTTCAAGAAGTACTACCTTCCACACTTATTTCCCTCCTTCACCAAGCTCACAAACCTCTACAAGCCTTTATTAGGTAAGCCCACAAACCCAAACTATGCACTGTATATATTACAAACCAGATTCCAAAAAAGTTGGGACACCAAACAAATTGTGAATAAAAACTGAATGCAATGATGTGGAGACGGCAAATGTCAATATTTTATTCAGAATAGAACGTAGATGACAGATCAAAAGTTCAATCCGAGAAAATGTATTATTTGAAAGGAAAAAGATATTGATTCAAAATTTCACGGTGTCAACAAATCCCAAAAAAGTTGGGACAAGTAGCAATAAGAGGCTGGAAAAAGTAAATTTGAGCATAACGAAGAGCTGGAAGACCAATTAACACTAATTACGTTAATTGGCAACACGATTGTGTCTCTCAGAAGCCAAGATGGGTAGAGGATCATCAATTCCCACAATGTTGCGCAGAAAGATAGTGGAGCAATATCAGAAAGGTGTTACCCAGCGAAAAATTGCAAAGACTTTGCAGTTATCATCATCAACTGTGCATAACATCATCCGAAGATCCAGAGAATCTGGGACAATCTCTGTGCGTAAGGGTCAAGGGCGTAAACCCTTACTGGATGCCCGTGATCTCCGGGCCCTTAAACGACACTGCACCACAAACAGGAAAGGAAATCACAGAATGGGCTCAGGAATACTTCCAGAAACCATTGTCAGTGAACACAATCCACTGTGCCATCCACTGTTGCCAGCTGAAACTCTACAGTGCAAAGAAGAAGCCATTTCTAAGCAAGATCCACAAGCTCAGGCGTTTTCACTGGGCCAGGGATCATGTAAAATGGAGTGTGGCAAAATGGAAGACTGTTCTGTGGTCAGACGAGTCACGATTGGAAGTTGTTTTTGGAAATGTGGGACGCCATGTCATCAGGACCAAAGAGGACAAGGACAACCCAAGTTGTTATCAACGCTCAGTTCAGAAGCCTGCATCTCTGATGGTATGGGGTTGCATGGGTGCGTGTGGCATGGGCAGCTTGCATGTCTGGAAAGGCACCATCAATGCAGAAAAATACATTCAGGTTCTGGAACAACATATGCTCCCATCCAGACGTCATCTCTTTCAGGGAAGACCCTTAATTTTTCAACAAGATAATGCCAGACCACATTCGGCATCAATCACAACATCATGGCTGCGTAGGAGAAGGATCCGGGTACTGAAATGGCCAGTCTGCAGTCCAGATCTTTCACCTATAGAGAACATTTGGCGCATCATAAAGAGGAAGGTGCGACAAAGAAGGCCCAAGACGATAATACAGTTAGAGGCCTGTATTAGACAAGAATGGGAGAGCATTCCTATTTCTAAACTTGAGAAACTGGTCTCCTCGGTCCCCAGACGTCTGAGTGTTGTAAGAAGAAGGGGAGATGCCACACAGTGGTGAAAATGGCCTTGTCCCAACTTTTTGGGGATTTGTTGACACCATGACATTTTGTATCACCATATTTTTCCCTTAAAATGATCAGTCTTCTCAGTTTCAACTTTTGTTCCGTGATTTATGTTCTATTCTGAATAAAATATTGACATTTGCCATCCCCACATCGTTGCATTCAGTTTTTATTCACAATTTGTTTAGTGTCCTAACTTTTTTGGAATCCGGTTTGTATGTTTTAGTATGTTTTATTTACAAAAGGAGTATTCTCTCAAGTTGCACACAGTGTACATCAGCTACTCTTTCTTTACTTATTACTTTCCCGTAACACAGAAAATAAGATAAGTGTGCAGAAAATAGTTTCCTTAATAAAAACAGTGACGGCTTTACTCGTGAGCAGCAGGTTCATGAAATACAGGAAATGATGAAATCATATCCTGTTTCAAGATTCCATAATCATTTAAATGAATAATTTGATTTAGTGGGAAAAACTCTGACTTCACCACAGCCACTCATTTAATCTTTATTATCTTTGTCTTTTTCTCCCACTGTTTTCCATTTTTAACCGCCCCTCTGCCCTCAACTCTTCATCCACTGTGTTACTCCATCAGACCTCCCCCACCACAGACCAAAACCCTTGTATGTGCCAGTGACACGGAACAATGAGAGCACCTTCTGCACAAGGGATCAGTACCTAGCACCTCGTGTGGCCTTCATCACCTGGCTTGTCACTTTCTTCCTGGAGAAGAAGTACATCAGCACTGCTGCTTCAGCGCAGAGCGCAAAGAACGGCACCGAGGTCATTCCCAAACTCATCCAGGTGAACACACAGTACCCTGTGTTGGTTTCTTCTTTCTCCATTCTGTTATTCCAAGATCTTCTTTATCCTTCAGATGTTTTTGTAGCACACCATCTTTAGCAGTAGTATAAAGACATCTGGGGTTTATGTTTCTGAACAATATTCATGCATTTATTCATTCCTAAATGTTATTTTACCTCTATATAAAACATAGTTGATCAACAGCTTCACAAGCAATACAGCATTCAACCTAAGATTATAGCTGAAATAAAATCGTGATGACGGCGATCAGGAGTCATGGAGGTTTTATTTCAGACTGCAACAGTTCTGTCACTTTCGAGTTAAATCAGTCATGGAGAAAATAAATGGATTTTTATGTGATTTATCCAGAGACAAATGCTGCATACATACTACAGTGGTTCATTTCCCTTTAAAAATGCTATAAAATACAACTAACAGCCAAGTAATCTGTGCTGAAGGAGACTGTAGTGGTCCGTGTGAGGAGGTACCCCCTACTGCATACTGAAGGACTCTCGTTCCTGGCTGTGTTTTCCAGACTGTCACTGCAGGCAGTAGCAGCCAGGAAAAGGATAAGACATCAGATGGGGACGCAAACGGACCAGCGGGGGAGCCTGAGAAGAGCCACTCCAACAGTAGCACCCTGTCAGATCGACGAGCCAGCGATTCCAGTTTGTGTAGCGTTGAGGAGGAGCACCGCCATGTTTATGACATGGTGCAGTCCATTCTGCTCTCCACCCGGGACAATGTGAACTTCGTCAACGAGATCTTCCACCAGGTGGAGTATTTCTGTCGTCTGTTGCAACCTTTGCCAGTATTTTCTATTTTGTTCTGTTGGAAGATGCCTCTAACAAAGATGCACTGCAGTAACACGGACTGTGTCGCCCTCTGCTGGCCTTTTCATTAAATTACAGATTCACATTTAAAACTAACTTTAATCCTAATGAGCCATGGTTTCTTTCTTTCTTTCTTGTTAATTTGTTTTGCAAAGGCTTTCTTGTTGCCATCCTGTGAGGCTTCTGCAACCAGGAAGGTCATCAAAGTGTACAGGAAGTGGCTCCTGCAGGAGAAACCCTCTTTCATGGCAGAGCCCGACAGAACCGCTCGGGAAGATGAAGTGGACGAATGCTCCGAACAGATTATCAGCACCGAGACAAATAACATGCACATGCAAGTAAGTAATGCAGAAAGATGAATAAGTTTGCAATAACCTGTCACATATATAATGACTAAGTTGTATAAAAATCAGTTATGCCCTTGTTTTTTTCCCCATGCTTTCAAAAACCCGTCTTACAGGTAGTTTTTGCAGGCCTGTATCAGACTTGGTACAATTTGAGTTGAGAATCTTACAGAAAAAAACATTTAATTACTAACAATTTTGGAATAATCAGAAATGCAATAAGAATATTATTAGTTATTCACTTTCATTGTTAGACATATCTTTTCTGTTATTTGTAAACATTGATCTACCTATAAATCATATGCCTCAATAACTTAATTACCACAACATTTAAAGTGCATATTTTTACTTCAAAGCAATTAGCAGCTTTATTTTTTATTCACAGAAACTACCTGCAGCCTGTATCGATCATGCAAACGTCCAGAAATAGTGTCCTGTCTCTGCAGCCTATTGTGAGCCCCAGTTAATGGTGTAGAATGATAAAGGTGCACCAGACTGAGAAATAAACACTAAAACCCTTTTGACCATTAAAACGAACATGTAACATGCAAATGATACGATGCATTTATGTGCATAAAACCAGCTTATGTTGATTAACTGGCCTTAGTCATGCAGTTTGTGTATACAAATACATAGAAAAACCGGTCTTAATAAATTAGTTTACGTCTACTGTGAATTTGACTGGCCGGCCTTGTCTTCTACCAGATGATGGAGAGTCACAGTCACAAGCGGTCGTCCAGCTGGGGTAGGACCTACTCGTTCAGCAGTGCCATCAATCAGGGCTTCATCACCGAGGAGGAGAACAGGAACATCAAAGCCGGCATCCAGCCAACACTACAGGTATATCTGTGTTCATAACCTCTGATGGTTGGAATTAGTGTTTTTCCAGTATTGTTGTTGTCTTAATTACTTTATGTTTGCACACATTTACGTTCGTGCAGGTGTTTCTGACCAGTTCATCCAACGTGTTTCTGTTGGAGCCATGCCAGGATGTACCAAAACTCCTGGAAAATCAGGTTGAGGTGTGCAAGGGTGTTCTTAGCATCTATCGGCATATGATCATGGAGCACTCCATGAATACACAGACGTGGTTAGTAGTATGTTTAGATGTGCAAATTTATTTATTTAAAAAAAAAAAAAAAAATTGTGATTTTTATCCCTTTTTTTTTTTTTTTTTTTTTTAATCGAATTCAATTGACATTATTGTAATTTATTTACTGTCCATGTTCTGCAGGGAGCAGATGTTGCAGGTACTACTGAGAATCACAGAGGCTGTGATGAAGAGGCCACAGGACAACCAAAGAAAAGACAGCTTTGCTGAAAGTTTAGCATCTTTGCTTTTTAGGGTATGGTTGCATTTAGTTTGTTACACACTCTGATAAACAGGCAGTCATAGAGATGGATCTGTCATCACCTCTGTTCTTTGGCTCTGAATACAGTGCGATTTGTCTTTATTTGTACACGTGCTATCAAGCCTGCTCTATATTCAGCGTGTTTGTGTCTCACTGTATGTGTAACTTGGTGCTAATTCATCATGTCTTTTCTCCTCCTGCATCCAGACCATCATTGTGGCGTGGGTACGAGCCAACCTGTGCGTATTTATCTCCCGGGAGCTTTGGGATGAGCTGCTGGCAGTGCTGTCCTCTCTTACCTGCTGGGAGGAGCTGGTGACAGAATGGGCCAGCATCATGGACTCGCTTACGGCTGTGCTGGCACGCTCCGTTTATGGCCTGGACATGGCCAACCTGCCTCTGGACAAACTCAGTGAACAGAAGGAGAAGAAGCAGAGAGGACGTGGTGAGAGGACAAAATGGGAAAAGATGAGGAGATTAGAGTGGCTTTAATTTGATTGGAAGGATGACACGGTTTATTTTTTGTCTTTTGTTTTTCTTTGTGTGCTTGACTAACTCTGACCAGTACGATTCAGTACACTTGTTTGACCTGTTTTAAAGGTGCCATGCTTAAAAGTGACCTATGTAAGGTTAAAACGATAATTCTGCCAGCTACTCTGTGTTGTTTAAAGTCAAATAAAAAGGGTTGGCCCATTAATTTTCATTCTTGTTTTTTCAGCTCTAAAATAAACTAAATGTTTAGTTTTGTTCATTACAAAATGCCCTTGAACACTTCAGCACTCACTAAGTTTTGTTCCTCGTATGTCAGGAGTGATCCAGGACTCTCAGAAGGCAGCAGCAGTTGCACGCTCATTCTCCCTGAGCTGGAGGAATCATGGGGAACAGGGCGGGCCACCAGTACAGGAGCCCATGAGGACTCGCTCAGCCACTACTTCAGGAGCACCGGGTGTGGAGAAGGCCCGGAACAATGTCCGACAGAAGGCCTCTGGTAAGTAAGCTGTGGCTCGTATGAGCCATATACATTTAAAGCAGACGTAAAATGAATTGAATACTTGGCTTTATATAAAACATTAGCATTAAAGGCACTGACAGGTGAAGAGAATGACTCAGATTATCTTGTTATGATTGCATTTTTTAAGATGCATTTTGGCTGATGCGTTAGAAGCAGGAAACAAAGCTGTTTTAAATGTGTTGTTATTGTTTTTTTTTTAAAGCATTGTTCCATACGCACAGAGTATTATCTTCAGCTTTTGTGTGAGTCTCTAACACCATACTGATAACCCTTTGAAGCACAACTTTAGACCGCAGGGTTTATCAGACAGTATTATTGTGTGTGAAAGTCTTCAGACAGGTCCGTGTGTACACTGGCCCAGGTGTCTCTGAAAGCCCTGACACCAAAGACAAAGAGGCCAGCAGATGGCACCTATTGTTTCCCTCACATGTCACTACCCAGTGTCAACATGTTTCCATGTCAACTGGATTGTAGGCATACAGCACAGTCCCCCTGACAGCATGTCAGAGGCCAGCTTTGGACTCTGCAAACACCCCTTATCTGATGAGAAAGTGGCAGGCTAATTATAAGTTGAGCAATGGAGTAGTAAGAAGCTACAGTGTCTGGCTTGCTCCTCTTAATTTTGTCTAGACAGAATCTTAATGTGGGGGATAAAACACAGAGATGATCCCTTTTTGTTCCCTGGCCTTCCGCCTCACCAATTACCGCCAATGTTCTGAAATGACGAGCTCATTGAGCGAGGAGCAGACGTAATTGTGCCTGGATGACATCTTAGAAGGGGCGTGTGTGTGTGGTGTAGGTATTACTCGTGTTGTGGGGGCCTAAATTTGTTTGTCTACACAGTCTCATTATGGAGACGTGTCTTCCCTATGGAGGCGAAAAGCAAGAGCCTGTAATATAAATCGCACACATTTAAAGGTTCAAGTAAGGTCACTTTTAAGGTTGTGGTGTGTGTGTGTGCGTGTGTGTGTGTGTGCGTGCGTGTGCATGCGCGCGTGTTCTCGATCTATTATGCGTCCCATGCACATGTTTATCCACCTATTATGCTGGTCTGTTTATTTGTATCTGCGTACAAGCAAAGATGGACATGAAACACTACTGCTTGAAATTCCCTTCCCTTTCTTTGGCCTAATTGGATTTCTCCCACATTGATCTTCAAAGGCCGAGCAGCCCTCCTCCCTACTCCTCAAGAGAAGGCCCACACATCAATTGCATGGCAGTTTTTGATAGTTTCATTAAGAGTGTAATTAATGCTCATTAATATGCATAAATGGGATGCAGTGGCGGGCTGGAGGAGACGATGTATCTCTCTCACTGAAAGGCATAATTAAAGTGTGCTGAAAGCAGAGAATAGAACTGTCCTCTTTCTCTGCTCCCTTTGAGATTAAACCTGAAGTGCTATTCAGGCACAATGGCAATGCCTCAGCATTGACAACTGTCAAAACTTGGTTGCACTTAACCATGCAAATGCAAACTAATATTGTTCTGAGATCATGTCTTGATAACGAAGGAAGGGGCTCAAAAATTCATTACAGTACTCATTAAGCTTCTACAGCTTCAAGGACCCAGTTGAACCGGCTCTCAGTCTGCCAGAGATGAGATGGTTATCAGGTCTTATAGAATAATGCAGAGAGTGAGATCAAATGTTTTCTGCTTGGCGTGTACACGGGTAATTATTTTTATTAATTTTTCATTTTTTACTGCATAGTGTGTGTAGCCCTGCAATATACTGGCGACCTGCCCAGGGTGTACTCAGACTCTCACCCTGTAACACCTGGATACACAGCAGCCATCCTGCCTTGTATATGTGTGATGGATAAGTTCTGTTGCTCTCTTTCTTAGGTTGCCCTTGAAAGAGAGAGAGAGAGTGTGTGTGTGTGTGTGTGTGTGTCTCAATGAAAATTTTAACTACACAAATTTTTATCATCATCATTTGAATCTGCATGGATTTAGGGGAGAGTACTAGTCTATAGACTGATATGCGTTTCAGCTGATAAGGAGCAAAAAATCAGTTTGAAAATACTACAGATACTCCACACTGGAAGTCACGTATTGCCATTTGCAAATATGTTACTACATGTCAGAAAATGTATCTTTTAATTTAAAATGAATGTCAGCTGTATGTCATTATTATTTAGGAATAAATTAAAAAGCCTCCTCATGATCATCTTAAAAGGGTCACGCGGCTGTTAAATAATCATAATAATAATCAGTTCACTAAATTCAGAACCAAGACATCGCTGATCTTTGTTTTTGCTTTTTGGAGGAAAACTTTAGCATTCGTGCTCATTTTCTATATAGTTTCTTTACTTCTGTTGCACATTTAAAACCAGAGATTTTCACAGTAAAATAAAATCTAAAATTGACATAGTGCAGAATCAGTGTTTCTTCATTATCTGAGAAATGTGTATTACCAGTTTTTTATTTTATTGTCTTCCAGGCGTTTTGATTTCTTTCCCTCGTGATTTATATTTGGTAGATTTTGTGGTATTGCTGTGCTGATTTGTGTTATGATTTTCTATATTTTTTCTGTATAAAATCTTTAAATCTCACTTTTGTGACAGTGTCCCTTCATTTTTATTTATTTATTTTTTTGACTGGTTTTAAAATATTTTCTCTCTTAAAGCCGTTTTATTTTAACCTGTGACTCACATGCGACTATATTTGGATCAAACTCTGGTGCTGCTGGTCTTCAATTGCTCCATTTTCACGATCAGAATTGAATTTATTAGCAGAAGCTTCTTTGCAGCATTTTGTACTTTACTATCATTGAATATTTGCTTCTTTCCTTTACCTTTTTTCTCTTCCCACTGTCTCTCTTCTTTTTCCTCTTCTTTCTCCTTCCCTGATGGAAGCTAAGCGAAGCCAGTCCATCAGCAACTGTGTTCATCTATACGAGGCTTTGCCCACTACTAAAAGTGTTCCTATGCTGCTCCACACTGTGAGCTCTTTCTTGCCTGGTATCTCTTCTGGTAACTCTGCTTGCTCTCACAGACTCTCAGGTAAAGTATTGTGAGAGCTGCATGTGTTTGCATGTTGCGTGACCTTCGCCCAGCCTTTCCCATTCATATTCAGTCACAGTCTCTCGTATAGCACCCTGAACTTTTTATTTAATCCATGTTGTTGGATGATCTGACTAATGCATTTCTCAAGATTGCCCCGGTGCCTTGTGCTGTCCTTAACAAGTGTATGTATCACCGTTGCATGTTTGCATGCCCTGTTTTTCCTCACCATGTTTCATATGTGTGAAATCTTTGTCTGTACAGTGTCTGCAAGTCATATTCCAGTGTGTTTCCATGATATTTGATCCGTATTGCACCTCTGCCTGACCATGTCTTTGTCTTCCCGACTGTCAGATGTGGAGGAGTGTCAGCTGTCAGAGTGTGGGGGAGAGGAGGAGCTGGGAGGCAGAGACAGTCCTCTGCCGCGTAGCAGCAGCACCTCAGACATCACCCAACAGCTGTCTGAGACCTTACCAGGTATATACAAGCGCAAAGCACTTTTTAATCTTCTGTATACACTCACTGAATACTGTATTAGGTACACCCTACAAGTACCAGATGTTTTTCCAATCATCTGCTGTCCAATTTTGCTGAGACTGTTCAAGGTGTAGCCTCAGTTTCCTGCCGCTGTAGCTCATCTCCTTCAAAGTTTCAGTTATTGGCATTCAGAGATGCTCTTCTGCACACCCTGGTTGTAATTAGAGGTTATTTGAGTTATTGTTGCCTTCCTATCCACTTAAAGCAGTTTGGCACTTACTGAGAACTATTGCTCACTGGACAATTTCCTTTTATAGGCCTATTCAACTATTTTCAGTGGAATTACTCCTCTTTTATTCAGTTTGTGTGTTCAGCTGTGATACAAATTAACCCTGCAGTTTCTTTATAAAAGAGAAGTAATCTGTCACTTCAGTTGTCTTTATTACACCACTATCCAGTGCAATATTACGGTATTAATCTTATTCGGTTTTTCAAAGCAATACAAAAAAAGCAAATAACAGCTTGTTTTTCACAGTTAAAAATTTAACCTCGTGATAAAAAGGATATGAAAAACAGGCCAAACACCAAATTGAATTTTTCTGTTTAGTCTGATTTTCATAAACAGGAAGTTACTGACTTCTTTACACTTTATAAGCTTGGAGCAGAAACGGCTGATATAATCATGCAGCTCGAGTTTGCAAATGAGTTTGAACATCATATATTTGCACATACATGTACAAAAACAACCATTTAGAAAAAACAGCTCTGTAAGCAAATTAAAGAAAGGTAAAATTCATTATTCTTCTTTTCAACAAGATGATGTGAGAGTGGACTTGTATAGTGTGAACACTTTTTATTATTTACATTACAGTCAACTGGAATTTTTCATTTTAGCAGCTAAGCCTGATATGTTTGATTTTTAAGCATGAATAGTTAAACAGACCTTAAACTGTATGTCAGAGATCTTTGGTGTTATTATTGTTTAAGTGATGAGACGGTGGATTTATGAGCCAGTGCTAGTCAGCTTGGTTTAGAAGCTGCATTGCACAGAAACAGGTGTCTGCTAATTATTTCAGAGATGCAGTACATCCAGAGTATTCACAGCATTCTCCGGCTGGAATAAAGCTGCCGCGTTAACGCCCTATTCCAAATAGATTCAATTCATTTATCACAATAAAATTCTGCACACAATAGTGAAGTGAAAAAGTTGCTTGAAATTCTGGCAAATTTATTAAAAAAATTAAAGTATTCACAGCTCTTGCTTAATAACTTGGCAGCAATTGCAGCCTCAAGTCTTTTTGAGTATGATGCTTCAAGGTTGGCGCACCTATTTTTTTGTTGGGGGGGCAGTTTCTCACATCCTTTGCAGAAACTGTCAAGCTTGGTCTGAATCAGGAGCTTTGGTGCACAGCCATTTTCAGGTCTCTCCATAGTTGTTCAGTCAGTTTCAAGTCTGGACTCTGGCTGAGGCACTCGGGGCATTCAGAGAGTCTCAAAGCCACTCCTTTGTTATCATGGCTGTGTGCTTATGTTTCTTGTCCTGTTGGAAGATGAACCTTCAGCCCAGTCTGAGGTTCAGAGCACTCAGGAGCAAGTTATCATCAAGCATGTCTCTGTAGATTGCTGCATTTATGCTGAAATGCATCCCAACAACTTGATGCATCCCAACAACTTGATGCTACCACCATGCTTTACTGTAGGGACGGTGTCCCAGCAACAATGGTTACTGTAAGGTGCTTTATATTTTAAGGTAAAGACCCTACAATAATAACGAGGGGGGAAAAAAATCACATGTCCTCTATGAGCAAGCGTGTTGGCGACAGTGGGGAGGACAGAGGACATGCTGTGGAAGAGAGCCAGAGATTAGTACTAACAAATAAGTGCAGAGAGGTGTACAAACACATAGTGAGTGAAAAAAGTGACTGAGGAAGAAATGCTCACTGCATCGTGGGAATCCCCCAGCAGCCTACACCTATTGCAGCATAACTAAGGGAGGATTCAGGGTCCCCTGATCCAGCCCTAATTATGTGCTTTGTCAAAAAGGAAAGTTTGAAGCCTAATCTTAAGTACAGAATTCTCGGTCTCCTGAATCCAAACTGGAAGCTGGTTCCACAGAAGAGGGGCCTGAAAACTGAAGGCTCTGCTTCCCATTCTACTTTTAAATACTGTAGGAACAACAAGTAGGCCTGTGTGAGAGCAAAGTGCTCTAATCAGATGAGAGACCTTTTGGCAAACTCCAGGTGGGCTGTCATGTGCTTTTTACCTGAGAAGCATCTTCCATCTGGCTACTCTACCATTCAGGCCTGAAGTGCTGCAGAAATGGTTCTTTTAGAAGGTTCTCCTCTCTCCAGTGTAACTGGACGCTCTGGCGCTCGATCAGAGTGATAATCGGGTTCTTGGTCACCTTCCTGAGCCTGTGTGCTCTGATTGCTCTGATTGGTCAGACGACCTGCTTTAAACATATTCATTTATTTATTTTTTTATAATTAAGATCAGGGCTACAGAGATTAACTGAACATGTTCCAGTTTTTGGTAGAGACCAAATCAGAACTGTTTGTTGCCTTTCAGTCCAGCAGAGAGAGTACTCGCCTACTTCCTGTGGTTCTGATAGCAGGATGTCTGAGGGCAGGACTGAGAGCAGTGAACCACCTGTGGTGAGAACATTCATCCTCAACCATCGTGTTAGCTTAAAATAAGATTGATCAACGCTTGGTTCATCTGTTTAAATGTTTGTCTTTGTTGTAGATCCTCATCCGACGGACCAGCAGCTCAGCTGAGACAGAGTGCAATACTGAGGGACACGCAAACTACACGAGGCCCAAGCTCAGAGAGAAAAGTTAGAAGTTATAATCACGGTTTAGTTTTAATGTTAAACATAAATTGCTTTTTAAAAATGTGAATTTTCATCAGCATACTCTGAGACTATAGCATATAAATATGTAATTGTTGCATTGGATATTACAGTTTTCCTTACAGAGCTAGTAGGCTCCATTTGAAGCTTCTTTTGCTTTTTTTTCTTTCATGAATTTAATCTTTTCACCTTACCTAGGTGAGAGTGTTAGTAGCGAGACGTCCAATGGCTACCTCAATGAAGCTGAAGTTACCTGGCAGGCGTTTGATGAGGAAGCCGATAATCAGTCCACGCAGTCGGCACACATGGACGTAACAGTTGATCCTCAGAGCCAGGGGAGTCTGTTGCTCAGCCATAATGAAGCTTTAGCAGGTAGAAACTCACAGCATGCCCCTAAATCTTGATGCAAGTGTCTCTATTAAATGTCTCTGTTTAGCTGTGCTTGTTACAGTTTGTTTGAGCTAACAAATCCAGTCAGAGTACTTGATTTATGTCTGTCTGCAGCCTGCAGCTGGTTTGATACATATAATAGTTAGCAACAGAGCTAATATCCTCATTATTATAAAGGAAGCCCTTTGTGACCATTCATCAGTGATTAAATTATTTGGGACACTTCAGCAGTTGTGCAGTTTAAACTGGGTTTTGTAACGTTGCTCTTGATTGATAGATTGATCAATCTTAGGAAGGGTGAAAAACCTAATATTGTCTAGATGACTTCTCCCAAGCAATTTAAGATTTTAAATCTGCTCAGAGTTTGTGGTGTTTGAAAAGTGGAAATGTTATGAAAGGAAAAGTAACCTGTGGTCTCTGGTTTGTTTAAGGTATCTACAGATGTTTGACAAATTTAAGGGTGGAAAAAAAGATGCGCTGTTGTAGTATGGAGAAGAACCACCACAGCATCATTTTACTTTTTGCCCCTTGGAGGGATAGAACACATTTTTTCCAGGAAATATTCCCTCATTTGGTTTTCTGATGCTGTGCAAAAACTCATAGGTACTGTCTCATGTGTAATCAGATAGGAAGTGAAGTGGTGACTGTGGATAGCATGTGGTTCACATAATTTTCATTCAGTGAGAGCATTGTCATGTTGGAGGAGACTACTCCCATCAGGATAGAGATATTTCATTAACCAGGAAAAATGGAGGAGGGGCTTGAATTAGCTGGTTTGTTTTTCCTTTAATTTGTCACCTGTCAATTTCTGTGAGGGGGGGTTACCACAACATCCCTTCAGCTTTGAGGCTTTTTATTTATTTACTCCCTCCCCCCTCGTGTATGCAGATATTGTCGTCCCCCTGTCTGCCCTTCCCACCCTTGTACGTGAACTTCTGTGTTTCCCACATTGTGATCACTGCCCCTCTGCTCTGTTCCTCAAACCCAGTTTGATCCATGTCCACTTGTTGTTTTTAGGTCCTGAGTGTGCTCTCCCTACCCACTCCGCATCCCCGTCCTACCACCACAACCACCAAAACCACTACCACTACCCCCAGAATCCCCCCGCTTCACCAGCCCTGCTGGTGCACACAGAGTGCCCACGGGATTGCCCCCTGGACGACACCATGCATCAGTCTGTCTTACACATGCCACACCACTTGGGTACTGCTCCCTAGCTGCTACTCATCATGTAGACCACAGTCTTCATCTGCATTTCACTTCTTTGTCTTAAATTCCCCCTGTAGATTTTTCTATTTTCTTTTTCTTTGTTTGGTTTGATGCTACTCTTACTTAAAGTAGTTGCTTTGTCATTATTCTGCACACATAATACAAAATAATTGTTCTTTTGTTTCTTCTTGTAAACAAATGAGCAATCTTTTATCTTTTTTTCCCTGCAACTAAATTTAAAAACAGTGAAACAGAAAAAACTTTCAGAAGTCATTTGAATCACCTCACATCAGCTACACTATCATCTGTCTTTCCAAGCCTTTACTCCCTCAGGTTCTCATTGCTCTCCTGCTGCCCACTAGGTGGCACTGTCCTGCCACAATTCACTTGGATGATGCATGTGGTTTCTGCCTGTTTCCCAAAAGTATTTGAGTGTTTTATTCACTTGCATAATGCGTTTGGGGAATATGCACCAGATAACTTAAGGATTTGGTCAACAGCTGCTCTAACGACGCATTAGCATTGAGAGTCAAATCAATTCATTTTATTATAACTGTATAAAGTTGATCTGCATTTGTTGACTGAATCCATTCAGCTAAATAAAATGAAGTCTTTCTTGGTACTGGCAAAGTGTTGCCAAATAATAATTTCTGTAACCCACATCACCCATTACTCTTTCTATGTGACCATGCAGATAGCAGTGAGTTTCTGGCTGATGATGTCAGCATCATTGCTGGTGGGACTCTGACTGGCTGGCATGCTGATTCAGCCTTCGTCCTGTGGAGGAGAATTTTGGGTATCTTGGGAGATGTCAACAATATCCGCTGCCCCAAAATCCATGCCAAGGTCTTCTCCTATCTCTATGAGCTGTGGCACAAGCTGGCCAAGGTACAATAAAGACATAATCAGCTGATGATAAACCAGTAATTCCATATGTTATTTGTACACGAGCATAAAAAAAAAAGCCTACATCAAAGTGATGCTTTTAAATCCTCTTTATGTCAAAGACAGATAAAATTTCTATAAAAAAATATGACATTTTAAATCAGACATTGTATTCTGTACTTCCTAAAGCAGAGAGTTTGAACCAAGCATTAGATATGATGTGTTATTCAATGAAGTGAAATGTTTGCTTACAGATTCGGGACAATCTTGGGATTAGTGTGGACAACCAGTCTTCTCCGCCTCAACCTGCCTTCATCCCACCTCTTCGAATGCTTGCGTCCTGGCTTTTCAGGGTATGAACAATGCAAAGACACAGCAGATGTTCAAAACGCTTTTTATATGTTAGTGTGCACACAAGCTATGGATGAAATACTAAAACCTAAAAATGATTTATAGATCTGATTGCCGGATCCACTGTCATGTCATTAAAAGTAAATATTAAAACATTTAGAGTGAATTTCTCAATTGGTGCTATTTGGGGGGGGGAATCTGGGAGGATCTTATAATGCTCAGAAGGCAATATCATTACATTTCCAGGAGCAGCAAAAAGTAATCAATGCAGCTGAATGGTTAGCCTTGGCGGCAACAAACATATTAGTATTATCTAATCAAACTGTTTATGCAAACCAATAAAAGGAAGAATGTTGCCTCAATATGTGTTATGTCTGTATGAGGGAAAATTTAGTGGTTGGTGTTGGATTTCTTTTTTTTTTTTTTTTTTTTTAAATGGGTGGGGGACATCAGCTTCTCAAGCCTCTGCTGCAGCTTAATAGAATAGAAGTGTCTCCAGCTCCTGATAATGGCACTCCTCCCCTCTTTAGGGCACCATGCTGCCTGCAGAGTACAAGGCTGGCAAACTGCAGGCCTTCAAGCTGATCTGTGAGATGATGACCAGGCACCAGGATGTGCTCCCCAACAGTGATTTCCTGGTGCACCTTTACCACATCATGCACAAGGGCTTCATGAGCGATGACCCGGTAAGGCTCCTGCACAAAAGCTGCCTGTTGTTCCTTTTTCCTCCAGTAGATGGCGCATTGGTCAAATCAATGTGCATCAGCCCTGATTAAAAACTGAAAAGCAATTAAGGCTGTTTGTTTTTGTCAGTTTGCCATTTACTTTTTTTAATGTGTGATTTTTGTCGTATTCAACTGGTTGTATTTGCTGCAATCTTTGTACTCGTGTCAGTACTAGTCATGTGTTTGGAGTGATGAGTTAGGTTCAAGGGTTTCTTGGCAGGAGTGAGGACACAGTTTATATAGGTTTATGATTGTGACCCTTGTTTTATTTAAAAAAAGAAGGTGAGGAGGAACATTACTGTGTTTTGGCATCTTCCACCTCCTTCAGCCACACCCTTCCTAGTATTCAGGTCTGGCATTGCTCCATTGCTTCTGCACAAAGCTGAGTGGTTATGAATGGAGTTCCTCTAAATAAAAACATGAAGATGGAAATGTGTGTAAGAGATGTTTTGCATGCTACTGTGTGTGTGTGTGTGTGTGTGTGTGTATATAAAGGACTGTAGATTTATATATGCCCTCCTCGCCGGGTTTCTGTTGCGCTTTGGCTGTGTGACAAGCTTATTAGAATGTTTTCCATGTCGTTAAATAATGTTTTGAGCCCCTGCCGCGTATACGTGATTAATTAAGGACTGACGTCTGTCGCGCTCCGTTAGACTGACACGTCGGCCGGGGGCCCGGAGTAGACTGGCCCGCTTGCCTCTGTGTATGCGAGTGTGTGTGAAGGAGTGGGAGGGGAGCCTGGGGAACGTAGTGCAGAGTAGAGCAATGAGGGGGGCACTCTGAGAGAGCAGGCAGCATTCTCAAGCTTTTGTTGTGGCTCTGTATAATGCGTTGGGGGGCCAGAGCCAGGCTGGCCACTGAAGCATGCTCAAATTGGCCAGAGAAAAGAGTCCTCACGCCACACAATAGAGGACAGCCGCACGCCTGCTTAACATAAGAAAGTGGCTCTTACTCTCCTCCTCCTTCCTCTCTGCCTTCACCCCACCCCCCCCAATGCACCTAAAACATTAAGCTTCTTTATTTATAAGCTTTTTCTGGAGGCTCCAATTATAGGACTTATTTTTTTTAATGTTTTTTTCTTTGTGCGTTTAATATTAGACATCTGAAGATGTTTGGTCTTTTTGTTCAACAGCATCTCTCATATCTTTAGAAATGAATGCTGAATGTATAGTCTGCCTGTCAATGGAGTAACACAGTCTGCCTTAAACAGCCATGCTTTATAGACAGCAGGGGGAATCCCAGTGTAAATCCTCACCAATAAAATCAACTAAGCTTGGAGGAAAATGACATTTCCCTTGGAGGGATTCTCCTTCCAACTGACAGAGTGCCAAGGTCAGGGCTATTGTCCTGATAGTCTGTCAGTCTCTGGTCACTGGTCTCACAAAAGCATGACCACCGCACAATGGCAGTAATCTGTCTAATAGGTCTGCAATCTGGAGTGCAATAGTCAACAGCATATTTTGCTAAACATAATAAGTGCACACAAAGCTTTAATGCATCTATTCACCTTTTATTCTTTAGGTTAAAGAAAGGGCTCGAAAGCACTAACACATTTGCACAAACACACAGATTTCAGCACCTGTGCAGAGCTGGCTTCTCCTTTTAACTCGGTTCATCTTGTCATTCCCTAAAAGGAGGCTGCTGCATAATTTATATAGTGTCAGATTAAAATGTGAAGGTTGACCCGTAGGCCACCGACACGGCTGTTGATTAAACTGCTCGTGGCTACAACAGCCTGCAGGTAGGTTATTATCCCTTTCTTACAACTTGTGAATGAATTACAATAGGAAATATGTCCCCATGCGAAACTGTACATTTAAATTGGTAAATTTTGGGATTCTGTGCAGAGTGATGTAATGCCAGAATGAACCCCGTCACCCCAGGGGCCAGCAGGTGGAAAGCGTTTGCTTTCGTGAAAATGAGGCCACATAAAAAGGCCTGAGGTGGCTCTATTCAGAGTTACGTTAATGCACCTTTTGTTGATGCAGGGGCTATTCCTACTGCCAACACAGCGCCGCATGCGGTTATTCCCTTTCCACATTTCTCTGTTCTGATTTCTATACACACTTCAAATCAGGTTCCCTCTACTTGCACGTACAATTGAAAGCACTTTGCATTCTACATTTGTGGCTTCCTCTAAAATGCTCATTTCAGGCAATCAAGAAACAGTTTGTTGCCTGCTAATTACCTCTGACTGCACTACACATTATGCTTCAGAGGTCAATTACCAACAAAACGAGGGTAAAATGGGCCCTCAATCCCGAAGCTTTTCCCACCAATTTTCCACATGTGTTGCTGGTGTTGGTTTGACTTCCTACTAGTCTTCTCTGTGTTTATTCTATTCTGTTGTTCACCTGGATTCCCTGTTTACCAAAGCTCTGGGTGATTAATGTCGCGCATAGATAGTGGTACTGTGTGTGTGTGTGTGTGTGTGTGTGTGTGATTGAGAGAGAGAGAGAGAGAAATTGTTTGTTAAGGTGCCCTTCGGTTCAGCTAGAAACGGGCTGATGTTTGAACTGTCCGATTTACACAAGTTTATGGCCAAGAAGGCAGGTGTTTGGAGCCTGGACCTTGCCTTCATACGCAAATATGCGCATGCATGACTCGGATAAGAGAGACAGCAATCTTTCCGTCTTATTTAGATGCTGCATTCTTTTATTCTTAAACTAATTATATATATTTTTTTCCCAAGAGTATTTCCTGTGTCCGTCAATGGTGAAGAAATGAGCGTCTTTGCTGTAAGATTACCAGCTAAATATAGTCTGGAAATTCTCAAGCATCCTTTTACGCCCTTCACTAGTGCAGTATTATACTGTACATACTTGAGCAGCTTGTGCAGAACCCTCTGCAATACAGCATATGCCTGTGTTGAAAGAGCACCCATCTGCCACTGAGCCGCCTGCACCTCAACCAAACAATACCTTGTCTCTGGCTTTAATTACAGGTTTGCTTGTGTGTGTACATACATGTGACTCTTGAAAGTTGAGGTCTTTTGTTCTCCCTCTTATCCACTGTGAACAATCCATCTGCTGTCTCTCTCTTCTGTCTGTCTTTCCCACTCTGTTTTTTCCCCCTTTTTTTGTCCTTTAGTGACATGCACTGTTGAGTGCTTTACTCTCCTCAGCACGCTTAAAATGCTTAGCCTACCTGTTGAAGTGAAAAGCTTTCTCGGTGCCACGTCTCTCACACTGTGGCCCATTTACAAAATATTTCTGATACTGCTTCACTCCACCCACACTAACAACACACGAGGCTCCCCCCAAATGCAAAAATCCCGGGCTGTAATCGTAAAAAATTTTGGAGAATTAAAAGAAGGAAAAAAATCTGTTTTTGTTCTGTTATTCAGGCTGTTCCTAAATAAAGTCTGCAGAGATATAATAACGGAGATTGCTGCAGACATGATGACAGTTTATCTGTGTCCATGCTTATCATCAGGATGTTTTGAACACCATCATCCGCTCCTGCTCTCCTCGATTCTTCTTCCTCGGCCTGCCGGGCTTCACAATGCTGATTGGAGATTTCATCGCTGCTGCTGCCTGCGTCCTCACCTCTGGCTCCTCAGAGGTACAAACACACTTTCAACTTTTATTTGATATTTCAGTCATACAGGAATTTATGAGTCAAGAACTAGAAAAAGGTTTCAGATTTTTTTTCTTTTTTCCCACAAATCAGTAGCACTGTAAATCTGCAACAAAGATGATAAAATTCTTCACAAAACATCATAAATCATCCTTCTCATATTTTGCAGCTGTTTGACATTGAAAAGCTGATATTGTTTTGTGACATTTTTATGCTTTTAGCAATAAAAAATTTATTTGAGGCACCAAATAGCAGAAATGTTAAAAAAACAAAATACAAACTGCACTTACATGTAGGACTGAGCAACTGTGGCTGAAATTAGAATTATAGATATTTTGTCTTACTATGATTATTCATCATGATAGATGACTTCATGTTTGAGGACTAAATGAAATACGTAAATATCCTTTTTTTCATTAAATCCACACAAGTATTAAATGAAAAGTGTTAATATGACTGTTGGTCATGTTCAGTTAATGTTGTAGACCATCTGTACAAGTGAGCATATGGACTTTAGATAGAGAGAGAGCTGATCTGGAGCAGATCAATATTATGGCCGCTATCTGTTACTTGCACAGCTTTAAACCCGAATATGGTTCAGTTGATGTTAACTGTCATTTATCAGGTGTGTATGTGTTGCTTCTTCCTGTTTTTGCCATTACACGTACCTCCCAGCATAGATTTGTTCTCGCTCCTCAGTTTAACAGCAGCTCATCAGGTGCGGCAGCACAACCTGCTACAGAGCTGCACCCATCATGCATTTAATCAATCATTTTGTTGTCCAGCGCCTAACATGTGCGATGTTTTTCCGTCAGCAGAATCATGAATAAAGATGAAATTAAATCTGCAAGCTCCCTCAAATCCTCATCCATCGTATGCGTTCTGCGCCTTTCGCTTGAAGCAGGTTGTTTATGTGTTTGTCTCTGGTATTAATGATGCCGTGGGTTTGGTTTTCTTTTTTTAAAATTTCCTCCAGGCTCCGAGGGTGGAAGCTCAGACGATCCTGGGCTCCCTCGTGTGTTTCCCAAACCTCTACCTCCAGATTCCTATACTGCACCGTGTGCCTGGCTCTGATGACATCAGTGTGAGCAATGAGGACATCAAGGTAAACGCTCATGATGTGCAGTGACGGGAATACGGACACTTCATATAAAAGCAGATGTTGTTTTAATTAGGATCAATCAGTCGTCTGCTGTGTAAATCATGACAAACTTATCCTAAACGTTATTAGATACAGCAGTGTGAACATCACACTGATTTAACATGACTACAAGGCTGTGTGTTACAGTTAATGGCGTCTTATTGTTATAAAGATGAAGGAAGGAATGGCTTGGATTGTCACTGAGAACTGTTAACTGGTGTTGTCGTTTCTGTTCAGAATTACTTGGTCAACATCCTGCTGGAGACGGCAACGAAGGAGCACTATGAAGGGGCGAGGTATGATTAGTAATTCTTTTGTTGCACTGTCTGATATGATCGCGTTTTACACACGTTCCAAGAAAAGGTTTGGGAACCTGCTCGTCACTGTTTTCTAATACTGTTTCTATGTTGATCACTCCTCGATAAATACAGAATACATATTTTTTAACAATCTTGTCCACCTGTAAGCTTTGGATTACACCTGCCTCTCCTCCTCCTCCTGCTCTATCATATTGTTGTTATTGTCATCATGACATGTTTTGAAATGCTTCCGCAGCCTTTTCCTGCTTTTTTCTTCCACTAAATTGTCATTGAGGCATTGTTGACACCAGCCAATCATTTTTAAGAGGGGCAGACTAACTAACCACACTTTACCAGCCTCCTCTTTTGGAGAAGCACCTCTACAGCCAACACTTCCAATCTCAAAACTCACTCAAGTAGCTTGTGGAGAACTCATTAGCATCGAGGTTCACTTCATTTTTCCAGGCTGCACTGTGAATGATTAGTGTTCAATAAAGACATAAACTGGAGCGGTTTAGTTTTGTAGACAAACAAAGTACAACCAATCAGTACAGACATGTATTCATTCCAACAATTATTTTCTCTTTGCAGCTGTACATTTCTGTATACATAAGGAATTTGAAGAGGCTAATGGTGGTGAAGCAGTGGCTACCCGTCATTAAAATTTGATGCAATGCTTCTAAAGCCTGTTTGCAAAAAAAAAAGTCCAAATGTTCATGGTTTTAATTATATAGTAGTTTATTTCTCAAAACATCTGATCCCATTCAGATCCTGCTCTACTTAAATCTGCACATTTTGTTCTCTGCTGCTGCCATTCAGGTGCATTGCTGTGTGCAGCCTGGGTCTGTGGGTGTGTGAGGAGCTAATGCAAAAGAACATCCACCCCCAGGTTAAAGATGCCATCAATGTTTTGGGAGTGACACTAAAGGTGAGTGAACCTCTTACCCGAGGACGCTGCACTTGTGCATTTCCAGTTTCATTTACAAGAAACTACAGGTGCGCTTTTTTTAAATGCTTGCGTCATGTGCTGAGAACACAGATAAGCCCGCTGTCCTGAAATGAATGGGTGTTGGAAGCTGTTTTTTTGTGCAAACCTTACATTGTTTATCTCAAACTAAAATGACAGTTGATTACATAAAAGGACTGCAGAAAAATTTTCAACACAGGCAAAAAGTGTGAGAATAAAATGTGACTCGTGGGTATATTCTGGAACAGGCCTTTTTTCTCCCTAAGTGAAGAGATGCAGAGAAGCTGTGGGTTTGTGGGCTTTTTTGGTTTAGTTTTTTTTTTCTTCCATGGGAAAAGGGTTTGGGGCGGTGGCGTAATTTCCAGGCTGCTCACTCTCAGTAGATGTGGGCCAATTTAAGCAGCTACATCTCCCAGCTTCCTGCTCGAGCAAAGCCCCCACCCATCCCCTCGCCCCCTTCTCTAATGGAGCAGTAATCACTCCCCTGTACAACTTGACACACAGACTCAGCCAGCCCCAAAATAGAGGGTATAGGCTGGGTGGGGGATCTAGGGGGAAGAGTGGCACTGAGAGTCTCTTTTCTAAAAGCAGGTGCTGAACTCTCAGGGCCCCTTTTTGTGTTTGGCCATTTCTGCACTCCCCACATTGTCTGCCCTTGTTACATGTTGAGAGGCATTCAGCTGGAAGAAATAGGAAATTCTATTTCTCCACAAAGAATTTCAAATCACTGAAGAAATCCACATTTGAAAGAAAATTGTCAACAGCTCAATTCTTTCCTTCAATGAGTCTGGGGAAAATGAACCATGGTTTGAAGTGAAATGAAATTATGCTGATTATCTGCACAGTAAGTGCAAAACTAAATTTAAGGAAAATTACTCCAAATTTTGGCACAGTCAGTGTGTCCTAAAACTTTTTTTTTTCACTGTCTTTAATCAGCATTGTCCCGGTGCTGTTTTACAAATTACGTGACACAAATGCAGCAAGAGATTTTGTTCCTGCGTTACTCTCTGGAAGCTCTGAAAGAGACATTTAAAAGCCTTAAAATCAGGGATTCTGCAGATAATTAATGTTCTGCCTTAAGATCACACATTACATTCAAAGTACTTCTGTAGTTCTAGTGTCTTTAAAAAAAACTGGCCCATTTTTTTAAGTGTAAGGAGAGGCTCCACTGAGGTTTATGTATCTGCAAAATTTAAAGAGTATCATGATAAAACACGTTCTTTCCCTTCTTTTCCTACAGTGTTTAGATTGAAAATGAACTATTGGTTAGATTAAAAGTTCCAATGAAGATAAACATTAAAAAATGGTTGTTTTTGGGGGGTTTTTTAAGCATGACTGCTCATGTTTTTGTCAAATCTGATAGCCGATGTCATACCAGAATGATTTGACCATGTTCCAAAAAGCTTCTTGTGATGACAGGAGAGCTTGACTTTCTCGCTCTTCAAACACAAGTTCAGCTGAGTCGAGGTCATTGAAGGTGGAAGAAAGTCTACGACAGTCTGCACTTCTCAGTCTTCTTTGGTCTTCAAGTAGTTCCTGCACAGCTCTGAGATGTGTTTGGACAGGAGTGTGAATCCTTGTCTGCAGAAATGCAAATCAGCGGGTGGAGCTTGTCTCTGCAGAATCGAGGGATGTCCAACTCGAGAGGAGTTGATATTCCCATCACTCTTTTTTTTCTCCCTCTCGTATCCTTCTGTTACTGCCGTAGATTTCAGAGATGGATTCATCTGTAATCAAGTGTGAAATGCTGGTATGTCTTAGCCCAGCCCAAGCATTTGGCCTTGTTTCCCCTCCTGAAAAGCAGTTTACTGACCACTAACTTTGCTTTTTTTTTATTTTTATTTTTTTTTTATTTAAGTGTTAAATTCTTTATTCAGCAGGCTTTTTTTTCCTTCAGGTCTGCCTACCTGATCCCTTTTCCTTAAAGTGTTTCAGAGGTCTTACTGTGGGTACTGTCCTCTTACAAGTCTTCAGTGTATTTTACACCCTTTGACACTGAAACTTGTCTTACTTCTGATCTCGATCACATCATGTTATTTAACTCTGCTGGAAACTTGAGGCACTTTAAGTAAGATTTTGTTGAATAAGCCTCTTGTGAATTGATCAAATCCACCTCTTAAAATGGTCAGTGCCACAAAGCTCCTACAGCTCCACCTTAATGCTCCTACAGCTCCACCTTGATTAAAACAAAACATCTTAAATGTCTTCCTCCATTGTATATAAATTTTATATCCCTAAACTTACTGATTATCTTCAGTATGACATGAAAACATGGCAGATATTCAACATTGTACCAGGGTCCCACTATACGCTTCTATTGGAAAATTACGTTTTTATATACACTTGTACATGTGTGAATACACACATCTGGCATTGTATTAGTTAACTCTTTCTAATACCAGGTTGGGCCCTCTTTAACCTTGAGAACTGTTTTAATTCTGCAAGGCACAGATTCAAGGTGCAGGGAGCATTCCTCAGAGATTTTGGTCCATATCAACATGATAGCATCGCACAGCTGCTGCAGATGTGAATCTCCTGCTCCACCACATCCCAAAGGTGCTCAAGTGTGCTGAGATCTGGTGACTATGGAGGCCATTTGAGTGAACTCATCGTCGTGTTCAGAAACTGTTTGTGCAACACATTGTGTCCCAAATTTCAAATCAAAGGGGTGTGCGTGGCTAACAACAATAGTCAGTTGGTACTGAGGGGTCCAAAGTGTGCTAATAAAGTATCGCCCAACACCTGTGCACTACCAACAGCAGCATGAACTATTGATACAAGGCATAATGGATCTTTCATGTTGCCCACTCTAATTGTTAGCCAGCTATGCAAATGTGGCAGAAGAAACGGATATTCATCAGACCGGGCAATATTTTTACAATCTTTTATTGTAAAATTTTGCTGAGTCTGTTCAAATTGTAGTCCAAGTTTCATGTTCTCAGCTGACACCTGGCGTGGTCTGCTGCTGTAGCCCGTCTGCTTCAAGGCTCGACATGTTGTGCTGCATTCAGCTCTTCTGCATATCTTGGTTTGAATGAGTGGTTACGTTAGTTACAGTTACTCCCATCAGCTCAGCCGTTGTACTCTGACTTCTGGCAGGAAGACGAGGCATTTTCTTTGAGAACTACTGCTCACTATATTTTCTCTGTTCACTGTAAACTTTAGAGATGGTTTGTGGGAAAATCTCAGCAGATCAACAGTTTCTGAAACACTCTGACCAGCCCGTCTGACACCAACAACCACCCCACGTTCAAAGTTACTTAAATCACCTTTCTCCTCCTTTCTAATGCTCAGTTTGAACTTCAGCAGGTTTTCTTGATCATGTCCACACACATGTCCTAAATGCATCAAGTTACAGTGGTCCCTCGCTATAACGCGGTTCACCTTTCGCGGCCTCGCGGTTTCTGGGATTTTTTTTTGGTGCAATTTTGCAGGTTTTTCTTTTTTGTTTTTTTTCTTACAGCGCATTGTGTTCTGACTCCTGATTGGCTGTAGACCATTGTCAATCAACCCCGTGCCATGTCTCCTGTACAGTACAGAATGTGTTCAGCTTGTCAAATCTTTGATCGCTAGCAATGCAACTTTGAAGTGCTGCACTGTATGTTTGTAAGTTTTCTCACCCACAAACACAACAATGCCGACGAGAATCATGCCACCTGCGGGTGTCTTTGGTTTCATTCTATAATACTGGACTTATTTTTCTACGAATGTTTGAACTTTGAGTGTTTAAACAAGAGAGAAAAGTGAAAATGTTCATGCCTGTCTGGGAAAAGTGTACAAAGTGTGTAGTGGGGGGGGTTTACAGCCTTAACACATCCAATTGTTAAAAAAATAAAGTTGGCTACTTCGCCGATTTCACCTATCGCGGGTTATTTTTGGAACGCAACTCCCGCGATAAACGAGGGACCAATGTACATGTGATTGGATGGATGGGGAGATAGAGGTGTGTGTGTGTGTGTGTGTGTATATATATATATATATATATATATATATATATATATATATATATATATATATATATATATATATATATATATATATATATATATATATATATATATATATATATATATATATATATATATATATATATATATATATATATATATATATATATATATATATATATATATATATATATATATATATATGATTAAACTGCTTTTAGCTTTTGCTTAGCAATTGAAAAGATGTATCTGATTTAGTGGCTAGCTAGTGTGTTATGTTGTTGTTTTTTTAACTGACGGTACAGTTCCTCTTCACTTTTCAATTCTTGTTTGTTTGTTTTTTGTTTTTAAAGTTTGGGAACAAAGCAGTGGCGCAGGTAGCCTGTGACGTCTTTCAGCTGCTCATCTCTCACTGGGAGCATCTCCAGAGGTTGGAGCCCACATTCCCAAAGAAAATTATTGAGGTAAAACAGACACAAACGTCTGGTTTGCTATCCTCGTGGGAACATCCCATTGACATAATGCTTTCTCTAGCTGCTTACCCTAACCATCAGAAATGAATGCCTAAACCCAACCATAACCCAATGGTAATGTAAAAATGCCTTCAAACGTATGGGGACCATGATTTTGGTCCCCAGAAGTTTAGTAAACTTCAAATTTTTGGTCCCCACTAAGATATGAACACACACACACACACACACACACACACACACACACACACACATTGATGTAACCCATGTAAATGTGTTTCACATCCAATAAGAGAAATTCCTTTGAAATAACTTTTAGCATTTAAATGCAAACGTTACACAAATTGTCGCTCGCTCATGTGCACAGTCCTCATCCTGTGGTTTCGTCTCCGTTTTAGCAATCAGCCCTGACTCAGATGATGAATGGGAGTGTGTCATCCAATTATCTTTCTCCTTGTTTTGTCCCAATACAGATCTTTGTGGCCACAATAGCCTTTTTGTTGCCGAGCGCAGAGCACTCAACGGTGGAAGCGGACAAAAAGGTACATGTTGGAAAGGATGGGACATGAAATGGCTGAGATCTAAAGGCTCTTGATCTATCATGTTGGAATGGTGCATTTGCAGAGGAATGTTTCTACTGAAGTGATTTGTTTTCTCTTCGACCTCGTTCTCCACTGCGTCTTTGATGCTCTCACCTGTTATCCGCTGCCACTCTTTTTTTTTTTTTTTTTTTTTTTTTTTTTTTGCTTTGTTAATAATATATCTTTTATTTGTTAGTGTGTGACTGAAATAAATTAGGAACTTCTCTCTCATTTCTCACACTGTAGTTGATGGTATCGCTTCTGCTTTGCCTGTTGGACTGGTGCATGGCTGTTCCCTTGAGTCTGCTGCTTGAGCCTATCACCATGCCGTCACTGGAGGACCACACAGCCCACAAGGCCCCGCTGCTGGACTACATCTACAGGGTGGGTGTCATCAGTGGCAGCCTGGAATAGAGCCACCTTTTACCGATTCATATTCATAGTCTTCTGAACCACACGCAGCTTTTGCAAACAGACACAGCAACTTAAGCTTTGACATCTCCACCCCCACCCCGCCACATGGGCTTGCCACTTTAATTAGACTCACCTCTACCATGACCTTTTGACTATGCATCATTTAACATTATTGTAGCACAAAGGCGTAGAAGTGTCCACAGCAGCTTACACTCGTGACTGGCATTTAGCATATGTACGAAACCCTGACAACTGTTAGGAAACTTCAGGAGTGTTTGTTTCAAGCATGCAAAATATTCCGTATTGGATCTGCTCCTCTGTTTTTGTCCCTCAAACTATTTATTTTATGGTTTGACCCTGAGGATGAGGGCCAAGCTTCGGGCCCAAATGAATGAGGTATTATTCATTCCCTCCTGTCTGGGCAGATGCGGTCAACAGCAGATCTTTGTAAGGATGTCACCCCTGATAAGAAATGGTCCAATTATTCAAACGGGACCCTTTGTCCACTTGATAAGCTCAGGCTATAAATGCTTGTCCTGGAGATTTGAATGGAATATGTCTTAATATGAGAGAGACTGCAGCTGCTATGAAAGCAAAGACAATTAAGCATGATTGGTTGTCTATCAGTGCACAAAAAGCACAGTCCCTCTGGCTTTCATTCAAGGTGTGATGATATTAATGTGATATCAACGCTGAAATCTATATGTTTCCACTGTCACATTGGCTGCTAATTATTCTGTATACCAGGCAGAGAATAGAAAACATCTTCCCTTTATTCCATCACTACCCACGTTCCCTGACAGGTTGTTTCATGCCTCATTTTCCTTTAATTACAAATTTATATTTAACGCTCAAGCGCCCAAGCTATTTTAGTGACCACAATTTTTCCCCCATCCTGGCTCCATTTTCTGTTTAGATTTTCTAAAATATTCTAATCAATTTAATTATATTGTTTTTATTCAGACATCGGTTAGCAGAGATTCGCTGGAAAGTCTTGCAATGTAGTGATTAGAAGTGGAAAATTAATATAAATGTACAAAAAAAGACATATTTCCACTGTCTTTGTCACAACAGCAGAGCAAAAACTGCTAAAAGTTTATAGAAAAATTTCTTATGACTGAAAGCATCACAGCTACACATTTAAAAATACGACTGGAGTCATAAATGACTCCACTTGGGCACTTAACAATGTGTCCTTTGCCGACCAATCAAATGCAAGCAGAGACCATGTTTACAGCTAATGAATGGCTTCCATGCTTCCTGGGATGCAGACAAAAGTGAAAAAAGTTGGTACGGTTGACTAACGGCGAGCACATAGCTGTAAAAAGCAACATTGCACTAGACCATGTCGGTTCACTGGAGATCTGCTCAGGCTTCTCCATCTGCTCCCTGTGCCTGCCTCAGCAGCCAGCTGCACCGCGTGTGTGTGTGCGTGCAAGAGAGACAGCAAAGATAGGTACATCCGTGTTTTATTATTTGATTTATTTGTGTACATAGTGTGCTCACATCTCCATGCACCATGTGCCCTTCTAACTACTGTGTTACCTTCCAGGAACTGTTGCTATGCAAATTGCAGTCAATTTGTTGTCAAGCACAGTCGTGGGTTTGCCCCCCCCCTTCTACATCTCCACAGAGGAAGTTCTTTGGGGCTTTGGTGTAGCAGCTGTTTGGTTCACATCTTTTCAGCATCAAGCCTCAAATCCCTCCCCCTACGCACCCAGAGGTCTGCTTGATGGAATCATCCACATACTGTCTACATTGCCCCACACAATACTGTTTCACATGGCAGGGCCAGCGTCTCACAGCCAAGTGTGTGTGCGCTGAATGGGATTAGCCTTTGCATGGCTTTACCCAAGTTGCTCCACTCTGAATAAGAGGCGCCCTCCTCTACATGCATTAGGCATATGTTCTACCCCCTTACCTTTGCTCAGATTATACACTATACAGGTGTGTTTGTCTGTGTACTCGGATATGTATATGTGGCTAAGCATGCGTGTTTGTGGTGGGAGCTGAGCACAAGGATAAAGTCTTAATTAAATCAAACAGTGTAAACCTGTTCAGTGGCTGTAATCAACTGCCCCAGTGCGCCTTATCTAGCACTGCCAACGGATGCTCTGCCATCTGTTATGTAGATCGATACACTCACACATCACAGAAGAAATGGATTAGTGGCTATAAAGACCCTCTTTTCTTCCCTTTTCTCCCTCTCTCCCCCTTTTTGCCTTATGATGTAAATAGACCATATATTCCCCATTCACGTTCTCCTGCGTCGTGCACAGTCACGACAGACACTGCTGCATATTTTCTTACCAGACTTCAACCTTCTAGTACTATGAGTGAGTGGGGGGGAGGGTAAACATACATCGAATATCAATATTTAATAAAATGAATTAAAATCTGGGAATACTGTAAACAAGGTGGCTCGTCTTATTCACCAGCATCCTCAGATAACCTTAGCTAAGCAAACTTTTAATTAAATTGATTCAACTGAAAAACGTCCAACACTAGACACACTTCAGCGGGATTTATGGTCCAGCAGAGGAAAGTGTTCGCTGTCCGTTCCAGTCTGGGGACTGCCTGCAGAGAGCTCTGATGTCAAATGGAGGCGGTTTACAAAGTTTAGGGTACAGCCGGTCTGTGGGCCACTCTTACTTGTACTGCTGATGGTCCACTAGGCAGCTGCAGAGGAGAGCAAAGTTAAAACATGCAAAGAGCTGAAGTAAATCCAAGTGTTAAAAACAAGAGTCTCTACTGCAGCCACTGTCTGTGCTCCCATTCCCGGGAACTCTGCTGTCATTCTCCTCTATTCCAGCCCACTTGTCAACATTAAAAAGACACTTTTGTCAGCTGTGCTCAGTCAGGATCTTTGAGGACTGCACAGGAGCACATGTTGCATTTCCCTCTTCAAACTCAAATGTGTAGATGGACACATTAGCAGGACCATAAATTATGCTTTATCTTGACCAAGTTGTCTCCAAATTCAAAGCACGCTAATGGCTCAGTCACACGAGTGAAAGTAGGACAGCGACCTCCTTTTTCAGCAACCAATTGCAAGTTTTGGTGACTAAATGGTTGCCTGGAGTGAGGTTGGTGTTGCTCACACTCGCAAGTCATCTGATAGGAGGCAACCTTGTTGCAAACAGTTGCAGTCTGATTTAGACTGACCCCAATCACTACCATAAATCACTACACTGTTTATGTAGACAGATTGCTGACATGTTGCCATCAGTATGAATGAGTCAATGAGCAAAACTTAAGGAGTCTTGACTCAACTAACTGCCAGCTGCCTGTAATCTGGTTATACTGGATGTGATGGACCGAGCAGTGAAGGAAACTTAGGCACAGGTTAAAGTCCAAAAAAAAGATTTTTTTATTTAACCCAAAAAACATAATTGGTTAACTCATGCAAAAAGAATCAAAATCTTGGGCCCATAAAAGAGGTCAAAATAACAAAACTCTACTCAAAGTTGACAACACAACTGATAACTCAAACTGACCTAACTTAATGAGACAAAGGGGAAACTTAAATAGTGGCTGATCAGCCCACAAAAACAGGAGAAGGGGTAAAACACACAAAACCTAACTAAACCAAACATAATGAACTCCAATTCCCCCCCATGGTCCCGAGTTATGGCATGAACCAATTTGTAGTCTTCCTTTAAAGCTCGCTCCGCCCCTTTTCCACCTCTTGGCTCCTTAATCAAGGGACTGGAACAGCTGCAACTAAGGTAACTCAGAAAACAAAAATTTAATCATACATAACAGTGTAAACTAAAATGTGCGCACTTATTTTAGAATGCAGTGTTATGTGGATATGTGAATGAATTCTAAACCAAAACCAGTTATTTATTGTCCTGTAAATAAATTCCTATATTTAAAGAAAGAAATGTGAATGCAATGTTACTTATAAGCCTCTGCACTAACATGGTGGGTATTACCACTGTGTGGCTGTAAGTGCAGCCATCACACTGGAGCAGGAAGGTTGCTGAGCACAAATGTAATAGTTAAATATCAATTTATGTTAAATGAGAACTTCTGTCTACGTAGATGGTAATAAATGTGATTTTCAGCAATCTGTTGCAGTTAATTGCTGAATTCTAAGAAATATAAAACTGTTGGCATGTAGTTGCTGACTGCAATCTCTTATCTTATCTGATTAAAGAGGTATGACTGAAGTTTGACTTTGAGGACATAATTTGCAGTTTGAAAAAGGTGATTCCAGTAATGTTGTGAGTTAAATGTAGTAATATTATGGTATTGCGGGGTGTTTGGGGTGTCTACTAAGTACTGTAGCAAAACAACCCATGCATGCCAAATAATCACTACATTTTTGCTCTTCCGCTCTCATTCCTCAGGTGCTGCACTGCTGTGTGGCTGGGTCCAACCTGCACACCCAGCAGAGCCACTATCTGCTCACCCTGTCTGACTTGTCCAGTGACTATGACCTCATGCTGGGTCAGGTTAAGCGTTGCGAGCCAACCCCGTCACAGACACCCACCATGGACTTGGGCAACCTACTCACTGTGGCTGAGGGTAAGGGCAGGAAAATGTCATTTCCTAAATCTGAATCTGTTTTGAGAAAGATCGCACTGCATAAAAAGGTTAAGTGTTAATTGTTATATAGTATGTGTTAGTATGTACATAGGTTTACATAGGAGGGTTAAAAGCCAGTTAGTACTTGATGCCAGCTGCTGCATCGTAATGTTTTGGATACTGCTGCCAGCTCTATATTTTATAGTTCCTACATTATAGCTCCCAGAATATGGAGCCAAACTCTCTACCCTGTCTGCCCCCACCCTCCCACCCCCACAAAAAAATCATCCAAAACAGGTTACAGGTAAAAGCAAACTCTAAGTAGGCCATCCATTTAGAGCCTCTCCATTAAATGTCAATATCTTATTAAAAGTATAAAAAGGAAATCAACCATCACAGGGAATGGAATGTTCACATTAGTACTCAGCCCTAAGAGAAGACCCATTATGGGGTTTAGATTAAAAAAAAAAAAATCTTTTTTGTGACCTTGTGATTCCATTAGGCAACATATTTCTCTTTCTCTCTCGCGTCCTCAACTTCTAAAAAGTCCTCAAAGTCCAAATACACAATGTGAATGTCTCCTGAAACAATGTAAGAAATTCAAACAGAAGCTTTTGTCTTGAAAATTTCATCACACCTCTGCTTTTGTTCAATTCTTTTTTTTTTTTTTCTGGTGCACAGCTGCACAGCTGCACAGAGTCTTGGTTGAAATAACAAAACACTATCAAAAGGGCAAACCAAAGAGTGCCGGCCTAGTTATATTCATGCCCTCACCTCATATTGATCAAGTCACATCAAAGGGCCAGTGCATCTCTAATGCAGCTTGGCCTGCTTTCTAAAGAGCTTTCTCCACTTTGATGGGGGATGATGGTATTGATAGCACTGTCACAATGCAAGAGTGCATCTTCTTGTTTTTCCCACATCCCTGCAGAATAAAGCACGGCATGCCTTTCACTTGGGAGTAAAAACCTGTACATTTACATAAATGCAATCTGCAAAGTACAATTCTATTCAGAAGTCTGCAAAGATGGTGGTTCTCATTAGCACTTGGCCAGTCTCAATGGTTGTCCATTGTAAGAAGACTCAATGGGCTTTTCAAAGTTGTCTCTTATGATTAGATGCTACCTACTTAGAGGTGTGCTAGCTAAGCTATTGTGAGAAATGAATAAAGTAGCCCTATTAGTAATCATGAATCAGATTTGGGTTTGTGTAAAAGGAGCTAATAAAGAGTGTAACATGTCGACACACAAATGTGGAGCTTTTTAAATATTGTTAAAGTCTACATTGAACATATTATAAAAGACAGCCCTGAGTGCAGCTGTATTCTAAACCCATTGGTCATTTTTACTATTGATCATGTGTTACACTTGCTTGCTTGTATTTTTTTTTTTTTCATCCTCCCATCCTTTTTCTCCCACCAGAAAAGCGTCGCCGAAACATGGAGCTGATCCCGCTGACGGCACGGATGGTCATGACACACCTTGTGAACCATTTGGGCCATCATCCCCTGAGCGGCGGCCCCGCTCTCCTCCACAGCCTCGTGAGCGAAAATCATGACAACCCATACGTGGAGTCGTCCGAGCTGTCCTCCGAGGTCTTCAAAAGCCCCAACCTGCAGCTTTTTGTCTTCAACGACAGCACGCTGGTGTCCTACCTGCAAATCCCTGCCGAGACTCCCACCGTTGGAGAGTCCCTGCACACTTCCTCCCAAGTACGCGTCATTGTCCGGGACATCTCGGGCAAGTACTCGTGGGATGGTGCCATCCTCTACTGCACCGCACATGAAGACTTTGATGTGGGAGCCTTTAAACCAGTTGACCCTTCCCTTTCTGCAGCCACTGCAGTCAGCCACAGCAGCAACCCGCCCCCCTCCCCAGTAGCAGGACCGCACAAGCGTCATTGCTCAGGCTCCGATTGCCTCTCAAACTCTTGCGAGGAGGATGAGTTTGATGTTCTCGATAAGCTTTTGGAGGACCTCGGACACAGCAGCCCAGAATGTCTCCCCCAGCCACGACTTAAGCTTAACCAGCCGGCCGCATCACCACACGGAATGAACCTAGAGCAAGAGAACGCCATCCTGGAAGCCATTCATCGTCAGACTCAGCAGGAGGAGGAGCAAGTGAGGAGGTGGGAGGCTGATGTAAGCTTTCGGGCTGACTGCCAGAGCGAACCGTCCCACCAGGAACCAAAAGCTCCTTTTTACTTCTGCCGGCTGCTGCTTAATGATCTTGGGATGAACTCTTGGGATCGCAGGTATTACAGACAGACTGCAAATAGCCTGCTCTTTACTGAAAGAAACAAATAGAGGAAAGTGGGGTTTTAAGAGAAGTCAGACAGGGGTCTGTTACTTATTGGTCACTAGTCTAAAAACAAACACACATTAAATGCAGGCAATCAGAGAGAAAGAACAAAACACATCCTCTTGTTAAGTCTGACACAAAGTCACTTTCTTCATCTTCAAAGTAACTCAGCTGTTGGCTTGTTACTCAAAGAGAGAGAGGATGAATTTAAAGGCACATTGGAGTCCGCAGTGTCTTAATCTCCTCTCCACAGGATAAGAGTGCCCAGCTGTTTTCACTAAGGTCTAGCTTGCAGAGCCTCATCTTTGCTGTTCTGCCCCGTAAATTAAAAGCTTACACCTCTTAATGGTGATGGTGTAACATGCACACTACAAGAGGAGGTTGTGGCTTGCACCTGTGCCTGTTTTTTTTGGTCCTTGGTCATCAGATCTGCAAAACACAACTTTGGTTTAACACTTATTTTCTTTGTGATGATTTAAGCCGCTGATGGCAGTTTTAGTTTCAGATTAAAATCCTCATGTCTAATCTAATCAAGACTTGTTGTTGTTCAACAGGAAAAGCTTCCATTTGCTGAAGAAAAACTCTAAACTCTTACGGGAACTGAAGAACTTGGACTCCAGGCAGTGGTAAAGTTCACTTGGGAGTTTTGTATCATCTTGTGATGATTTAGCACGTCATGATAAGCAGTGTTGTCTGTAATGTATTGTGTTTTCCTGATCGCCCATAAACATGTTTCTGAATGAGTGGAATTAACTCTTTGCATGTCCTGCGAGCCCTCCAGTTTTTCAAGACTGCAGTGCTCCCTTACTCCTCCATGAATTTGCTAATCTGTGCCAACTCCTGCTGAGCACAACCCTGGAAGTCTCCCTCCATCACTCTCTCCGTCCTGTTCTCATCGTTCTTACTGGACTCTCGTAGTCCGATCAATTAGTGCTCTACACATTGCTAATGACAGGAGTTTATAAAATAATGCCCTCAGAAGTGGACCGTTTTCTCCCAGACGGTAGACCTGGTTGGACAATAACAACCTGTGCGCAATCATGCAAACTCTCCTAAATGCACTCCAGCACAATGTACTGCCATGGCAACAGGGAAAGTAGGATGGGGGGGCTTTGCTGCCATTCTTCTTCTTCTTTTTTTTTTTTTTTAACATGATGTTAAAGCTGATGGATAGATAGCAGACGGGTTTTTGGAGATAAACATTTTTTTCCCCCTCTGTGCTTGAGATTTTTATTCAGCAGTTCAATTACACAATTTACCTTGATAAGCAAGGTGTAATCCAAGCATTTCATCCAGAGTAGCTCAAGTAGTTAAAGGCTTTTCAAGTTGTGTTACAACTGTTAAACTGGTTAGTGTAGCTGTTGTTCTTTTAATGCTGGCTGCTTTTTATTTTTTGTTGTTGTTCTGTAGCCGAGAGACGCACAAGATTGCTGTGTTCTACATTGGAGAAGGCCAAGAAGACAAGTGCTCCATTTTGTCTAACAGCACAGGAAGCCAGGACTATGAAGACTTTGTATCTGGACTGGGATGGGAGGTGCAAACCACGACTTTAAATCAAATCTTTGCATTCATATTTGCACAAAGTTGTACAGCCTCACTCAGAAAAGAGTAACTTTTGCTTGTACATTTCAGGTGGACCTAGCCACGCACTGTGGCTTTATGGGCGGGCTCCAGAGGAATGGCAGCACAGGTCTAACGGCTCCTTATTATGCTACCTCCACTGTGGAAGTTATTTTCCACGTCTCAACGCGTATGCCATCTGATTCTGATGACTGCCTCACCAAAAAGGTTAAAAAAAAGCTCGTATTGACTATTCGCACATCTGGATTGTCTGTATTGAATTACTTGCACACCTTAAGTTCTAAGTGCATTAGAAAAAGAAGAATGTACTGCAGTGAAATGGCTACACAGCCATGCCTGCCCAGAGCAGTATGTTGTTGCAGCCTTCAGCTCTGTGTTAAGCTGTGATCAGGAGGTGTGACTCCAGAGTGTGGGCATTGATTAGTGACCCTGGCCAGGAAGGCCTGAGGAGTAGAGAATCGCAGGCGCGTGAGTGAAGAGAGGGCATGTGCTGCTGTGGTAATGACTATGATTCTGCTAGCCCCTGCCCCCCTCCCTGTGTGCTGTGACCAGGGCCTGGATTCAGCCATTAGCTCTCCCTGCTAGGGCAGGCGCCGGCCGGATGCCGGCAGGATCCTTTTATCCAATTCCTGCTGCCGCCACAGGAGCGATCGATTTGGTTCTGCAGTGGGATTCTGAGCTGTAGTGCAGCAGTAGCAGTTAGCAGAAAGAAATGAGCCGCAAGGCCCCTGCCCGTGCTGCCAATCTTCTCATACAGTACCCTGCTGAGGAGGGAAATTCATCAGGCTCTCCTCATATCCAGCCACACTCCAGCCCTCAACAGACATCCCCCTCTCCATTTCACAAATAATCGCCTACTCATTCCAAACCCATCCTGGAACTGTGTTTAGTGGCCACGGAAATTAGTCTGAGGAAAGATTTTGTCTCGGTTTGTCCAGAGTGTGGCGCTGGAGGGGTGCCCGTGCCCAAAGCAGAGTGTGCTGCCACTCCGCTCTCATTCAGTTTCGCCGGGAACTTCTGTAATTGCTCGTGCTCACCTCGCACAGATCTCCACACCAGCTACAGGTCCAAGAGAAATTTGCAGGCTGGGCCGCTTGCGCCGATGTTTCAGAAAACGATGGGAAGGTAAAGAGAAGAGAAAGTGGTATGAAAAAATTGGAATGAGAAACAGGCTTTGTCTGTGTCTAAGTACGATGTTACTCTGTCAATTTAAAAATAACACTTTTAGTCCAGCAGTCACCCACTTTACTTGCTGTAACCATAGAGGCATACTGTAGGGGAGAGACGGATGGGGTATCTCTCGCTGAGTAGATTGCCTGTTTGAAGCTGATGGAAGGGGGGGGAAAAGCTAAACCTAAAAGAAAAGACGGAAAACCATGAATTCCTCAATCCAATTGTGGGTTTTAAGGCACTGCAGGCTGTAGCAGCAGCAGCAGCAGCTGGCTTCGGTAATGCATTTATAGAAATGACCTGCAGGGTTGGGGTCAGGCCATGTAGACGATGTGGATGTGTGTGAAAGTGAGGGAGATGGACGGGTGCCTTAGCCGTCCCAGTTACCCTCGGGCGCTACGTCTTAACTAGGTTGCTGCAGGTTGTTTTCATTAGGATGCTCTTGTCTTCTGGATCCTTTGGGTGGCAGTTTCCATGTATGTGAACCCCACTGGTTGGGTGGAAGGTCAAGGTGGGCTAATTGGACAAGAGCCTTTGACTTGAATCACATTTTATTAAAGAAGTCTCAAACATTTGGATGTGATTAACAAGGGGATAAATGGGTTGGTGCAGAAGATGATTGACTAGAGCATAAGCATCCTCATTAAACTTGTCATTCAGCTAATCCAAATGCTACTATCTTAACCCAAATTAACATCCCACTGCTGATTGTCTGCAGCAAATGCATATTCAACATTTTCTCTGAAATTGTCCCAGTGACTGACCTGGCTGGTACCTGCTGATCCTTGGACAGACAGACTGAACTGGCGAGCTCCAGTAATCAGCATGCCGTGGATTTGTTTAAGATTAGCGTATTACCATAATTAAGGGCTTATAATAGAATGTGCTAATTGCATTTTTGGTGGCGAGGGCATGTTTCTTAATGGCTCATTAGGCCAACAGTACATTGGCAGATGTTTTCTTCTGAGTAGAGACTCACTTTTCAGTGTCTATGATACTCTGGAAAATGGAAGGACTGCTTGATTCGACATCACTGGACCACCAGCTAATAAATGATCTACACTTGTCATCAGAGAATGTAATGTTGCTACTCCCATCTATTTTACTTTGAAAAGGGGAAAGCTGTTTACCTTTTTTTTCTTTTTTTTTTTTAAACTAGCATCAGTCAATTTCCTGTCATTTAAGCAAATCTTCTTGTCCTGCCCAGTTTCATTTGTGGTTGTGAACAGAGTGGAAATGGGAAGCAATTTAACCTCTGATGGGGTAGGTTAATTGGATTTGAATTATTTGGTTTTAAAATGCTCAATTTTGTCCATTTTATGTTTGCTATTTGAATTTGTAATGAAAAAGCTATAATAGGAGACTAAACCAGAGCCAGGCTACGATTTAGACCATTGTTTTCAAACAAATTTTGCGATCACCTGCTCCAGAAACAGTTGCTCCCAAGATGCACTAGAAAATAATATTGTCAGTCATCCTCTTCTAAAAAGATTTTTAACCTCAGTCCGCTCCTCGATCTCCTGGAGGCAGTGTGGGTTTTAAGTGCAGTGCGGATAAAACCCAGTTAGAAGCCCTAATCCATCCAAATTTGTGTTCCTGTCTAGTTCCCCAAAGCAGTGAAAATTATATTCTCTCACTAAGCTGTTGATTAGACTAATTTTGTTTGTTTGGCAGCTGCGTCACCTGGGAAACGATGAGGTGCACATAGTGTGGTCTGAGCACACCAGGGACTACCGGCGCGGCATCATCCCAACTGACTTTGGAGATGTGCTGATAGTCATCTACCCAATGAAGAAACACATGTATTTCATCCAGATCATGAAGAAACCACAGGTAAATGGCAGTGCCGAGTGGAATATTTAGGTTATAGACCACTGCAGATGTTTTAGCTCTTTAGGTGTAATGATCATTTACGGGAGGTTTTACTTTTTAAGCATGCAGGTTTACTGTCATGTCTTAAGGGCACCTAAACAAAGTGGTAGCAGGTTAATTCTACCTGTTACCTGCTGTAACAAGTCAGCATACAGCATGGCACTGCATTAATTTCCTGTCTGTGTTCATTAGATAATGCAGACCCTCGTCCTTCTGTTGTGTTCAGACTTTGCTCTGAATTTCATACCTTCTTTCCCTTGTTGTGGTTTCTGTCTGAAGGCTCTCAGGTCTTTCCTCCAGCGATGCATTATTACCCACACTGTGGGTATGTGCTTTCAGAGATGGTTACTGGCCTTTGTTGGCTTGCTTTCATCTTGGTTACTCCATAGTGCTGCACTCGATGTGTGGCCTCCTGGAGGACCGTGAAATTACTTTGTCCAGGATGACTGGATTCAGATGTTCAGATATATCCACACATTATAAAAGTGCATAGTGCAAAATTTGTAAAGCAGTATTTTTCTTTTCTTTCCAGTAAGTTATCTTGAGAGAGATAATCGGGAAATGGATCATGTAAAATGATGTTGTAGTTTAAGCCTAACTTGAAGAAACACGTTATGTTCTTATTCTTCCATTGTTTTTTATAACAGTCATAGGAGGAGGGGAAATTCATTCAGACTGTATTTGTTTCTTTCATTGTTTTTTAGTGTGAATGATCATAGTGCCAATTTATTGCCGTCTCTGTTTGCATCATAGTCATTGCTCTAATGGAGTTCTGGTTTTGTCTGTGTAAACAGAAAACTAGCGAGGCCATCCTCGTCACTGAAAGCTCCACGTTTTGACTTTGTTAAATGTCAAAATTCAACACAGCAGTTCACTAGATGCAAAACTTTATTCACTGCTGAGAGCACATTAGTTATCAAAAAGAAATTTAAATCGTTTTCCTGGAACTCTCAATTGCTGTTAAGAAAACCCACAAAACGGTTAGTTATGTCTATAACTTCTGTTCCCTGAAGGAGAGGAACGAGGTACAACACATAAGTATGGGATATCACGCCCTCGCGTGTCCTGGCTGAAGAAACCTTTATTCACGCCTTTACGGCAGATGACGTGTGATGACACGCGCAAGGCCCCGCCCGCACATATAGCCGCTGTCATCACCGTCATCCCTCAGTTCGATAGCCGCTCTTCACCGAGCCAACTGCTCAGTGGGGCCACCCTGTGTTGTACCTCGTTCCTCTCCTTCAGGGAACAGAAGTTATAGACATAACTAACCGTTCCCTTTCAGTCGATTCACTCGGTACAACACATAAGTATGGGACCTATATACACGCCCCGCAGAGCAGCCACCGAACCGGAACGGGACCACCACATCCTCAGTGAGTGGTAGACCCAGCAGAAAGGACAGCATGAGCCACCGAAGGGGCTGTAACGTCCAACCGATAAAACCGCACAAAAGTGTGCGGCGACGCCCAATTAGCCGCTGCACAAATATCAGCCACAGGCACCCCTCTAAAAAGAGCCCATGAGGTCGCCATCCCCCTGGCGGAATGAGCTCCCACCCCGTGGGGCAACGCAAAACCTCCGGTGCTGTATGCCAGCGAGATAGCTTCTACAATCCAGTGGGACAGCCTCTGTCTGGACAGAGCTCTACCTCTATTCGGATTAGCGAAGCAGACAAACAACTGGTCACACAAACGCACATCCCAAGTGCGCTCAATGTAGGTGCGTAGCGCACGCACCGGACAAAGAGAATGCACCCTCCTCTGCTCCTCAGATTCAAAAGGAGGGGAGCAAAAGCTCAGCAACTCAAACTCCATTGAACTATAAGATGCAGGCATGACCTTGGGAAGATAGGCGGCATTCGGACGCAATACGACCTTGCGGCCATCAGGAGAAAACTGTGTGCAGGCAGGATGCACAGACAGCGCATGAAGGTCCCCCACTCGCTTCGCCGAGGCCAAAGCGAGAAGTAATGCGGTCTTATACGAAAGAAGTTTCATATCTACCGACTCAACGGGTTCAAACGGAGGGCCACAAAGGGCCTCCAGCACCAAAGACAAGTCCCAAGCAGGGACACTGGACTTAAGCACGGGCCTCAGCCGGCGAACCCCTTTCAGAAAACGCACGGCGAGGGGATGCGCACCTGGTGTCACCCCGTCAAAACCGATATGACAAGCAGATATAGCCGCTAAATAAACCTTGATCGTCGAAAACGAAAGGCCTTTATCCAACAGCTCCTGCAGGAATGTCAAAACATCCACAATAGAGCACTGAAATGGGAGAGTGTGGCGGTCCTGGCACCATCGCTCGAAGGCTCGCCATTTGTAAGCGTACAAGCCTCTAGTAGACGAGGCCCTGGCGCTCTGAATCGTCGCTACCACACTAGGTGGCAGACCCTTAGCAACCAAGTTTAACCTCTCAGCAGGTAAGCATGAAGGTGCCACAGATCCGGGCGCGGATGAAACACTTCCCCCCCCCGCCTGAGAGAGGAGATCCCTGCGGAGAGGAAGCTGCCAAGGACTTGCTGCAAGCAGGCTGATTATTTCTGCATACCACGACTTCGCGGGCCACCAAGGGGCCACCAGGATCAGAGAGAGGGAATGCCGACGCACCCTCTCCAGAATTGGAGATATCATTTCCACTGGGGGAAATGCATACAGGAGCACGTCTGGCCATTGGTGCGCTAGCGCGTCCAAGCCCAAGGGTGCATCGTGGTCGATTATGGAGAAGTACAGGGGGCAGTGAGCATTCACCCTGGAAGCAAAAAGATCTATTTGCGCCTCGCCAAATAGATCCCAAATCTGAGCCACTATTGAAGGGTGTAACCTCCATTCTCTCACCAGAGGACCCCCCCTGGAGAGAAGGTCCGGCCCCAGGTTCAGGTGGCCCGGGACATGGGTGGCTCTTAGAGTCAGAAAATGAACACTGCACCATAACAGCAGAGAGCGAGACAGCTGCAACAGGGGAAGAGAGCGTGTTCCTCCCTGCCTGTTTATATAAGACACCACTGTTGAATTGTCCGTCCTGACTAAGACCCACCCACTTAGGGAAGCATCTGTGGACACCACCTTGCGAAACAACACCCTCCCAATCCGAGAGCCCTGGTGCAGTAGCCCGGGCTCCCTCCAAGGACGGAGAGCTAGCATGCAAGACGCAGTTACCGGCAGCCTCCTCCGGAGGTGACGCGAAGCACACAAACGGTGAGAGAGAGTCCAGCGTTGAAACGCTCTCATTTTCAACAGCCCAAGCGGCACTACGGCGATCATAGATGCCATCATGCCCAACAAGCGCAATATCGTCTGGAAACGCAGTCCGCGTCCCAGCTGAAATTGAGCGAGGCAGCGATGAAACGCGGCCACTCTGTGCTCTGACAACCATGCGCGGCTGGAAAGAGAGCATATTTCCAGACCGAGAAAAGCGATCTGTTGACCTGGGATTAGCGAGCTCTTCTGAAAGTTCACAGAGAACCCCAGTGTCTGAATGTGTGACAGAACCCGCGACAGCTGCGTCTCCGCCTGTTCTCTGGAGCAAGCCACGAGAGCCCAGTCGTCCAGGTAGGCCAAGATGCGGATGCCCCTCTTCCTGAGGGGCGCTAGCGCTGCCTCGGCACATTTCGTAAAGGTGCGGGGAGCGAGCGACAGCCCGAACGGCAGCACTAGGTATTCGTAGGCTACGCCCTCGAATGCAAACCTCAGAAACTGCCTGTGTTTCGGGTGTATAGCGACATGAAAATAAGCATCTGTTAGATCGATTGTCGCAAACCAATCTCCCGGGCCGACTGCACTCAGGAGCTGTCTGAGTGTTAGCATCTTGAACCTGTACGTTCGCAGGTACGTGTTCAAGACTCGCAGGTCGAGGATGGGACGAAGCCCTCCCCCTTTCTTCGGAATGACAAAATAACGGCTGTACCAACCTTTGTCCGTCTCCGAAGCGGGGACCACCCGTATTGCTCTCTTCTATAATAGCGCCTGTATTTACTCTCTGAGTACCAAGGCTGCCTCGGGGTTGACAATCGTGTTCACGACTCTTTGGAAACGAGGCGGCTTGACCCGGAACTGCAACCGGTAACCCATGGCAACGGTTTGCAGCACCCACGGAGAGGGGGCGCAAGCGCGCCACTGAGGGAAGTGAGCAGCCAGCCGGCTGGCCTGCAGCACTGACGGCGGGGCGCCGTCGCCCCCCAGTGTGTCTGCAGGGGACTGCATCCCCTGCCTGACCTGGCTCATTTCGCCTGCAGGTTGAGCATTTGAGATTGTTTGAGAGTAAACCACACTCTTTATTGATTGCAACATGGGAACATGTACATTTATACATTTTGTTGGGTGCACCTTTTCCGGGGCATAACAATGAAAAACAGCGGGAACACTCGATGTGGTCGCTTGAACATTCAACACATCTGAACCGTGTGCAGAGGTTATGTGCTTGGGAGACCGCGATAGGGAAGTGCAGCGCCTTCTGGGGCTGACAACCTGAACAGAACTTAAGCGGCACCTCTTGTGCGGCAACAGAGGGGTAAGAGCAGCGTCTCCCTGCTGCCGGATCCCTTCCCCACTCGCAATCACAGCTAGGAGGGCTGAGGCTTCTTCCTCCTGGGCGTCGGGTCCCGTCGGGGGCCCGGGGGAGGGCCTTTGCCCCAGGCCGACTGGCGTGGAGCTCGGGCCGGAGTACGTGCTCTCGCCGGCGGCCCTCCCACTCCAGCAGTGGGCGCCGGTCTCTTGCCAGCTGTCAGAGGAGCGGCGGGCCTGTGAGAGCTAGCAGTGGGCTTGGGCTGGGGCTGGCGTCTGGGGATGATGTCGCGCAGAGCTTCCGTCTGCTTCTTCCTCAGATCGAATCTAGCCTGAATGGCTTCAAGTGAATGTCCGAATAACCCAGCCGCAGACACTGGTGCGTCCAGATACACAGCTCTGTCTCTATCAGGGACGTCGGAGAGGGTCAGCCACAGGTGCCTCTGCGCCACCACTGTCGAAGCCATCCCTCTGCCCAGGGAGAGCGCTGCACAGCGAGACGCACGGAGGATGTAATCCGTGGTGACTCTAACCTCGTTAAGAAGAGGTGACAGCGGGCTGTCCTCCGGAACCAGCGATCCAAGCTCCGCCAGGCACATTGCTTGGTACGTCTGGAGCATGGTGACGGAGCTCATGGCTCGAGCGGTGCCGGCCTGAGCCCGATAAATCTTCTCCAGCTGCGAGGCCGAGAATCTGCAGTGCTTGGACGGCAGAGTTGCGGGGCCACCGACACCATGGTTATGGGACGGGGCCAGATAAGCAGCCAGAGACGGCTCCATAGGGGGTGGGTTAGCTAAACCAGCTCCCTCGGCGCCGTCCAATTCCATGTACTGTCCATAGCCGGGCACAGTGACGCGGGTAGACAGAGGTTTGTCCCATGACGCTGTTAGCTCGCAGAGAAAGTCTGGGAACATGGGGAGGCAGTTTTTGGCCGTTGCGGGCTCCGGTGGAAGGAAAAAACCCGCAAACCGCGACGGCTTCCGAGCTGGTGGAGGAGAGGGCCAGTCCACCTGCAGCTTCTCAGCGGCACGGCGAAACAGGGAGAAAAGAGAGGTGTCATCGTGGCCGACCGGCGCAGCAGCGGCGGCATACTGGGTCGACAATGAGCTCTCCTGCTCATCCTCCGACAAACCATGGATGTCCAGGCCGATGTCCAGCACGTCATCGTCTTCCTGGGGAGCGCTGGCGGGCTTCAACCCAGGCTGAAGCCCGTCAGCGCTCCTGCATGGTTCCGGTCCGTCATCGGCTAACCCGTCAACGTATTCCATGTGGTCAGCCCAGCTAATCGCGGGGACATCGACCTGAAAATTTTCGTCTTCGGACTCGGACGAAGCCGGGGCTCCAGACTCGGAAAGAAGAGGGTCATGCCGTGCGACAGCCGAGCGTCCCAGCACTCTTTCCACAAACGTCACCCGTCTTTCCAGGGTCGAGCGTCGGAGCTGGCGACAAAACGCACAAGCTTCGGGCTCCGTCAACGCTCTCCTAGCGTGGACGATCCCCAGGCAGACAGGGCAGGCATCGTGCTGGTCGCTGTCGTGCAAAGAGAAACCACATCCCTGAGGACAGGGGCGAACAGAAGATTTCTGCTTTGCTCGCTTCGGTTTGGAGTCCATTCCCAAAACGCAAAGCGAAACGCTGCACAAGAAAAACTTGAAAATAGCGCTCCGCGGGCAGCCTACGCACCAGCTGGGCGGTGGAGGCTAACACCAACAGGGGCAGTTAAGCTAGGTTCAAGTTGGCAGACAACGGAGCTAACTAGCAGTAGCTAGCTAGCCCAACTCAGCAGAGGTGTTCTCAGCGAGGTGAAGAGCGTAAGAACTGAGGGATGACGGTGATGACAGCGGCTATATGTGCGGGCGGGGCCTTGCGCGTGTCATCACACGTCATCTGCCGTAAAGGCGTGAATAAAGGTTTCTTCAGCCAGGACACGCGAGGGCGTGATATCCCATACTTATGTGTTGTACCGAGTGAATCGACTGAAAGGGAACTGCTTTTATCATTCATGAGTCATACACTAGTCGACTTGCATCCATATGTTTTCCTCAGTGCTACTCCAGGCCCACTCATGTTCATGGAGGGCCTATTCCAGATAACCTCTGAAAACACTAACCCTTTGTGCAGGAAGCTTTTATTTCAGTTTTTCTGTCGGGGAGCTGCACAAAGAGGAATTGGAATGAAGCTGAAAAACTACAGTTGTTAAAGATCATAATAAAAAAAAGAGTTTCTGCCACAGGAAGCCTTTTTCATTGGGTGAAGGTCAGAAGAAGAGCTGCCGCTGCAGTGCCGAGGCCAATCGTGAAAAAATAAACATTTTTATCGGAGAGTTCCTCTAAATTAAAAAACATGTAAAACCATCTACTCAGATGTCTGATACTGGAGTATTTATAGTATAACTTCAGGTTTCCATCACACGATTTAGCTAATTATTCTGTATCACTGGTGTTATATATCATTTTGTTGTTTAATTTGGCTGGTCGAGTGCCAAGTTGAGGACAGCAGGGCCTTTGGAAAGACTTTGACGTTCACGTCAACTTCCAGGTCAGTGACTATTGAGCTTCAGTGATTAAGGGCCCCCTTCCAATATGCATGAACAGACGCGTACACACACACACACACACACACACACACACGCTATTCTTGAAATTCATTCTGCCCCTTTGTATTAAATAGCTCAATATGAGGGCATTGTATAGTATTGATTGTCATTTTAATTTCATTTACCTAACATTGATTCGCATAAGATATGTGTGGTTGTCATGCAGAGTTAGGCAAAATCCAATTTCAACTTGAACCCTTCCCCTAAACAGATGGAGGGTTTTTTGTTTTGTTTTTAAACAAAAAATGTGTCTCTTAAGTACTTGCACATGCAAAAACAGGATCCGCACTAAAATTTGAGTTTTATTATCGACTTGTCTAATTTCTTTGTTTCTTTCTTGACTTCCTCAGGTTCCCTTCTTTGGCCCTCTGTTTAATGGCGCTATCGTCACTGGAATGCTGCTGCCAAGTTTAGTACGGGCTACCTGTATCAATGCCAGCAGAGCTGTCAAGTCCCGGCTGACTCTCTACCAGAGCTTGTATCCTTTTTTCCTCAAGGCTTCTGCTTTACTTCCTCTCTCACACAGGTACAGCTCCTCAGATGAGTGTGACACTTTTAAAAGATGAGGCAGTGGTTACTCAGAGAGCTCAGACTGCTAAGTTTATTAGCAACGATTTTGAAATATTTCAATTAGATGTAAATAAAACATCACTGAGATTAAATTTCCAACATGACAAGCCACCACATTGGAGTGGATTCACTGGAACATGTGGTGTGCTTTCCATGTTAGCCAAAGTACACAGCTGAGTGCAGACACTGATCTTTATGAGCTACCTGATTTACATACAACTATTAGGCCTAGGCTGTTTCACAGCCTGGAGCAACACGGGAGGTTGCGGGGCTGTTTTGGGTAAGAGAACAGATAATGTGTCATCATCTATCACTACCGTTTTATGGCGGACGAGAAGAACCAAAATAAAAGCCCCATCAACAAATGTATACAAGTGCATACACTCACACACTGCTCTCATCCCTACACCCATCCATCCAACTGTGTGCCGTTAAGAGCCTGACTCCAGCTGTAGTTGTCAGTTGGTTTAAAGAGAGTGTAATTACCAGTGGAGATGAATTAGCATGTGAATACCAGCAGCACAGAGTCGAGGGAGGGGTGGGAGGGTGAGATTGGGGGGGCAGAGTTGGGATGGCCCCTGGAGGGGGAAACCTGATCTCCCTTAACGTCCCGCTCCTACTCGGACAGCGTGTGCGCCACCGCCTCACCAGAACCACACTGCCCCTCTGGCAGTTGCTATAGAAACCTCTCCCAAGGAGGTTTTATTTGGATTGAGGATGTATGCATAATTTCTAAACTTGTTTTCAGACTCTGTGTGGATGACTATTACTCACAAAGGGCTTTTGGTCTGTCATCGTGCTGCACCGCTCACAGTGTAGGGTGTGTGCAAGTATGTGTGTGTCTGTATGCATTTCACAGTGCATCACATAGCTTGGCCCCCCCACCCCAATATCGGGCCTTGTCTGAAAGTCCCCGGGGGTATCCTGAGTGACAGATGTCTGTTACCCGACGCCAAGTGAATTAGCCCAGTGTGATTCTCAGTGCCAGAGGGGGGCCGTCCACAGGCCTGCCTGGCTCTGGAAGCCTGAGGGACTGGGGAAGCCGAAGGGATTTTTGTTTTTTGTGTTTTTTTTAAAAGGGGGGTGGTGCTGCTGCAGTAAGAGGGCCGTACTGGGACACTAAAGCCTCACCTGGCATTCCTTAGCACAGAATCAGTTCAGCACAAAGGCATGATCTATGAGAGGAGATAAGCGCTGCCTCTGGAGTTCTGGCACCGATCGGCTGCCAGGCCTCGCACACTCCACCAGAGGAGATGAATGAAAGTGCCAGGCGGAGCACACGGCCAAAATGAGTATCTGCATGTCTGCCTAGCCAGAGAGCTCGTGAGCACAGAGGCAAAACTTTAAGCTAATGAATGTTTGGTGCTGTATGAAAAGTGACAACTTGAGATTTGATATTTTAAGAGAACGTCAGAGCGCACTGGTGCAACGTCCCGCAGTGGTTCTGATCGTAAAAGAAACAGTGCGTTGGTAGCCAGGTGGAGTTGCTCTTTCAGATGCTTTGATTTCAACATTGCTTTTACTGTTACGCCACTCCAGCCTTTTGCATTTTTCCCTCTCCGGTCGTTTCAGTTCTTCCATCTTCTCAGGATATTGCAGCCCTTTATCTTTCACAGGTTGGAACAATGACCTGAAACTCTTTTTTTTTTTTTTTTTTTTTGATGAAAATCCTCATCCTTAGTTTACCCCTTCACAATGCCTTTACAATTCACAGCCTGCTCTCTGCCTGTGAGGCCACTCTCCAAGGTAATTAGTTGAATATTTCTTCAAAGAGAAGCTATATAACCCCTGTGTGTCCAGATAAAAGGCCAGTATGGCTCTGCAGCCCCCTCTCTCGCGCCGTCACAGGGATCTAGAGGACTCCAGCAGTCTGCTGCAACGCTCACAGAATCTCTCGAGCTAATAGGATTTGATATTGAAAAATGACCACCAGCAACATTTTCTGAAAATACACACAGATGGGCTACAGGAGTGTTTTTCAAAAGGATACTACCTCTTGGCAGCTTTCTGTCTTTCTCATATGGCTTTGCTCTCTCGTCCTTTTTCTGCCCACATGATTTTGTCAAATCTGTGCAGTTGCATATGCCTTGTCGTGTCACGTACAGCCATCGGTGTCATTTGCGATTTGTGTCATTTTCCTCTGCCAGGACACAACCTTGGCCTCATAGGCAACATATCACAAGACTCTCACAGACAACTCATAATGTATCATTTATTATTTATATGGCTGATAGGAAATGCAGCTGCTCTGGCTTTGTGTTCTAAGTGTATTGTTGGCCATTCGCGGCTGCATTTTGAATACTTGAGACCACAAAATGTTCAATCAAAAACAACTTTGAATTAAATGTAACAACATTTGTTTTTACAGACTTCTGTGAAACATGGATGTTAATCGGGCCCTCCCTTGCAAATGTAAGAAGCTTAAAACCAAAAACAGCAATTAGTTTGTTAGTGACACGTGGACCAAACCTGCCACTGCACTGCCTGCTGCCATTTACTGTATGAGAAAGATCCTTCATACTGTCAGTATAGAATAATGTCGTCATCCAGAAGGTGGGATTCATTTCACTCTTCAACAAGCACTTGAGTTTGATGTGCCATCCATCACTCTTTGTGATGGGGTATTGTTAAAGGTGAAGTGTGTGTGTGTCTGTGTGTGGGGTGATGGCAAGTTACTAATAGGTGAGACAATGCAAAACTGACCTTGATTCAGAGGCATAGCCTTCCTATTGGACAGAATCAATAGCTTTTGCACACTGCCCTTAGTCCCCATCCTTTGCTCTGACACACAAGTAAACACACACACAGATCCATCTCCAGGCAGCGATCAATAACCATAATCTGTTTCTGCCCATCGCCAGTCATGCGAGCCAGGCTTTTAGGTAGCGTGTGTGTGCATGTGTGTGTGTGTGTGTGTGCAGCAGCAGGAAGAGGAGAGGAAGGCTTGATCCTTTCAGTGGAACCCAAAAAGCTGCTTAACTCTGTCATGTTCCCTCACAGGCTCATGTGAGCATATCTGCAGTCCCCCAGCTCCACTGCTGGAAACAAGATGTACATCTTTGCAACGGCTGTATGCTGAAAACACAATGGATATGATATTCTGCATGCACTGCTTTTGTGTGCCGTTTCTGCATCCCCACACGCCGTCATAATTAGTACAGTCGCCGCATTGACCGTGACACATTCTCACACCCCTTCTGAGCAAGTTATTGTCCCGGTCTCATCGCGTCTTTGTCTCACGACAGCATGTTCTTTTGTATACTGTAAGATTCTTCACCTAGCGGAGATGAAAGTGCGCCTGTATGCATGATAGGGTGTCATGAATAGGATCTGCCATGTTAGTGTTGTCTCTCATGAATTATTTAGCATCGTTGATAGGTCTAATTTGCCAGCTGTTGTGCCATAACTGTTGGCAGACTCATGGATAATACTCAGCAGTCTATATCACTATGGAGCACAGTGCTTGACTGGGCACAGTGAGACGCCAAGCTAGTCATTATAAGCTGGATTCATGTAATGGTCTGAGCTGATGTGAGTATAGCCAACTTCCTGTTCACTGGAAGCGGGGCTGACCAACTAAAAGTAATTTGTAATCTGCAGTAACTTTTGCAGCGGGAGTTGGACAGCTTGACTTGTTGCATGATTTATGACAAGTGATTGTCAGCATATTGTTATTACTGGATGCGAACCGTTTAGTCGGAGGCGGTTGGCTGCTGTTGGATGAGTAGGTAGCTGGAGTTGGGTGAGGGGCTAGTTTGGACTTAAAGTGTCCCTGCTTGGAGTTGGCAGGGCTAAGTTTGGGCGGAGGCTGGCATTGGCTTTGATAGGGTGGTTGAGAGTTTACACATTATTTCAGGGGGCTGCAAAGAGAGGAGGGGGCTCTCCCCAACTGAATGTTTTAACCTAATCCCATTATCAGTGTAGCGCACTGCCTCCCATCTCTTCCCCCTTCTTATCCCTGCTCCCTCCCACTCCTCTCTCCAGCTGACCAGCTGTTCCTGCCGGGACTCACGACAATGTCCGATGTGTTCAGATCACTGAGTACCCCCCTCCTAATAAACACACACACATGAACAGAGCGCAGTCCATGCACGACCAAAGCAATTGCCAAGCCCATTGCTGGAGCCGAGAAGGCCTAGAGGAGGAGGGTGTTGGTTGGGGAAGAAGGGGTGTAGCTTTGGGGGTTTGGAGGGGGCAAGCACAGGCCTGTCAAACAGAGAGCCCTGACTCAGGAGGCAGCCCAGCTCGGATGGCATATGGCGTCTAGCTTCATACAACATGCAAAAGTATTCTCTCTCTTCACCCCCTCTCATCTACTCCCTCTCCCCATCTCCCTCTCCCTGCTGCTAATGCAGAATGACTCATAGCATTACTCATTTTTTTCCTGCCCCCCCAACACACATTAGTTCCTCCTCCTCTTGCCACCCAGCCTGTAACAAAAGGCGTACACTGTGCGGCACCCACACCCTGAAAGCCCTGGGGGCCTAGCACAGCCTACACTCTGGGGTCTGAGCTTCATGGGGGCCGCCCCCTTTTAAACACAGGTAGAGCAGGCATGGAACCAGACAGCCAACAGCAGGGCCCCAGAGCCCCGCCTGTCAGAGCGTACACACACTGCTGGTGTCAGAACTGCCTGTTGGTGTATATCAGTTTGTGTTTGTATATACAGCTAGCTTTGCACTCTTGTGCTTCGGGGCTTTAAAATCATCACGCTTGGTGTCCTGCATTTGTTCATCTTTGTCTCTCCCTGCAACCTTTGTGACGTCTTGCTGGTCTCACTGATATTTTTCCACATTTTGATTGATATTTAATTACCATGTATAAAAGTCTATTTCTTATCAGGATTTTTTCAGTTGCTTTCATTTATTTACTTTTTTGCGCAGTGTTTATCAAATAAAAAGCCGTGGTGTTTTCAGGTATCAGTGGTGGAAAACTGCGTAGCCTAGTGTAACCCAAAGAATGTCACGCTCTGTGTATTTTTAAACTTGAACCCCCACCCTCATGCCCTCCTCCCCCGTCCGTCTGTTATGCGTTCGTGTCTGACATCTGTCTGTTTGTTAGCGGCAAAGTGAGAGCCGGTTTTATGCGGGATCACCTTCCCTGTCTCTTCTCCATCTCGGCGTTGTGGAATGGGTTAGGAATGCCAAAAAGACCATTACAGTTGTGTGAAGGATTCTGTGTACTTTTTGGCAGCTCTTTGGACTAAATTAGTATTATTTTCTGGTCAATATATTTGAATTCCAGTACAAGGGATTTTTCCTTGTGTGGTGTATAAAAAGTGCCACATTCTGAATGTCAGATGGTAAAAATGGAAGAAAAACTCTGTATTTGAAATGATTTGACTATTAGATAACTGGAAAATGATTTGAAGTCTATTTCTTTGTCTTTGTCATTTTAAAATATCTTTCTACTACTGTGTGCTTCTAGAGAAAAGCCTCCCAGTTCTCCTAATGTGCTTAATAGCAGAAATTCCCACAGATTGAACCATCAAAGAGGACAACATGGTCCTCCTCCCTCTTATTATAGTTTGCATATGCTTGATCATGTAGGACTAAAGTCCTCATCTCAAATAGGCTACTATATGTAAGGGAATGGCCCTCCGAGCCAAAAAGAAGAGCAAATATTCTCACAAAATATCACGCATAGAAACATTGATGCAATCACCGTCTCATTAATAACGCACAGGATGCATAGTCAGGATGCTGTGACCCCGGTCGCATGATTGGACCTATTACGAGCTACACTGAGACATGTTCATTGTGATTGATGTGTGCCGCTGCTAGCTTGGGTGTAAAAACCTGTGTCTGCTTTATGTGATTAGCATCCAGCTAGCCACTCCATCTGTTACCCCTAGCCCTGTTTAATTAATGAACTTTCTTTTTCCACCCCACAGCCAGGCAGTGCAACACTAAAGCAAAAGCTGTTAGTCCTCTCAGGTTATCCAAATGGATGCGTGTTCTTGCTCCCCCTCCCCTCAACCCACCCCCACTCAACCCACCCACCCACTCTCAATGGGTGCGTTCTCATTGATTAGTTATGTTTTGTTCCCCCCCCCCTCTTTTGTTTCAGGGTTCTTGAAGGGAGGGTTAATGAGCTTTCCTGGCAAGCTTTAGTGCTTGGAATCTGGGGATAAATGGGAATAATTTTGTTGTTTTTTGTTTTGTTTTTTGTGATGGACTTGGCAGAGATGTGAAGCCTCGTGCCACCGTGTCAGTCTGTGTGAGTGTGTGTTTGTTTGGGTGTGTATGAATGGGTTGCGGCGGGGTGCGTTGCATTTCATCCCTGCTGGTCCATCATTCGTCTTCAGAAGCCGGGAATCTGGAACACTCTTTAACAGTTGGCTCTGTCACTATTCATCTTCCAACCATCTCAGCAAAACTCTTGTCCTGTCCTCCTTTTACCACCAAGTAGTCCTCTCTTTTTTCATTTACGTCCCTTCTTCCTTCCATGTCTCGTGAACAGCCTTTTGTCCAGCTAAAGCTGCCCTCTTTTGTTTGTGCGGCCTTTTTTATCCTTGTGCTAATCGGCATGGTCGTGTGCCTGAGTTGGACCCCATCTTTCACGCTCAGCTCTCCTTTGTTTGACACACCGCCCCTGATAAGAATCCCAATTCTAGGGCCTCTCTGATATTGAAATCCAACAGCGGCGTAGAAAGAGCCTTCAATCATCTATTATCTGTGCTCCAGTGATTACCATTCAATCTCCCTGGGTCCAGGCTCCTCATCACCGGCCCCAGAGCTGAGGCCGTCCCCTGAAAGAACCTGCATCCCTTAACGTCTGTGTCACATTGAGCATAGCCATAGATATTTCTGACACCGTCTTGAGACAGCCACGCATCGAGCGCTGCTGGGAAATGTCAGCAAAATGTCACTCATCATTCTCCACTGGAATCTCTCGTTCTCTGATCTGGCACGGGGGTTTTGGAGACTCTTGTGAAGATACCTTGTGACATTATTGGCGGCCTTTGTCCCTAAATGGCCATTAATTTTTCAGTTCCCTTTTTTTGTTCAGACACCAGAATTGCTCTTTTTTTTTTTTTTTTCCATAAGGCTGCATTGCTTTTAATGTTGCAGACTTAATTGGCTGTTTTAGGAAGGAATTGCTTGATTATTTATAAGTTGCACATTAATGCCTCTTTAAATGGTTCAAAGGCAGTGTGTGCTCTTCCGCTGGCCTGTGGCCATTATTCTCTTTCAGAGGATGTCCTTGTGCCTTGCAGCATTTGCATTTTTGCACTAAATGGAATGTTCTGCATTGACAGACAGGCAAGGGAAACAAAGCAATAACAAAAACAAAACATTTAACTGTGCATCACTGTGCATCGTCTGTTTCTTCTTAGAGGAGCAGCCTTTGATGTGTTAATACTGATAGTCTGTATTTCATTGTCAAGTGGTGGCTGTGGCTGAAAGGGAAGCGGTGAGAAATATTGGCCAAATCTTCCTTTGCGTCTCCACTGCAACAGGCTGTAATAGAGTTTGATGTCGAACAGAAAGAAGGTTTTGTTGGTTGTAAAAGCACGCGGAACACATTTTGGGTGGTGGGATCTCCTTTAAAAATACCGTATAACTTTAAAGCACCATTCCTACTGTGCATGGTTAGCATTGCTTTTTTTCATCATTTTCCTGTTTGCTCTTGTTTTGTGTTCAAACATCCACTTACCTAATTCTGTGTTTAAATACACAGCAGCGCTTGGTACCTTTTTGTTTAATGTAGCGTACACATCTTCATTAGTTATGTATATCTTCTAATTACTATTGATGAGACTCTAGCTGATTTGGGTACAAATCTATAGCTTTTCATATTCTAATGAGTGTTATTTACCCTCAGATCTCCAAGCCAGGGGGCTTTGTGCAGGCAGATATAGCCCGCACTGCTCTAGCTACACCCACTTGTTTTTGTATCTGCCGACTCTGACAAAATCCAGTTTCCATCCCCCCACATCATCACCCGTCTGTGTGGATGTATAGCACTTCCCGCTCCTCCATCTGTTTTTGTCCACCCATGAAAAGGTCCATTATAATCTGCAGGATGCACAGTGGACGTACTGCAAACTCCACTTCAGCCAATCAAGACGCAGCTCTGAACTCGCGCCGTGAATCCAAGGGGCACGAACGCCACCCCCGAGTTCGTTTTGATTATGTGCGGTCTCTGCCAGAGATCTTCAGTTGAACAAGTTTTTATACCAACATTGTCTCCATCGTCCCTTTTCCCTATAAAAGCTTCCACTGTGAATGGAGCTCTGTGCATGCCCACTGGATGATGGCAGGCTCCTGATTAACCCTGGAGTGACTAGCTAATGTCATTGAAGGAGAGCCACCTGGCTGTGAGACTGTACAGTCAGCTGCCACTGAAGGACCAGAATAGGAGACGACCAGGTGTTGGGCTCCAGCCCCCCTAATTGTTGCCATGTAATAGCCTGCTTGACTGCACAATATAGCCCAGGGGCGAGGATTAGGAAAAAGCTGTTGCCATCGTAGAAGTCTATTTTCTTTTTTCCTAAGGTTTTGTGTGCGACTTTCTTTTTAAGTGCGTACATCTATAATTCTTCCTTCGCTGTCCTCCTCCTGAGGTTATCCACCATTCCAGGTTTTGTCCTTGCACATTACAGAATCTGGATATTTACTGTAAATGTGCACAACTACAAAGTTGCTTTTCAGATTGTGATGGGATAGAAAAATGTTTCATGTCCATGAGATTAACTGGCACAAACTTGACAGACTTTAGTTATCATGCATCAAAAAGTATGTGCATCATGTACTTGACAGTTTAGTATTTTCTTTCTTTAATAATTGGCCCGACAGTCCAGATCTCATAACTCATTCTAGCAGCGGTGGCATTGATTAAACTATGCCCCTAGTCACAGTAATGAACCTGTTCTGCCAGTGCTTTTACCGCAGATGTGATCATATGTAACCTAGTGCTAATCATTAGCATTCTCCCTAAATGCCAGGCATTTTGCATGAGGCCAGGCAGCCTAATTGGTCCAATGAACCTTTCACAGAGGGGGCAATGGAGGAGCAAGAGACTTTATGTGTAGGATGCCTCGGCCGGGAGGCAGAAAGGGATGCTTGGCATTAACGCATCACTCGTCTTCTGACGCACATACCGCAAGCATCATTAAAATTGCAGAAGCCTCTGTTCATTTTGTTTTAATATTTCATCAGTGCTTGTCTGAGCTGTGTGATCGCAGGGTGAAAATCAGAGTCATTTGGCATGACCCGGCGTTGGCACATTTCTCTGACAATTTAAGTGTCAGGTTGGTTTTGCAGATGTGTCAAATAGATTATAGAACATCAGGGTACTTTGATTACTGCTGTGCTTTGAGGTGTGTGTACAGGTGGGCAGAAACCGTGTGAGCGTGATAATCATCGTGCTACAAATTTCATCATGAAAGTTGGAAGAGAGAAGAGGCTAAAGCCCTCATATGGATTTCAGCATGCCCTTCCCTGTTTAATCTTTGACTTTTTATTAAAAGTTCAAATTGAGATCAGATAGATGCTTTTTGCTTCCTCTCTCTCTTGAACAATTTCAGGAACTGAGGGGAAAATATGACAGATATTTACCTCAGATAGCTCACAGGATGCCCACCTTTGTCCTGACCTAATAACATTTCCAGAGGGTGCAGACATTCGTGACACTCTGGCCATCGTTGCTAACAAAGGAGACCTTCCAAGAAAACTCTCACCCAGCCACTCAGAGCTGTATCTGTTAATCTTCATCCCTATCAGCCTTTTGTAGCTCATCTTATTATGACTTTCTGTTAATACACAGTGGAGGCCTGTGTGACTGTCTGGCTATAATGGGTCTGTGTTTGATTAATCATGTCGATCCTTTGTGCTTCACATCTAAGGCTGCTGTGTTAGGACTCATCAATGCAGGCCAGAGTCCTTTGAAAAAGAGATTGGTTACAGACTCGGCTCATCTGAATACACAAGGCTAGCAGGCTTTGATGGCAGTCATGTTAAACAAACCATGTGCCAACAAATTATGATGTCACCAGGTATCTTGGAGCTAACCCACGTCTCTGGTGTGTGAGGATGACTTGTTGCACTGCCATTTATATTCTGTGAAACCCTGGCAATCAGTCAGTTCGAACATAGTTTAGGGGTCAACATTGACCTTAGTGTAGGTGCTGCTCTTATGATTTGTTTTGCAGCGGAAATCGATTTTTAGTGGCCCCCAGAGGAACGGTGGGTTGCCGGAGACTTGAGAAAATGGGTGTCTGCTTCCTCCAGTCAGCTTGTAAATAACCCAGTCATGCCAGCTAGCAGACATCTGATTTTGTCTGCAGCTTTGGCGAACCCGTGTGAAATCACTGACGGGCAGTGATGATGTCACAGGTTAGGAGTGATGTCACAGCCATAACTCCCCACCCTGCTGTCCGAATGCCAGATGGACGGTAGAGAGGTGTGGAGGTTGGAGCTTAGAAAGCTCTCGCTGTGGGAAACGTGCCCCTCAGGAGGTGTCATTAACCTTGGCTTACTGTTTGACCTGACTCCTCTGGGGCCTCAGAGTTCCAATTTCTTGGACCCACTAATTGGGCTACTTGTTAAAACTCTCTGAAACCAGCTATTCCTCTTGAGCTTCTTATGTTTTGCAAGTCCACACTCACCCAGAAAGTGGACCCACAAACAGCATAATAACGCATCTGTGACACATTCAGACGTTTTCTGCAGCCACAGCTGTTTAATGAGACACCAGGGTCTGAGTAGCTGATATATAAAGTGGGAGATGGACACACATATACGCTATACCATACACATTTTCACTTTATCCACCTTAATCTGTTGTTCCTTCCCATGCTGCCATTATTCCTGCAGCCAGCCTTAGTGGCACATTCACTCTCTCTGTCCCCTTTTCTCCCTGTGTCTTTCCATCTAAATGTCTGTCTTCCTCCCCGTTTTCCCATAATCACCTCACACCTCTGAGGGCCTCTGCTGAGACGAGCTTCACACCTCAGCCCTCGCTGTGACAACAGGTACCGCTGGCACTCAACGCCGGGCCTCTCTCCAATCAACACCTGCTCGCCTTTATCTCTCTTTCTTGCCTTCCTCTTTACCATCTTTCCTCCTCCCTTTTGCCCTCCTTGCCACCTTCTTCTTTCTCCATAGTCATAGCCCTTATTTGTGATGTTCAACCAGTAGTTTGCCCTGTGCCCCTGCCTTTCTGCCTCTTGTGTCCTCTTCTGTATCAAGTGACAGGTTGTCCATATGCAGTAATCAGTTTGTCTATATCAATGCCTCCTGGAGATGGCACTGTAATTCCTTCATGATTTGAACCTGTTCATGTTGCTCCGGCTTGTATTCATTACTGCATTTGGTGTCAACAGCTTGTATCAAAGTGAGTCTTATTGTCCGCTTTTGATAGCAGTCATCATTTCCTCTTAGCTCGCCACCAAAGCAGGGACTAAACCTTCTAATTAATCCACAGGATTGGACCCTATCCGCGTGCTATCCAGTGATGTTGCTGTGAATGTGCATTTGATACGAGGAGGTGGTTTACTGTGTCTTTGAATGAAAAGCATGGCGGCCACATCTGCTTTTTTTATACTGTTTGTACCCAGACACACCCCCCCCCCCCCCCCCCCCCCCCCCCAAACATCCTTTTCCTCTTAACAGCCCAATTATGTGACTGCTGGGAGTCAATGGCACTGTGAGCTACTCCTCAGCTCCTCTCCTCACCAAGGTCAAGCTGATTGGTCCAGGTTAATGGGCAGATGTGGGGCTAAGAGAGGAGGGGGGTCAAGCACCTAGAGGCACCCTTCACCTCATCTCTAAACTGTCCCTCTTCACTACAAGAGCCCCTTTTTGCCACCAGTGCTTTTACAAACAGGATTAACCTTGGCTGCTGCTGTGGAGACTTAAGCAGTAGGTTTGTCCGCACGCATGGCAAAAATATTTTTGAATAGGTATTTGATTATTTCCCCTTTTTGTTTTTGTGTTTTTTAGGTGAAACCCTGGATTCATAAAATCAGTGAAGTGTCATATGTCAGGATCATGTCATGGTTGGAGAGTTGTTGTTTTTCATTAGCACAGAGAGACTAAATCTCAAAGTTCTGATGTCTGGAATAATTTAAGTTTATCCACTATTTCTTGGCGCACTCATCTTTTTTTGTCTCTCTTTCTGTTGCGAAAACTTCCTTATTAGATGACGACAATTCAAGCTTCCGGAGGAGCGCTGTTTGAAACCCGATTAATGCACCTTTGACAAAAGGAGAGGAGGAAGTCGCCCGCCCTGCTCATATCATCCAACTTCCGTCACTTAGAAGTGGATAGAAATGGAGCTTAAGCAGTGAAATGTCAGTATGGGGTGTCCTAAGACCCTTATAATGCTGCTTTGCCTAATCTGGGCCTCGACCCCCTACCCTGCCTTATCAGCAGATTAGCTGTGTGTGCCTGTCTCAATCAGTTCAGTTTAAAAGAGAGCAGAACAATAAAATGTTCAAATAGGAAATAGAAGACAAAAAAAAGAATAAAACAACCAATTGTCATCTGGACACAGAGAAGAACCCGTGTAGCTCTCTACGAATGCAAAGCTGGTCATCAACTCGTTAAAAAAGGGATGGTGAAGAAACACAAGCTAAATGTGTACTGCAGAGTTCAGTATTGTGTCTGAACTCTATGAAATATAATGAAGCATTGTAACAAAATCCTGTAATGAAAAATGAGGGATATTTAATGTCGTGACACAAATTAAGAGCAGGATCACATGGGAGAAATCAGAAATTGACGAACGTGTTTACACTGGATATCAACCATACCCCCCAGAGCTAACTACACTGAAGGAGATCCTTAAAGATGTCCCTGTTATTGATTAGTGTATTTACAACACAGATGTTGTTTCCTTTTTACAAAGATGTTTATGGTTTAATAGAAATAAAATAAGCTTTCAGCAGGAGCATTCAGTCACACCAGGTCTGAACCGGTCATGCTGCTGAAATCCCCATACATGGTTAGTACAGCTAATGATTATTTGGACTGTATATAAAAGATGGACATAGCCATGATGACTTACGTCAGTGTATGTAGTGCTGTTTGAAACCTCAAGCTGAGCACTTTGGAAGTTTCATTCTTGTTTTTTGTTTGGAAACCGGACGAGGAGGAGAAACTGAGGTTATAGCTCACTGACACAGTGGCAATATTGTCTGTTTAACAGTATTCAGAGACCAACATGTTCAGAATCGGTGTCATTTGATAAGATCGGGAGCGTATGTAGTCCAAGTGCTCAAAGTCTTCTTCTAGACTTCTTTTTGCAACCCTGCTGGCCTTTAAAAGGAATCCAGATTTAACACATAAGCATTGGCCTCACATTTTCAAATCCTTAAGCTGCTCCTATCTTTTATGTCATCTAACCCCAAGGTGTCTACCGTTATTTGGTCTTCATCAGGCAAAAGCAGAGTTTATCTTTTTGTCTTGTACTGTAATGCTCTCAGAATTGCAGACCTAACATTAGCAGCCTCCAGTGGTCAAACAGGTTCTCTGTGGTCTTCTGACCCTTACTGTCTGATTACTGTTAATGATGCAGGTGAAAGACGGGTTTAGAATCCAGAACATTTGCTTGTTTATTTTGCCTCAGTGATACCTTTTTACTAAAGGACTACTTCCTGAAGCCATGATGCATAATGATCCTTGAAGGCCCTGTGCTTGAGTGTTCAAAGGTTTTGTGTATTTGAAAGATGCTTAGTGTGTGTTGGAGGCCGGTGGTGTGGTGTGGTGTGACCACTTTTGCCATAGGAACACAAAGATTCTGATTGGGATGGTCAGGATGCTCCTCTCTAGAGACGCACAGGTTCAGAGGTCAGCTTAGAGCTCAAGCTCTTCTGGGGAACAAAGTGCATGGGTGGTGGGTGCTACCGTGAGCGTTGTGCCTGCTTATGCACAAACACCTCTGTGTGTGAGCGTGTGTATGTGGCTGAATGTGCTGGGTGGGGTTACGCACAGTATAAAATGGATCCCAGTGGACAGGCGTGTTCAGGACCGGTCCCTATGGATGGAGAGAGAAAAGAGGAGAGATGATGATGATGAGGGCTGGTGACGGTTGGCCGATGGGGTCCAGCGGGGATGGAGCAGCCTGCTAATGAAGAGCCATCTGAGGCCTCCATTCACCTTGAACATGGGGCGCTGCAGCTGCCCTGACCTTGGCTTTGATCCACAAAGATGCTTGACCCCTACCATTTCCCCAGAGCTACCCCCACCATCTGGACAGCATGCATGCATATGTATACATATGTGCACACACCCATAGATGCATATGCATACACACGTATGTTGCTCCATATATGCATGCACATATGTTCACACAGGTATGAGTAGCAGGTTTCTGGCTTCACACCTGCGCTGATTCGCTGCATGCTAGCTATAAGTTCAGGTCTTCGTCACCTGTAATGACAGAGAAGCAGAGGGCAGCCAGGGGACAGGATGAAAAAGGAGCATTTCTCAAATGTGTAAAGTGTTGGAGTTAATAGGCTTTTCTCTCTATAGCATCCACTTCCACCCCACCCTCATAACTCCAAAACGACCACATCCATGTCTCCAGATATCATCTCCTAACTAAAGTTGTTTTACATTAACTCCAACCTGGGAGGTTTTTTTTCTCATTACTATCCCAGTGTTTGCCACGCTCCATAAACATTACATTGGTTTTCCTTTCTTCTCCCTAATAAGAATGCAGCCGCTTGGAACGTAGGGGTTCCTTGGAAATTCCCAAAGTGGTTCTGCAAACTCTCCTCCCACCCGTGCTCGTCTTTCTTGACCTCCCTGTTCAGCTGTAAATGACAGTTATGTCACGGGTGACTTGAGTTGCGTTCCATCTGTGGAAATGTAGACCTGTCTGCATTTTCCTTTTTATATTTCATCCCTCGCTTTATGAGATTTTTTTTTTTTATGGCACAGGATATGGGGTTTAGCCTTCTGTGATACAGTTCATCAGGAAGGCTTTCATAACGGGTAACATTTTCAGGAAGTATGAAGGTTTCTAAGCTGCCGTCCTCTTTCCCGGTCTCACAAACATGAATATTTACCAAGAACTCACCAACTGTAGCTGGAGCTTATTTTTCCACTAAAAGTAGGTCAGTGTCTGCGGGTTTGGTGTCCATAACATGGACACGGCGTTTGCATCATTGTTCTGGATGTGTCCCCTGATTACTATACTGCATAGAGGTAACAGCGTCTGTGCATATGCAGGGGAACAAGCTGTGCCCATGCCTAAGTAATTAGAGACCAGCATAAAACTGAGAGTGAAGGCAAGATTACCCCTCACTGTGCATCAGGTCTGATTTCTGTGCAACAATTTTTTGTTTTTACCCGCAGATAGCATCTCACATTTACTTAAGTGAGCTGATTATGGCTCTCGCTTTTACTCATCCCCAGAATACCTTTTATTAGTCTCCCTCCCTCACCACCTGTTTTTCTCCCCCTCCTTCTGTCATATTTTCTCTCGTCTCTTGATAATTCTGTACTATCTACCTTCATTTTATTCTGTGAAGTTTTTTTTTTTTCTCTCTCTCTGTCTCTCACCCAGTATAATCCATTTGTCTAACTTGGATAGAGGGCAGCGGAAGGAAGTAGTGGAGGAGAGGCGTGTGTCAGAGTCAGAGAGAGCGTCTGCTCCAGCTGGAGTAAATATTTGCTTTAGGAATCTCAATAACAGGCCTGCAGTCATCTGCATCTCTGATAATGGACAGCCATATGGCTCTGTTGACCCACGCTGTGCTGAGGTTCTCTCTCCCCATCCTTCCTTGTTTTTCATTTCTCGGCGTCCTTTTAAGTTCTCTCGTTTCTTCTCATTCAATCAGTCTTTTTCCTATATTTTGCCCTCCACTTGCCACTTCAAATGTGGACACATTTTGCTCTTTTTTTTTTTCTTTTTTTTTAACAAACATCCTTTCTCTCGGTCATCCACTAAACCCTGGATATGACCCACCACACAGAGCTGTGACCCAAGTTACCATGGCAGCAGAGCCTGGGATACCCACTCTTTGTCCAGCACGGTTTCAAACAAGTGACAGAAAACAGTGACGTTGCATGTCTGGCTATGACAGGAAGACAGATGCAAAGCTCACGGCGAAGTGCTTTTTCGTAAGTCATGCTGCTCTGCATTTCCTAAATGGAGGTGTTGGCAAAGAATAAGCAATTAGGTGCAGCATATAGTCGGCAGGTCGTACACTTAATATATTTATTTTTAATCTTCCCGTTTCTTTATTTTTGTGAGCTTTTAATTTAATGGATGTCTTAGTGTTGTGTCCTGACAAGTGTCCAAATGAGGTTATGTAAAGCTTCTGCTTCATTTTTTTTTAGCAAAGTAAACTTCTCTTGTGTTTGAGCAACATGTATATTTTATTTATTAATGATCTCCTGCATGTTGGGGGGAAAAAACATTAAGTCGTGGCTTGTCAGTGAACTTACTTCCTGTTATCTTGTCTCTTATTCTGCCCTCTGTCCGTTTCTGACTCGCAGCAGCTTGGCCATCGTACCCTCTGGTGTGTCCCGGCTCAGGTGCCCGTCATCCCCGCTTTGCTACGGTTCCCTTCAAAGCCATTGGTCATGGCTGCGTTGGCCCCTGCTGTGGCGGCATGTGCCCACAGCAGGCCTCCTGCCCACTAGCTGTCTCGTCCTATCTATCTAACCCAGACTAGAGCCTCTCAGCCCAGTCCAGCCTATCTCAGCTCAGCCTGGTACAGCTTTGGCGTCAGCAGCGGCCCGGTGTCACTCCACCCTGGCAATCATAATGAGACGAGGGGGAGGAGGGTGTCGGCGTTCAGCAGCGAGAGCTCCGCGTGTGTGTTTCAGTGCGAGAGCGTATGCATTTGTCAAGCAATTTGTCAGGTGTCGTCTGTGAAGGAAACATGACTACAACAGACAGCTGAGAATAATCAGACTACACACACACACACACACACACACACACACACACACACACACACACACACACACACACACACACACACACACGTATCTCACAGCACTTAGGATCATTATGGCTCCAGATAGACCTTTTTACTCCAATAGTTCACTACACCATATTTCATCCAGCACTTGCCGCCATTCCACAACATGATATATCTGTGATAATGATATGATAATGGCCATCAGAATGTTTTCCACCCTACCCAGCAGCCTTTTTGCGGGCTTATTTGTTTATATATTTATTTATTTATTGGAGCTTTCTCATTTCAAACCCAGCCATCCATCCTGCATGCTGGCTGCCCAGGCCCCAGTCACTGCTTGTCACTCTGAATTTCAAATGGCTCCAATTTTCCCCCTGATGGCACGGAGAAGTGGCAGGCAGCACATCAGGGAGGGTGGTCCTAGACATGCTGCCTGCAGCAGGGGTTCTATTAGAGCGAAGAGAGGGATGAGAGGCGGGAGAGGACAGGAGAGGAGAGTTTTCGAGCATCACGCCAGTAGTGATGTATTCTTTCTTTCTTTCTTTATGATTATTGTGGAGACTGCATTCTCATTTTGGGGTTGGTGTGGCATGGCTGATTGTTCCATCTTTGCTTCTGGCTGGGTTTTGCTGATGGTGGAGCTGCCCTGCCCGCTAAAGCTGCCACTCACTCCCACAGCACTGTTTGTGTGCGGCGCATCCAGAAAAATGTGGCTGTTATTTGTCTTTATTTTTTGTTTGTTGAAATCTGCAAGAAATTAATTTATATTTTTATGTAACTCTTATGAGAATCAAAGGCTTTTTCTCCTGTTTATCATTATGTGCTTTCCCTTAACAAGACCTTACCAGCTATGAGGAGCGGGCACTCTACTTGGAGGCCATTGTTCAGAACCATAGAGAGGTCATGACCTTTGAAGACTTTGCCTCACAGGTTTTCTCCCCCTCCCCTGGATATCCAATGAGTGGGACAGGTGAGAAATGAACCACACTGCAATTCTGTCCTCTTCCTCATTCTTTCCACTCCACCTCTTTCTGTCTCTCCATCTCACTCCTGCTTCATTACCTTTGGGTATTTTCCTCCCATGCCTTCTTCCCTTTTTCCTCATCATCTCTTCCCCCCGCGTTTCAGTCTCTCTTCTTCCTTCAAAACACACCTGTCCAAACCTTTTTCCTCTCCCACCCCCCCTCTCTCTCCACTCCAAGCCCACGCTCACCGATGAATATCAAACGACGGGCCCAGGCTCTTCTTCAAACACTTTTCCACTTCCTCCTGCCCCACTCACGCTACTTTGTACATCTCCTCTTTTTCTTTTTTTTTTTCAAACCGCATCCTTCCATGCAATTACTTTCCTATGAATATAAGCAGCCTTTTAAATGGCAGTTGCAGGGTGTGTGTCTTTGTGTATGTCTTCATGAGCTCATTCACCAACACTTAAGAGATCCGACCAACAAACAGCAGCTCTCGGATGTCAGCACAGCACTCTTATCAGCCTGTGATGAATAGAATGGAAAACGTGTCTTATCTTGTTCTTCCTACTTGTACCAGCACCGATCGATCTGCGCCAGCACTGAAATCAATACAGGATTGCACTTTTACACTCTATTGGATCTCGACACACGTTCTGTTTTGACAAGAAAAGCACTCCACAGCACCACTCCGCAGACGTCGTGTCATTATCGAATCTGTCAGAGCTTATGTTTTGAACGAGGTTTACCGTGTAAGCTGTATTTTTGTGCCATATGTGGGCATGTGAAAATTAACTGTCTACTTTTTCTTTCTTCTTTTTTTTGTTGGAATTGGCCTGTCTTATGTCTGTGTCGGACTTCAGATGTTCAGGTGTGATATTCAGGCAGGCGGGAGGTGGTGAGACACATTACCATACTGCTGTGTAGGGGTGTAAAATTTACCTCCTCCATCCTCGGTGCTGAACAAGCGTGCAGGGGCATATAGAAAAACAGGAGTGAAAATCAGAGAGAATTATTTTTAATTGCTCAAAGCAGCTGATGCTGACGAGTATTTCAGTCGCGGGTTGTTTTGACCACCTTCAGGTGAAAAACGTTCGGTACCCGAAACTCTGTTTCCGTGTCGAGTCTGCTTCCAATCTTAGGATCATGATTTAACTATGTATTAGAATTTAGCTATGGGAAATCATAAACGGTGGAGGAAGATTATTGTTGCAGATTATTTTGGAAGAGCCCCAAATGACTGTTGACCCAGCGAACAGAGTTAAAGGGTTCCCAGATTGCTTTGGAGCCGGTCTGAGAAAGGTTAGCTAGAACTGAGAATAATGTTTCACAGCATGAGACGTGTGCTGCAGCCAATGCATGAAGCTCAGAAGTATAATGAAGTCTGCAAGGTCATTGTGTCAGCCTCCCACTGAGCAGCGATATCCCATTTCTCCAGAAACTGTGCAAACAGGCCAACAGAATAATACAAGGATATACACAAAGGTGTTGTTTAAACTTGCATAAAAATACTACAATACTACAATACTACAATAATACTACAAATACTAAAAAAATACTACAATAATTTCTTACAGAACTGTGCAGAAGTCTTTAGATTTTGTATGCCTAAGCTAAAATAATTCTAATAATTGGTATGACTGCTTTTATTATTGAACACAGCCTGAACTCTGTTGGGCACTTTCTTGTAATTTCTTTAAGTAGTCCACAGAAAATGTTCTCCAGGCCTCCTGATGGACATTCAAAGCTCTTCTTTGGATGTTTCTGCATTTTTTTTTTTTTGTTCTCTGTCATGATGATCCCACACTGCCTCAGTAATGCTGAGGTGCGGCTCTGGGGAGGCCAGTCCATGACTGATGGTGTGGTTTTTGTTTGATTTTTCTCTCCGGGTATGCTTTTACTGCACCGTAAAACTGTTATTTTACCAGATTGTTTTGTGACAGGCAACCAATTTAAAATTCTAAAGACATGATTTAAAGTTGGTTATTACTAAGTTTCTTGTTATGTGTAAACACAACACTGTGTTTACACAGTGATTCGTAGGTCACTATGTGACTTATAGTTCGTATTGTATTTGCTACGTCTGGCGAAACATTAAGCAATGAGAGGTAAATGAAGACTTTTGCGTAGCACTGTATGAGGTTTTGGATATTGCACGTGGAATACACTCAGAATAAGAGTCATTTACAGGCTTCCACTAGGAATAAACCAGCCTATCAAAACTAAAGTTGAGATTAAAATAAAATCCATTTTAAATAGGCTTTCTAAAGTTAGATTATTTCTTCGGTCACTGTCGGTGAAATCCAGGAATTAATGACATTGTAGATGCTACAACCAGTACACACTCTTTTTGTCATTAGCAACAACTCTCACAATTTCATGTGTTTCATTTGTCAACTGCATTTGCTGTATTTCAAAAAGTACGATACGTGTGACGCTTCAGGTCTAATGCATCTCACCAGGCTTAGAGCTTGAATGTGTCTGTGATGGCTGGCTGATGTTGCTCCTCATTCTTTTCAAACGTGCTACCACTCTCACTCTCCTATGCTTTTCCTTTGTGCAGGATTGTGTGTGTGTGTCTGTTTATACACAAGTTTGTCTATCCATCTGTCTGTTCACCCATCCTGCTCTGCCTCTCATTGCTGCCACTAACATGTCACTCATGCTCCATGACAGCGTGCAGGCGTTGGCCGGGGATGGTTTGGGACATGGAGTACCCCTGGGCCAAACTGGACTGTAAGACTCTGCCTGCTTCCTCCATACTAGGCATGACGCCCGGCATCGGCTTGCTAACATCTATCACTTCGTTTAGGTCACCCTGAACCCCACCATCGTCAGATAACTAAGGGTTGCGCTTGATTTAGCAGCAGGGTTTGACTTTAAGCCCTGCACACTAATTGCTAAATGAAGCGCTCCTGCAGTTTTGCCAGTTTGCTGTAAGGCATGCAACCCGAGCCCTCCACCTTGGTGGTTTGTCTGTCTTTCATAACTTCATTCTCACAGCTCCTGAATGTAACCCCCGTCTCACCCCACAACTTCAGTCGAGCATCGCGGCTTCCTGCATGAGCTAGCCCGTCTGTCACACCCGGACGAAGACTCCATCCTCACCACTCCGCCCTCCGTGTGTTACAACTTGCACCGTTTTGCTGCATTTTGAGTGTTTTTGTCATTTTGTGATCATTCGCTTTACTTTTTAAAATGATTAACTGCACACAAGAAAACCCATTTTTCTCTCTGGGTAAAAGTACATAAAAGCTCCCCTGACCCTCCGAGGTGCCCCGGCATCTTTTCCCTCTCTCATGCTAACCCTCTCAGCTCGTAACATCGGTGGTAAATGTTTTCCAGCCTCTTGTTTCCATGTGAACTGAACACCATTCGTGCTTGGGATTTTTTTTTCAAAATGGTCTCAGTTTTTAAAAACTCCAAGTAACCAGTTTGTCAGGTAGAGGGAAAAAAATGGCATTTGTTGATTAACTCATCACACAAATCAGTTAACCTTTTCTGACCTTTAAGCCTTTCAGCAACGGCTAACCACGACACCGCACGCGCTGGCTGAAGGTCCCTCCCTCTGTGCCTGAGAGTTTTCTTTTCAGCAGCGTTGTTGTGTCCTCCTGCAGTGTGATTAAGGTTGTGTCCTTTCTCTCATGATGCTTTACTTTTTTTTTTCTTTTTTTTTTCCCTCCTTTTAGATTAAAAATATCTTAAAGATCCAAATACTGTGTGTGGTGAAGGTAAGCCCCCCAAATGAGGCCGGAAGCTTGTTTTGGTTCCGGCAGCCTGCCTACCTACCTGCTCTTCCCTCGTTCACTCATCCTGGCTGTTCCCCCTCCCCGAACCTCTCCTTTTTCATTCAGTACTAACCGAGCTTTATTTACTGAGCGCTTTAACAAAGGGAAAGGGACAGAAAAACCAGGCTGTTTATTTGGGGTATGTCCTACTGTTTAGGCCAGGCTGGTAATTGAGAGTGATGCACGGTGGGGACAATTAGCACCTGACTAAGTAGCAGCATGAACAATACGGCTACACTTCTGGCCCTCGCTTCTGCATGTGGCGCGCCTTTATCTCTTCCCCCAGCAAACACTTTTTTTCTTTCTTTCCTTTTTTTTTTCCTCCCTCAATCCCCCCCACCGCCCCCACCCCTGTCATTTCCTCCTGTTGGAGTGTGCCTGTTTGCCTGGGGCAGACTCTGAGACTAACACCTGCCGCACTGGAAGACGTCTTTGTCATCTAAAGCCTTGTTTGAACTGCTGCAGTGGGGACCAATGGGATAGCGGGGCCATTTAAAGAGTCTCTTTGTTTTCTTTCTCCCTTTGCTTCTCCTCTCTTCTTTCCGTCAGAAATGAAGCTCTGCGTACGGCCGTTTTGACCGAGTATAGGGCGGACGTGTTGGGTTGTAATCACGATAATGATGACACATTAGCCTCTTCTGGCTCTGTGTTATTTTTCCCCACTTAGTAGCTTACTTGGAAAATTAATTCTTACAAAAGGCCATACAGTGAAGAAGATCATTTAGAAACTGATGCAACCGCAGTCATTAAGTGCCACAGTGGTAGTGATGACTGTTTAGTGCAGCGCGTCTTTAATGGTGTGTTGACTGGATTGCCTTTAATAGTCGTATGTTTTTCCAGCAGATGCATTTTGCAAGAGTTTACTGTAGGAATGAGTACAATACGGGAATGCAGAAATCGTCCTGCTCATTTTTACCCAAACCCGATCCTTTTTCTTTTTTTTTTTTCCTTTTTCTTTTCTTTTTTTTATATTCATATGCAGATTTGAGAATGCATGTTCAGACCCCCCCCGCCTCACCTCCCCTCTAGCCCTTCACAATACCCACACCCAGCGTTTCATCCACGGCCCAGCCTCCTCTCTGTGAGCCGTGGCTCTGGATGCTGCTGGTGTCCACTGTGCGGCTGAGTGTCTGTTACTCCAGCCATCTGCCATTCCTTTTAGCCGCTGCAACTTGAGATGCCTCTGAAAAAATGGCAGGAAATAAAAGGATAGGAAAGAAAATAGGCAACCAGATGCCACCTCAACAAAGCAGAAAAGTTGTTTAAACTCGAGGCACGGGGCCAAAGCGGGTGGGGGCGGGGTGGGGGCGCGCCTGTAGTTGGGGTTTGGTCAGGGGCACAGCGAGGAAGTCGGCGTTCACAATAATTGATTGTCCTCGCCACCATTTCATGCCCACCTCCCGGCTTATTACCGTTTGTCATAATCATTGAAGTGAAGTTTTTGTGGAAAAGGAAAATGTTTGACAATAGGAAGGCTCCACATGTCCACAACAAGAGCGTAATGTGTAATTTCATTTTCATTCAAAGCATTCTGCTGTCACACTGTGAACTGAATACTTTTTTTTTTTACAAAGGTTGCCTCATTTTTCACATCATAAAAGGGAAACTGTTGGGGATAAAGGCGGCTTCTCTTTCAACAAGCTTTGCTTCTCTGCAGCATGTGAAAAAAGCATGTGATTTCTGAGATGCGGCATCTTGATTCGAATGAATTCTGCTCTGCAGCAAACTCGAATCCCGACACTCTTTTATTCTAAACTTGGTATTTGTGTGAATGTTGGTGGAAATCCAGGGAATTGGGTGATCCTGGTTTTGGGAGCAGCCGCGTGCATGATGGAGCGTGCTGGGATATAAAACAATCAAATCCTCCTCTCCCTGTCTCTCTCTCTCGTTGTCGTGTTTCTGTCTACAAACTTTTCCTCCATTTCTCTCTCCCAGGGTCCTTCACCGGCAGCGGAAGCACCGAAGCCGGAAGCATCACCACCACAACAACAGATTCAGTCGACCAGGTGTCTCCCACCATGCCCCGTGCCACAAAGAACAGAGTTTCTGGGAAACTCCGCCGATCAGCCAGCGCTATAAGCAAATCCTCCAACTGAGCTCTTCAACCCATCCCCCTCTTCCCCCTACCCGAGTGCCGCCTTCAGTCTTTTCTCGAAAAACCTCACAAACTCAGCCGAGACTGCAAGAAATTACTTTGATGTTTCGTTTTTTTTTTTCCGTTTTTGTGACATATAAACATTAACTGGAGCATACGGCAATTTTTAATTTAAGTGGCGATCATTGATTTCTTTGTCAGTACATTTCACTTTGTTGTGGTGTTAACTGAGACAGGTGTGTACGTGAAAGTAAGCTATTTATGTTCGTTGGTTTCAGCATAGGAGGCACCTGCAATGATTTTATCCTCATTTTCTAGAGCGCTCGCGTGCGCTAGAAAAACACTTAAAGTTCTTACTGTAGTAAGGTAATGGGAGACTGTTTTACCCTGTTTCTGTAGTTCCTCTGTCCCAGCACTTCATGTAACAAAGCACTGATGACGCAGCTGTAAATGACACCACGCTAAAACTGCACAAGAGTTTGGTATCCATTTATAAATAAGTCTGCCTTTTATACCTCTGTTTGCATCCGCCACAGCCTCTCTGTGTCAAAGATACCATTTCAGTTAGCGGCAGTGTGATGCCGTCCCATCCACGTTGGGGAATGATGTTCCTGCAGGGAAAAGCACCAATGGATGGGGAAAGCCTCCCCTGAATGTTTCGCATTCGCTGCACTAGTACACGGGAGTCCCTGCAGCATGTGCAGCCAGAGGCTGTTTAATTGTTTTGAACTCGGAGTGGACAATCGATGACGTCTTTCTAACTTGAGCTGAAATGACATTTGGGTTTCGGTTTTTTTACTACTCTAATTTTCCTTTTTAAATGAATTCCAATGGATCGCGTCATTATTTGATTTATGCAACTGCGCTGGAATGAGAAAACACTGCGTTTGTAATTGTTTTCTGATGTCGTTAACATAGGCTCATGTCCGGTAATTAAATAAGTTCCTCCTGTCTCTTTCCTCTGCTATCAGTTTCCCTGTCCTGTAAAGCCGAGACATCGACATTCCAACATTCCCAACACACGCAGACCACGGTCTTTGCACTCACTCTTGTCAGTTAACATCAAATGCTTCTTTGTTCTTGGATGTAAATTGCTTTAAATATTATTTGTTGATGTCAGTCTGTTGGATGGACTGTTTGAATTATCTTTTGCGGTGTTGTGTGTTTGTGTGGTGTTTAAAGGAAAAATGCCGCCAGAGCCTCAGGTAACTCCATGCACGTGTGTGTGTGTGTGTGTGTGTGTGTGTGTGTGTGTGTGTGTGTGAGTGAGTGAGTGAGTGAGTGAGTGATTGTGTTTCTGAGGGAGCTTCTCACAGTGCCTGTGTAATGTCTGTCTTCTAAGATGATGTCCCACATTATTTCCACGCCCCACAATCAAATCTCAGCGTCCCGTCTCCTCCTCAGGAGTAAAAAAACAAAAAAGTCTCTTCCTCCCTCTGCGTCTCTCAAGTTCGCGTCTCTCAAGTTCACGTCTCATGAAAACAGCAACAGATGGATTTTTGCTCTTTATTTATTGGTGGTGTGCTGCCACCTTCTTTGTGTCAGTGGCATCCATTCGTCCTCTTTCCCATGATCCTCTTCCCATGTCATGGCCTCCTGAGGCCACGGGAGGGGATGGCGGTGGGGAGGAGGAGGGGGCTGGGTTTAGGTGGCATGCCAGAGCTGAACTCTTAACAGCCCTCCTAGCAACAGCCAGCCCGCCTCTCGCACTCCTCCAACCTGCCAGCTCGAGTTGTCATGGTAGCCAGGTGTCCCCCGCCTCCCCTCCCTCCCACTCACCCACTCACTCGCAAACATACTCACTCACATAAACACACTATAGACTCTCACCCTCTGAGGGCTCCACCTAAGCTGCAACACTATCCCCCATCTGTTGCACTACTATGCCTTACTTTCCCTGCGTTCCTCTGTCGGTTTCTCCACATCTCACCTCCTGTTGGTCCGTTCCCCGAGCAGGATGTGAGGAATCCCCGCAGCAGGAGGAGGACTGACAGATCTGTGCTCTCTTTACTTTGTGTTGTCATTTTTGAGGAATGTATAGATATATAGGCCTGGATCACATCTATGGTTTTAATTTTCCCCAAAGCCACTTGAAGGAACTGACCATGATGTTGATCCAAAGATTGTAGCTTATAGAATATGTCTGTTAAAGGAGGGCTCGCGCCTTCCTTTCGGAGGATTAGTCACTGGAGGTGTTAGTTCGGACCAAGATTGTGTGTCTTATACGCGTGAAGAAATTGAGATAGTCGTAGTTTTAGTTATTTTCTCCTTCTCGTTTTAGAAATCCTTGTACATTGTGTCAAATTTGAGGGCTTCATTGCCCTCAGGATATAAATATATTAATGCCTGTAATATAATCTTTGTATAAGAGGGGGGAAAAGCTTGAAACTTTCATCATTACTTGTCAACATATCAAACTGTTTTTAATGACCGAAGTCCTGCTATCTTTATTAGAAATGTGAAAACTGAAACATTTCATTAAATCAATTTGAAATTCTACCTGTCGTTTGCTGTATTTCTGATTATCTGGATTTGTAAGGTTTGTGTGTGTGGTTATGATGGTGCTGTTGCCATGGGCTTTCTGACCCTGGCCTGGCCATGCTGGCAGCAGCAGGAGTAATCTGACCCTCCTCCCATCTGTCTCCCCTGCTGCTCTACCCTGCTTAGAGGAGCATAATGGAGCCCCACCAGGAGGTACAGGTGCAATTGGTTGCAGCATCTACAGGTGCCCTGCCTCTCCTGGGCCACATAAAGACGCAAGAAAAGTACTTGACTGTAATTGGAGCCCTTAAATTGTGCATCCGTGAGAAAGAAACCTAATGTTGCCCCATTTTCACCCGGCTCGGCACTGTTTGCTTGTTTGTCACCGACTCTGAGATACGTTACGACAGAACAGGCTGATATCCCCGTGAATACTACCAAATTGTGTTATTTCATGTGTTACGCTGGCAGCTGCAGTCAATTTTCACACTTCAGATCTCACTCTTTCTTAATGTATTGTCAGTGTTGCCTGGAGGAGCTCGAGGGGGTAACACTGAAAAGTTGGCCTTCTCTTTGGCCTTGCACCGCTGCAGGAGTTTTAATAAGCACAAGAACTCTGCAGAAGCAGGAAGAGACTGTGAGGAGTTCAAGTTAGTGAAGAGGTGATGTTTTTAAATGTGTGTGTGTGTGTGGGTGTATATATATATATATATATATATATTTTTTTTTTTTTTACACTACATTAGTCTTTCAGTTGACCACCTTTTTTGTCATCACTGATCGGCCTGTGAGGTCAGCTATATGTGTCTTTTGCTAAATTACCACCAACTTAATGCTTTATGGATTCTGGAGGTCAGCTTTGAAGCCGGTTGTGCCCTGATGTGTCCTAAATCATTTGAAAACAACCGAAGCAGGAAAAGAAATCGAGTTGTGTGAGTTTTCCAAAGCAGACAAATGTTTTACTGCTGCAGAGGTGAGCTCTGATCCGCCACCTCTTTGTCCTGCTGTCATGTCCTGACGTGGTATTAAGAGGGTGAATTTATGATTAGGCCTTAAGTGCTTCACTGAGGCAGCGAAACGGCGTCTATGGAGCCACCGCAGCGATGATTTACGCAGAATAAGTCTGATGTCGAAGGCACAGGGGGGTTTAGCCAAGGGAGTTGGATTTTCTCCCTGTTAAAGACGACTAAATAGATTGGTATCGTTTTGGAGTGTCACCATGTGTGGGAGAGGTGTTGAAGAGGAACCTTTACAGGTTTTGAAAGGTGACTTGGTTTAATTTCACTCTGTCAAAGTTTAACAATTTGTCATCTCGCTCCTGTACTTCAGAAGGCTGCTGTCAGAATCAACTTCAAATCAGCTGATCAGGCATAAAAAATGGGACAAAAAGTGCCCACGATGCCTCCTGTAGAACATTTTAGTCGAATAGAGTTTAAAATATGTGTGGAGGAACGGAGCGGGATTTATTTTGGTGCGTGTTCCTGTGCGCACTGCGCAGTTTGCGGGTTGAAATTAAGAAAACGATTGATGCACGTGGGCAATTTGGCATTTCTTCTCGGCTTTTCCAAAAGGAGCAAAACCAGAACGAGCCACGAGCTCATTGTGATTTAGTAATAATTATTGTAGCACGAGGAGTTTTGTTTGGACATAAAGTTCATGGTGTCGTGTGCGGCTTCCTGTCTGTGTGAAAAGCGTCTTGAGACCACGTGTCCTTTGGAAAATATTTTATTTCGATAGACAACAACGATATACACATACAATCAAAGCGCTATAAAAGCCAACATTTAAGAAAAATAACTTGTCCTTAAAAAAGATTGCATCTAAGGTAAGAGCTTTACGTTTTTTCCTCTTTTTTTATTTTTTTATTTATTTATTTTTTTTTACAAGAGCTGTGGAGATTGAAGATTAAAACCCGACCCACGACATTTATCACAACTCATAAATTTGACAAAAAGAAACAAAACAAAAAAACACAAAAGATTTGGCTATACGACATGTAAACTGCCAGAACGATTCACAGGAAAAAATCACGACAAACACAACAATAAGTTACATAAAATAATTAGAATAAATAAATAAATAAACATATAATGACAAATATTGCAACAATTTTCAAGAATAATAATAAAATATGTGCCAGCATTCAAATTAAAACAATCTATGTTGACTTTTTTAAGGCAGTTATACAGCGGGATTTGGATGTGTACGTAGGCTATTTCGGACTAGGCTTATTTGTATACTAAAGGCATTTGTGGTTCTACTAAACAGGGAATTCCTCAGTCACTCCTTTTTTTTTTTTTTTTTTTTTTCCTCCATCAACACAAAGTAAGTTCTGTCATTCACAAACTAGCGTAAAGCTACAGTGATAGAGCAATCACGGCCGGTGAAGTCAACAGGCTTTGATGGGGAAAAGGATTTCTGAGAAATTTAAGACATTTCTTAGGTCTAGAAGCTATCGTTGAACATGTGCTGTCCTAGAAAAATACCCTTTAACAGTCAAACTAACGCTTTGTATTCGTTTGTGTTTTTTTTTTATCTTGATAAACTAATTTGAGAAAGAACATCTCAAAATAGGCCTATATGTAATTCAAATATAGAGAGAAGCATTCAACAATCACTGATTGGCATGGAAAAGACACCACTTAAACATTAAACCGCCCTGCCTTTCATTGGCCTAAAGTTATGGCAGTGAGCACAAACCCTTTGTGTTTTCGTTTTTCTTTTTTAACCCCCTAAGCCACTTTTCTATCCGCTTCTTAATTATTATTTTTAATTTCCCCCCCATCAAAGGCACGAGTTCTGTGTTGTCTTTAGCAGGCGGGGCGCACCGGCATTTGGAGCAGGATCACCTGCCTGTTCTCCGAGGGGTGGCACTTGTTTATGTGCCTGGTGAGCCCCGGCGAGCTGTAGAGGGTGGCGGGGCAGTATTTGCACGGGTAAATCTGGGAGGAGTGCATGAGGCGCAGGTGTCTCTCCTGGCCGGCCCTGCTGGTGAAGCTCTCCCGGCACACCGGGCACAGCAGGCAGTCCACCGGGCTCAGATTGAGGGGGCTTTGGTTTGAGGCTTCCGCTGAGGATGAGGATGATGACGCTGATGAGGTGTTTGACTCCGGAGCCTGCTCTGCCGGGCGGTCGCTGGTTTGAAACCCGCGCTCCTCCAGCACTTTCTTTTGCAGGGCCTGGTGTCCCATGATGTGTTTCCTTAGGCACGCCTGCCGCTTAAACCTCTTCCCGCAGAACTGGCAGTCATAGCAGCCATCTTCAGAACCCGATTCGGACAGACCTGGACTCGGGGTGTCTCTGTCACTCATGTCTTTGGCTTCGTCGGAGACTGACTTGACACCTAGTGGTGGCATTTTGGCCATTTCAGGTTTGATGCCCTGCGCGGGTGGCATGGCGGGCGCGCCGGTGGTCCGAGGTTTGTGCCAGCGGCGGTGAGAGGCGAGGTTTGCCGGGCAGCTGAACATCTTATCGCACTCAGGACACCGGTACTCGACCCTGACTATGCGGGAGCACTTGTGCTGAGCCAGGGAGAACGGATCCGCGTACGCCTCCTTGCACAGCTGGCACACGAACTCCCCCAGAGGTTTGTTTCCTGCGGAGGACTGAGCCCGCGGCTTCATCTCCACCGGACCCTCTTTGATTTTGAGACCAAGCACCGGAGAAGTCGTCACCTCATCTTCAAAGTTGAGTTTTCTAATGGCTTTGGGTTTTTTGGATGCGGCTTTAGATTTGCGCTCCGTTCCATCAGTTGCGGGTCTTTTGGTGCCGACCCGGTTGCTTGGTCCCGGGAGGCTGCTGCTGCTGGTGGTGCTGGTGCCGCTGCGGCTGCTGTTGCTGGTGCCGATTTTCAGGTCGACCGGGGCGTACAGGAGGTGATCCAGACCGGAGAGGGAGGCGGGTGTTGGGAATGACTCGGCAGAAATAGGCGAGCCCAGATTGAAACTTCGCTCGAAATATCCCCTGTCGTGCTCCTTGCTGATGGGCCGGGTGGGGCTGTAGAGGGCTTGGCACACGGCTTCTGGGTTGCCGAACTGTGCCGGCTTCTCCATTCTTGGCACCGACGCGTCAGCTGCGGTGAAATCCGGCGATGCGGAGGCGCGGTCCGGACTGGACGCCACTGAAATCGGCGGGGATGGGTCCGTGTGACTCGGCAAGGCAGCTGGGGTGGGTGGCTCCTGGAGGTCATCATCGTCTGACCGAGTCCTGTAGGAAACATGTGCAGATTTCTTGTTTCTTTTTACCAGGAATCCTTTGGGCATCTTGGCGAGGAACGGCGAAAAGGCACTTCGGGGAGGTGGGTAAAATCTGGAGTATCCAGGTTTGAAAAATATGGCAACACTAGAGGCTTATGGGACTTGATTTCCCCAGTATATCGATCCCTCTGTTGCTGAAATGTTTTCGTCTCCAAGGCATAGCTCCACTCTTTTTATGCCGGAATGATGCTATTGTTCTCGCCCCCCCTGTTGCAGCATCCCCGACCAATCGGATGAAACCAAGATCCCAGTGGGTTTTATTGTGGGAGGGCTCAGATCCTGGGTTTGCTGGATTTCGTTGGAGGATGTGCAGATAGCTTAGCAGATGTACTGGCGGTTTATTACATTAATGTGTGCGCTCTGCCCCTCCCCGACAGAGGCACACGCCGGGACCCTCCTCTTTTTACGGTCTGATGGGCCCCTACACAAATGCACACGTGCCACTGCTTTGTGGTTCTCCTCCGGGGGTCCCGGAGTTGCCAAAAGGAAATGTCCGTCACCGCCACAATTATCACAATTTCGAATTAAAACTGGGTGAGACAAGCTTGGTTAAACAGAAACCCAAAGGTGTGTTTCTTCACGTGTCCGCTGTGGTGTTGGTCAGAGAGGCGGCTCGCCTCACACACGGCTGTAAAACTGTGTTCGCAGTGCACAGTCATCCAGTTTGTTTTAAGACTAAACATTTTTTCTATCCACGCACTTGACTCGTTTACGCGTGACCTTTACGCGCGTTCCGCGGGCACATCAGTGAACTAAAGACACTTTTTAAAGACCTTTATTTTGGTCTTGAATAAACACTACAGAGGGAGTGTTTCTTTATTTTAGGGCACGTGTCTGTCTCGGTAGTTTAACTCGACATATAAATCAGTCATCTCACTGCATACATAAGTAATAAGAAGGCCCTCTGGTCTTTGTGCACAATGGCTACGTCTGCCCGTGCTTGGATATCCTGTCTCTCTTTTTTCGGTTTGAAAGGCAAATTGACCTCTTAACTGTGAAACGGGACTCACGGCCAATCTGGCCCACAGCTAGACGCGTGCTGGGCGGAATCAGTGCTCCAGACAAAGAAGGCCGAAACCGAATTTCGTGTTGGGGAGAAATGCTGCCCAGATATTCAGAGCTAAAATGTGGCTGATGTAGCTGCTGGATAGCCCAAAAGTGTTTTCGGGATGTTAGAAGTTGAGTACAATTCTGCTGGAAGAAGCTAATCTAAGTTTGGATTGTGTCGAATCCACGTTTTGAACAAACTGAACGGTTTGATTTACTTTCAAATGTCTCAAAGCAAAACTCAGCTTGCGTTAAACTGACTCATTTCGCAGCACGTCTCCATCTAACAAAGACAGACCGCACTGTTGTCTATTTCTCTTCCCCGTCAGCGCTCTGTGAGTCTCTCATATTTTGTGTGCAAGTCTTCTTTTTTTCGCCATAATGGCTAAATGTATGCGGCAGTGCGCCACTTGGCAGAATGTGCATTCTTTTTCCCTTTCAGTCAGCAGACCAGGGAGGAATTAATCTCCATCATCGGACATTGTTCCCCTCATTTGCATAAAGCTGCAGTATGACCAAGTCAAATAATTGCACAATCGGAGCCGAGCCGCAGGCCTGTGCCTTGCTTTCAATAGGCCTCTGTGCCCCAGTGCCTCCTCACCTGCCTGAAAATACACCGTTATGTTTGTTGGAAATGGTTAAATGATAGATTAGCTGAATAATAATGTAATAAAGTCTGAAATGCCCACGAGGCAGACTTAAAACTGCGGGAAACCTTTAAATTATTTCAGTAAGTGACAAAGTTTGACCACGATTTTGAAGTTTCTCTGAGAATCACGTTTAAACGTGTCGTTCATCTAATCGTAGCTGGGGGTTTTTGTTGGGTTTTTTGTATGTTGTTTTATTTTCACGGGTTTCATCGACTGGCCCAGAGGTAATTACAGATTTTCTCTAAATGAGAAACCTCTCTAAAACCTGATTTCTGTCCCTGCTGCATCACGCTCTCCTCCGCCGCTCTGTTGTTGAACTGTTGTTCTTTCAGTCTGCGCGTCTATTAGTCGTGGTTTGTTGGGACTACAAGCTTTGATGGCATTTTAACGAGTTCCTCTTTCCCCCGAGATAATTTCTGTGGGGCGCGTGGGCCGGTGTGTTGGCCTTGGCCGTACCGACGCATGCGCGTGTTTGCTCAGTGGCGCGTGCTGCCCTGCGCGGACGGGAAGCATAGGCGCCTAATTAGCATACAGCTGCAGCTGCTTTAACGCAGGCCCAACACCATCCTTTTAACCTTATGGCATGCTATAGGAGTCCAAATATTGCTCGAGTTTGCCTCTTTCTTACAGGTTATGATGTTTATGTTGAAATATAATATCGGTAAACGTGTAAAATATCAATAAGTACATTTTAGATGTTTTTTTTCATTGAGGTTAAATCACATTTCTTTGCTAAAGGCACGCTTTGTTTTGTTTTTTGTCCATCCTTTTGCAAATAAGCTCTTACAATGACTGCTAAACCTTTGTAGGCCTGTTAGTTTATGGCTTAACTGCATCACCAGAAGCCTGATTTGAATACTGGTCCATTTCTGAGATTCTGGCTTCAGAGCTCAGCTCTTACTTCATTGCACCACCTACAGGATGAAGGGTTAAACTCGGTGACAAAGGCAGAGTTTACCTCCAGTCATCAGAACCTTATGGTCTTTTAAAAGGCATCAACACATAGTTTGTGTTCAGCATTACTCGTGATTACAGACGGAGCTTTGGAGCCGTTTGGTCATGTCACACAGATTGGATTACACTTATTCTCGCTGTAGCTGTACAGACACCTCCTGTACATCCCTGATGAATGATTGCCTCCATGTGCTGTGCCAATCAAAGCCAATTTGAAAGTGCAATAGGACGTGACTGTAATTGGTGCTCACTACAGGGCCACATTCAATGCACTGTCAATCAATTATTGTAATGGATTAGCTGAGCTCCTATTCTGGCTGGTTGTAATCTGATAGAGGGCTTTTTCAGCACCATGGAGAGAGCCAGCGAGGGATCCAGATTTAATCAGACTGGCTGTGGACACAGCACAGCCTCGGCTACAGCCTTTGTCCCCAACGCTGAGAGCAGGCAGAGACCAGCAATAGAACAGAGATGCAGCAGAACAAAAGAGCCTAATGAAGCCATTGGGGTTTTTTTGTTTTTTTTTAATATCCTTGTTCAAAACACACAGACACAATTTTTATCAAGGGAAACAGTGTTTTACTTCCCTCTTGTCCAGTCATCTGGCTTCACCGGCTCCATATTCCTCGACTTATTCAATACCTTCAAAGCTCTCAGCGACTTGGCATTCTCATATTTTTCAGACCTTCACCCTTACGCCCCTTCCCAGTTTCAGCTGCTGTTCTGACTGCTCCTCACTTCAAACCTAACACCACGGGTGCCCGAGCTTTCAGCTGTGTTGCAACTCATCACCTCTACACCTTCGCCAGCTCGACTCTTTGTCACAGTTCAAATCTCAGCTCAAAACCTGCCTGTTTTCATTTGCATATCAGCTGTAATCATCCTGTTATGTGTTACTTTCTCAGTTATTTTTATCTTTTAATAGTGTTCTTGTTGTTTAGCGTTGTGTAAGATGACCTCGAGTGTTTGAAACAAGCCAAAGGATGAAATGTGTTATTGCTTTTGTTGTCTCCAGCTCTAAGTTAGTCCGTGCGTTTTCCCTCACTGTGGGGAAAATAAATGTATTTTTAAAAATAACTGCAGTTCTAAAACACCTTTTGTATTCCAGTTTCCAGATACTGACTGTAAACTGAAGGATTTTAGTGCTTGAAGTACTTTGTTTGAAGGTCACATCTCTAATGCGAGCTAACACCTTAGTTTCCTGCTCTCTGACCAGAGATCATTGTGGCTGTTTTCACAATTTGCGTCCCGTGTGACCTGGAAAACCATCTGTAGGCGATGTGTGGGAATTCAACAAGTCCCTGCGAGGCAGGAGTCAAACTGCTCCTGTAAAGAGCAACAATAGTAAAAGGTTTGTGGAAAAGAAGTCAGACAGTAGAGCCAGAGGATCAATGGGGAAATTGGCTGTTTAGCAAGGAGTGCAGCACGGAGGTCACTGTCTAGACTTTAAAGTGTACTTTGGATGGATGCCCATGAGACCAGGTTACTGTGAAAAGCCCATAAAGTGGTATAGCTCCGAGCTTAAGACTAATGGACCTGGTGGACCTGACTGGGAATGTCCCTGATGCCATCTGTACGTTTGACGGTGATGCTGATGACTTTATGACAGCACAGACAGATGTTTTCTGGCTTTAATGACATTTCTAAAAAGGTTCTGTGGATCTAGTTGGCAAAACAGTCTTTTTGGAATATAGCCGCAGTGCATCTTTAGAGGGGGATTATGATGACATCCAAGGCGAATAAACGAGAACGCCACGAATGCTTTTAGTGTTTATATCAAACATCGTATGATCAGACATGTGAACAAAGGCTTCAAAGGGACAACACCAGATTTTTCCCCCCTTGTAAAGAGGCTGTTATTAAAAGGAGGTCTTTCTGCATATCAGGCATCAGTTGCTGGAGTCCCAGGGGCATGTTTAGCTCTAATTTACTCATCAAAAACATCAGAGTGTCTCTCAATAATCTCTGCAGTCCATTGGTTGTTTGGGGTGGAGTCCCCTGTCAGAAAGCATGCCCTGGAATGTTAAACACTAATTCACCTCTGAGCGGTGGAGGTGGATAAAGTGATTGTTCTATCTGGGAGCTGATTAAAACAGGCTCTAGCCCGTTTCTCCCCTCTGCGTTCACCTCTGACGTCCATCACATTCATTTCAGTATTCATGAGTGGATGAGAAAGCCCAGGCAGAGCGACTGCCGTATTACAGATAATAAGGCCAGCGGGCACCACATTCACTGCCACAGGTCCCCCCCCCACCCCTGCCCCAGCTCATTCAATTACTCTACAAGAGTTCTCTGAGGCACAGCTGCACTATGGGGGTAAAGAGGAGCAAATTGAGGTACATTCATGTAGACGCACACGCACTCACGCACCTCACAGATACAAAGAAGTGGAGGAGGTACGCACACGGCAGCGAGAGCAGCCAGCGTATAAAGGATCTCACTGACAGGCATTTAGCTTAGTAGTCAATACATTACACAAGTAGACAACAAAAAAAGGCTCATCCTCTCTAACTCACTGGCTCCCTGAAGATTATATTGATAATGACTCTATAAGAGAAATGAAACCAAGGCCATTCCTCATAGACTCCATATATGAGGTTGCCATTATCTTGATGAAAGTGTAGACAGCAGCTGTATCATCTACGAGCATGAAAGATGGACTCTGGCAGACCTAATGGGCCATATCCGTTATCTATTGATTATCATCCATTCATCTAAAGATGCATTAGGGCTGTGTGAGAATCTCTGTTAAAAACATAACTGCCTGCTTCCTGAATTATTTACAAAGTTAGGTTTTAAACAATGGCTCTAAATGCGATTGTCCACCTGGTGTCATCACTCAAGAGAAGACTGGCTGCTCTCCGTGGTGCTGAACTTCTCCCCTGGAGTTTACAGCAGCAGCTGTCTCGTAGAGCACTGAGGTCTGTAAAACACTTAATGTGTAAATCCTGCTCTCAGTGCGCCAATAAAACACCCATTTTTCCACTGTGCGTGCTTTGATTGGTTTTTAAAATTAAAATTATACATAATACTTTTTGGAAATTCATGTATTTGCTCATGTCCCACACAACGATTGGCCAAATCTTTGCATTTCTAATGGAAATGTCTGGCTTGTCTTAGTAAAGCACAGCGCTCTCCTTTTAAGTACATTTATCCTTTTGTTTGTATCCTTTTGTTATAAGTGTTAAAAGGGTAAAACCACAGCCTGTAACATGATATCGCGAGTTTGGCTGTTTCCCTTGCTTTCAGCTTTTCTGCTGCTTCATATTTACTTAAATCAGCGAGAGTGGTATTGATTTTCTTTTCAAACACTTACTCTAGCAACTTAAATTGTAGGCTACAGAAAAAGATGAACGTAGCCACCGTGATGTCTCCAGTCAGATTTGAAGCTTTATGCTGGAGCATCTTGGATTTTTTGTTTTTAGCGGTGGATCTATGAAACTGAGGAAATCCCAATGCAGACTTGTAAAAAGCTAAAGATTGAGATCATCGACTCAACAGGAAAGCGTTTAATAAGGTCATAAATTAAGGGAGCGAGAAGGTCATTTCCTCATAGATTTCTATACAATGCATATTTTTTTAAGGAACAGGAGTCGCCCCCTGCTGGCAGTCAGAAAAAATACAGATTTAGGGCACATGTGCACTGGCTTCAGTGCAGCATGTGGTCTATGTTTAGTGAGCCTGTTTCACAGACATTTCTTTGAGTATTACAGCCACACGTTGACTTTAAAAACGTACCTACTTTCAGCCGCTCCTTTATTCACCGGGGCCGTCACAGCAGGTAACTCTGCACGTGTGATTGGCAGATTTTTTACACCAAATCAAACGTCCTTAGATGAATGTGTAAACCACTTTATCTTTCATTAATATAATAAATGCTATGTCATCATGACATATCTTTGTCTCCTGCTCTCACAGTTCTCCGCTGAGATTTATCAAAATCTAACAAATGCACAAGTCTTGGAGACATTTTGAGCTCAATTATCAAGTCCACCCTTAACACATGTACATTTCTTGACATTTGATTTGGGAATTTTCCAAACAAAGAATTCACAGAATTGGTACACTCTTCATTAGATTGCATAATTTGCATTCTCTTGTAATTGTGCTGCTTCCTTGATTATTAAACGATCACCCTAATTAGGGAGCATAATAGGGTTAATCAGACTCTGCTCGTCACACTTATTATTCCTCCAAAAAATGAAGGAAAAAGATACAGTACTTGATTAATTATATCAGCCTTTTCATCAGCTGGGCTACCATCCCCCCCCCCCTGAAATTAATATCATGTTGTAAATGGAAGGAAGGAGCTGGCCGGACACAGACAGATGAAAGATTTCACTCAAATTAATTAAGCACTAATTATGCAGCGGGAGTTGGGAGCAGTTTGCATAATGAGCTCTATCAAAAGAGATCAGTCATGAAGAGGGACTGTAGAGTTTCTATACAGCCTTCAGATCATACAGACACACCACTGCACTGCACGAAGAGGGCTAGCAGAGAAGTGGGAAGAGGGTTAAAGCACTTCGAGGCTTGAGTCGTGAGGTTGAGGAGTGTTTTGTTTGGTTTGTCAACATGCCGAGGATCAGAGCCTTCCTCACTTGTGCTACAAATATGGATTATTCCATTCTCACTTAAAGGTATCACATCTGTCCTGAGGCTGTGTATGTAATTTTTTTTCTCCCAGCTTAAGAATGAGATAATGAATTCCCTGGTCTGGCAAGAGCAAATAAGAACAGAATGTACCTATAAGTCCAAGCTAATCACAAACAACCTGCATCCACACTCGAGGGAGTTTTAAAGACCCTAATCACCTCCCACTCCAATTCTTGTGGTGTTCTGTTATTGCTGATCAGGGACTACACTGTGGCTATCTATTTAGACAATGGGAAAAGGGATTAAATAGACAGAAACTCTAGGTCTTAATCGCCTGTTTAATCACTGCAACTGTGCAGTCTGTGGAGCTGAGTTACTTGAACTGATTTGTGCCATAGCAGCAGCAATCATGCATTGGCTAATCAGGGTGCACAGCCCGGAACTGCCCTTCAAGGTCTCCGAGTGGAATTACAAAGACTATGATTAGTTAATCAAATGAAGAACCCAATGTCCTTTCTTTATTTGTGTATACACCTTATCTAAATGGAAATTGTATAGCTGAGGCACTTCCAGAAGGGCACATCTACATGTGAATGATCCTCCTCGAGTCCTTGGCACTGAATGCAGAATAAGATCTTTCACTCCCAATCATCGTGTTATGGCATTGTGGGGACTTTTACATGTCTGAATGATATTTGTTGTCGATGCGCGTGCGAATGATGCAATCACTCCGTCTGTTGTCAAGTAAATCACAAAGCAGTAGACGGCAACTCTTCGAACGCTCGTGATGATCTGTGGCAGAATGTCAAGACTATTACTTTGAGAAAGGAGAGAGGGGGAAGCAGACGGACAGCTTTCTGATTATGACGATAAACAAAAAGGAATGAATCAAATGTGCAAAAGGCTAGTATGTATGTATGTGGCACAGAGATGCTGTATGTAAGCCTTTAATCATGTTGGGTGTCTGCTAATCAGGTAGCCTCCTCTCATTGTTTCCTAGCAGAATCCAGATGATCTTTCCATCATCTGGATTCACTTACTGGTAATATCACAAATCTGTTGTAAAGACAACCAACCAACACATCAAACAAATACACCAAAGATTAAAGTTGTGTTTAAGCATCTATATGTGTTACTGATGCTCAGCTCATCTAAACTTTAGTCTCTCCTCTCAGCACACAGAGGTCAGAGCGACCTTCCAGGAATGGTGGTGCTATGGTCCAGAGAATTGATTGGTCAGTATCATAACCTGCTCCAGAAAGGTTATCTGGATAAGATGAAACCCTGCTTTGTAAAACTGGGCCCTGTTCTGACAGTAAATTAAGAAAATATTGAAAAAGTCACCATGTGGAATACACAGTTCTGTTCTTTAACTCTACAGGTGACCGTTTTCATGTCATCATTTTAGCTTTTCTTTTATGATCTGCTGACTCATATCTTAGTGACCGGCAGTAGTGGCACATCCATCCTTTTTGGTTCTTTTGGACACAACTGGGTTCCATGATTAACCGAAGCAACGCCATGCCAGAACCAACTGGACCATAGAGTCATCAGGAATGTGCTTATTGAGTTCGCTCATCAAAGAAGCCAGTGTTTAAATTTCCGTAAGCTTCTACACTAAGGACTTGTTTTTGCAACTACAGGAGATTACAACAAATGTAGATTAAGCCACTTACTTCACTTGTCTGACCCAGAAGTTAGGTCCATCTTTCATATACAGTCTATCGCCTGGTTTTTGTCCTTCTGTAATAAATTTTTCTCCTGGACATTTTTACTAGTTTGCATTAATTTGCTAATGCATTAATGGCTTGTGTAGGTTTTCTCTGCACAAAAACATTTCTGTTATGTTCCTTTGTGACTCACCTAGTTCATTTAAATCAGATTCAAAAAATATTTTGAGTCATTTTCACTATAATCAAAACATCTAAAACTCCGGTAAAACCTTCACTTGAACTACAACTGAATTTTAGCATCAACAGTCAACAACATGCTACATTTTAGTTGCTTCCAGTTGCTTTTAAATAACAAATATGTTCTGGGTTCACTACATGGTGTGCAAGAGTGTACAAGTCCAAGCTGGGAATGCCATAAAATGGATGCATCCGTGTATCTTTTATTGAAATGCTCGTGCTAATGAAACAAGAATTCCAAAGGATGCTGTAAGAGTGTCGTCGACTGGGCCCAGCCAAACGCACATTATCATACACAGCCATTAAATGCGCTCTTTTCTTTTAGGTATTTAAAAAGCGTAAAATGCTTCCCCATATTTCCCCCCCACTATTTATCACTCATAACTGTGCGCTGAATTACATTTAGATTGATTTTAAATAAAGTCATTTTTTAGTGTTAAAGCTTTCTCTGCCTTCTGTCAGACATGCTGTTTGACATTGTGACTCTTGTTCGTAAGGAGAAAAGAATTTCCCTCCATTGCTTTGTGATAACTTCCTTCCAGGGCCAGCAGACTTGACCCGCACACTCCTACTAGAATCACCTCTATTATTAGTCCATGACAGCAGCCCCGTGGAGGGCGGGGGCCTCCCTGAAAGGTACAGGGTCGCGGATGTCCCAATCCATCTCTGTCTGCCAAGCGATTGATTGTGATTTAGTGCACGGGGCACGAGATGGTGGGGTTCCTTTCTGATGAGCGATAGGTGGGAACCCTTTGACTCCCAGCACATGGCAAGCAGAGGCAGGGCTATGATGAGGGGTCACAGGCAGCTGGTGGGGGTAACTATGGTGGGTAGAAGCAAGGTGGGGGTTGTGTGGATCACAAGATAGAAGATGTCAGAGATCCAGGACAAAGCCCCTCTTCCCCAGCAGACAACCAACCGCCCGAGTCCATCACTTTACCCATCTATCACCCATCCGGCTTTGTGGGCAGCGTAGCAGTTGCCTGCTAATTGTTCATCATCAGGGGGATCCATCATCAGCAACGATCAGTGTGAATAGAGAGGGGCAGGGAGGCCACATCAAAAAATATAAGCCCCTATGAGGGGCGTCGTGCCAGCTGCTTAAAAAAGTGGGTTTAACCCACTGAAAGAATGAGTGACATTACCACCCCGGATTTACCTCCAAGACATATGAACACCAAGAGTGTAAGATAGAGCTGATTGGATGCTTAGAAATGAACAGCTTCTTCATTTTTGGATTCTGAATCAGGATTTTTCCAATATTGTGCTCTCAGAAACTCTGGGCACATACTGTGTCTGCCTTGATTAGGAGACTAAAATATGGCCAGAGTGAAGAGGATATATTTGATATCCTGTCAGATGCTCCAATTTCCCAGTTCTCCTCTAAATATTACCGACCCCAGACAGATATGCATAATACACAATATCTGAGTGGAAATCAGAGGGAAATGGCTTTCACTTTTTTCTTTTTTAATTTCATTTTTAAATCTCAGTACTCAGGAGCAAAGTTCAGACAGAAAATATTCATCCCGCTGTTTTTTTTTTCTCCCACTTCAGGCCTGGTGTGAGACACAAGCTGCTCTAGGATGGATGTTAAGCCCAGCCGCAGCCTCGCTTCACTGGGCCGCTCCGGCAGCTTAACTCCATAATCAACCTGAGACCAGCTTTGCTAGGAAATACACTGCACGTGTTAGGCTGCATTTTTATATAATGAGGGGGGTTATCTGCTGTTTACTTTTTATTATCCACCCAAACATCCATTAGCCGTTCTCGCTTACCCTTTTAGAGGGTCGCGCAGGGCTGGAACTCCAAACACAAACGCCGTAGCCAGCCAAACCCAGAACCTTTTTGCTGCGAGACGCACTTCATACCATCGTGATTTATATATTTTTGTTTTTGTCCATTTAGATTTTATCCAAAAACATTGTCTCAAATACGTGTGACCTTAATATTATGAGGCCAGCAGTGAATAAGGCCAGCATATTGTCAATCACAGGAAGTTGTGTCAGCCAGGTCAATGTGTAGCCAGTAACCTGAGCTGCTGTTGACAGAACAGGGACAGGTGCACCAGCCAAACTAATCCATACATGCATGCCAGACACAGGTCATCCATTAAGGCAGATTGATTCAAAGCATTAAAAGACTGTTCCTCAACAATCCCTGACCCGGCCTTACCTTTGCTGTTGCCACGATACCAAATTGCAGTAATTCAAGATGGCCTGAACTGGAAAGGGAAAGGAATGTTCACTGTTTGCCCAGCTAATGCTGGAAACATTTTGTCACACAGCGGCCGAGGGAACATTTCTGGAAGTTTTGTCTGAGCTTTAGAAAATGAAAATGAACTGGTTGGTTTAGCATCTGATGTATTAGATATAGAGACTCTTTATTTAACCCGAATTTCTTGCTGCAGAAATATCGAGTACCTCGGGCTCGTGGGAGGACTTATACCCTGCGTGGCCATTTCACATAATAGCCTTGTACAAAAACATATAAACCAGATTTCACTTTGATTCAGTGTTATTATCAAGCCCACTCCTGTGAGGCCCCAAATGCCAAATAAAGGTTAACTGGCAGAGGCTAGACATCTGCTGCTTTCTGATTGGTTGATAATGCAGCAGTAGTCTCACCTGTTTTCCACAGCCCAGTGCATGGTAAACACCCTGAGTCAGACCTGCAGGGAGAAGGAGCCCATCTGGTCAGCAGCATTAACAACTAGCTCTTTAACAATGGCTTCCAGGAAAAGGAGAAGGGCACAACAGGCCATATCAGCCAATAAAAACAGGCTATGCATGACATTTAGCGCCTGATGTGGGGCTTAGGAGTATACAGGTTACCTACTGTCCACACCAGCCTCTGGCAATAAAACAAAAGCCAATCTCACAGAGTGAGGGGGATGCTGTGCATAAAGCTGCCTGTTTCAGCTGTTGATCTTATAAAATCTGTATAAAGATGCACACGGAGCATCAAGGAAGAGGATCATTTTCATATAAACATCAAGCAGCATAAAAAGCTCTTTTTTTATGCTATGCACAATAGTTTTCAATAATCAAACGGACCGCGAGAGTTAATGGATAGGCTCGTTTAGAAAGATGAAAAACATGAAAAAGTGCGAGACAGATAAGAGGAGAAAACCACGTCTACTTCTAGATGTGGACGCATATCTACAGAAAACCACTGAGGAGGTTATTTGACTAAACAGTGCCATCTACTGTTCTGCTGTTAAACTCTGAAACTGCAAATGTCACATTGCTGAATTTGTGATCACACCAGCTTCCTCACTGCTCTACAAACAGTTTTTCATTATTGTCAAACCTCCTGTGGAGCTGAACTAACGCACATTGCTACAAGAGGCCGGACAGGCTAGGAAACGGAGGCACCTCGGGTTTTTAAATATCTGATCGTGTCTGTTTTTTGCAACTAGGACGCAGAGGATGGATGCAAACTCTAAATAAGATCTAGGATTTATCAAGAGGGATGTGAAGACAGAAATGTTCGGGGTGGAGTTTGAACAGCAAGCAATGGGCTCTCTACAGCTGCTGGCACTAATGAGGATAATTACCCCCGTAATAACATTAGCCTATCTGAGGGAATGGAGGGGAAGGACAAGTGGTTGTGTTTGTGTGTGGGAGGGTATTCAAGCTTGTGTGTGTGCGTGCGTGCTCGTGCCTTTCCTTCTATCTCACTTGCGGTCTCTCCCTCATTCCCTGAATCTCAATATCTCTTTGTTAGCCCACAATAATTGTATTTGGGCCTCATATCCGCCATATCAGATTCGAGTTTGTACAAGGTAATTAGCAGAGGAAGGGAAGCCTCCACACCAGGAGGACAAATGCCCCCATGACATCATTCTGGCTCCACTCAGGAGGGGAAGCTTTTTCCCCTCGCTCCCTCTTACTCATCTTTCTTGTCATTCGGCTGTCAAGAAAGTGCAGTTAATGGGGGCAGACTTGTAGTAACAGGCAAAAAGTTGATGACATTGAAAAGGAGAAGAGCCGGGATTAAGAAGATAAAGAAATGAAGAGATGGAGGAGAAAATGGGGTGGAAAGTGATTTGAGATGAGATGGAGGGCTGTGTTTTTGCAGCAGGCCTGTAATCTCCAATCAGCTTCTACTAACAGACAGCAGGGGAAAGTTCCTCGGCGTTAATGCAGCTTGCCATTCAGAAGGAGCCGGTGTATCCAGCTGGGAGTCGGGGGATGAGGGGAGGATTAACGGGCACTCAGGTGGAGAGAGATGAAGAGAATCAGATGGTCACACCCTCTCTCCCTCCATCTCTCACGCTCCTTTTTATTTTTGATGAACAAATGTACTCCGCCGTTTTAAAAGTGGAGTGGCGAAAGAAGGAGGAAATGATAGAAGCTTTACTTTAGGGGTGACTTCTCTATCTGTTGATGATTCTAATTTGGATCTGTCCTCCAGAAGACAAATCAAAAGCTTCTCCTGTATAGTGAAGGACTTGGATCTAGTATCTGCCTGCCGTGAAAGAACATCCCAGATTTTCCTTACAGATCAGTAAAATATGATCAGACAAATTTAAAAAGCTCCACAACGTAGAAGTGATTTACTCTTGTGCTCTAATGTATCATTGTAAAAAAGTCAACTATATGCAGAGGCATTGTCAAATTAGTCATTCATCATATCAAATGAAGCACGACTGACAAACATCATGTCTTTTAATTTTATTTCTTTTTTTGGCTGATCCCATGTGCTGGTTGAGACATTTTTTCCTGAAGCCTCCTCATCAGCTGCTCCTCTAAACTGACTTAAATTAATGGCAGGTAATCTGCAGATGCCAGCTGTGCAGCATCACTGCCTTCCTCCAAATGATCAAAGAGTTCTTCCTCTTCTTCCTCGTGGCTACACGGCCTTTCATCGACTTCATCTTTGCAAAGAAGATTTAAAAAAAAAAATAGAAATAAAATATGTATGGTGTAGTTAAAATGGGTTTGCCATCCAGCTGAGAACAGTTAACAGACCTTGTTGTCTGAGAACTCACTTCTCTGAAAGTATTGTGGGAGATGCGACAGCAGCAGAGCGAGTCTGTCTGTCTCGAACAAGCTGAACAGAAATGGGACTAAAAAGATAAAGAAATGAAGAGATGGAGGAGAAAATAGGATGGAAAGTATTTTGATAGACCCTAAGACAATTTTGTGTCTTGGCAGTTTAAGTCAATGCAGGTGAATGATGGTGCAACACATGTGAGTAAGGTCTGCACATTTTGTTGCTACTGTGTCATCTCAGCTTTCAGTCCAGTTTTGTTTCAAACAGAGGCTCTTTACTGAGGGATGATGGAACATATGACTCAACGCCAGCTTTTCTCTCTTTAGTAAAAATAGATCTGTTTCTCCATCTGCAGTAATTTATATTTTGTGGTATGGCTATTTTCTGGGACCTTTTCACACTTCCATATCCATATCTGAAAAACCTAAGGTAGGGAGAGCACTCATCCCTGCCTGTGCACGTACAGTTAGGCCCACATGTTTTAGGACAATGACACATTCTTTGTAATTTTGCCTCTGTAAACCAGTAAAATTAGGGGGAAAAAGTTTCACTGTCCAAAAATCTATGGATCAAAATGTACACAGACCCCTCGCAGAACAGGGGATTCATAAATAACAGACTGTGAGATCAGAAATAACATGAATGACATTAAGTCAGTGTAAAGGCGGGATGTAAAAAAAACAGCTTGCAGAGTGTGCAACAACTGCATGCAGGTTGAAGCAGCTTAAATACTTTATATTTTTGCAGATAAATTGAGATAGCACAAGTTTTCCTGTTTAAATTCATACTTCTCTGGTTAACTATTATACTTTGACAAGATGATAGTCAAACAACAGGTAACAGTTAACAATGTAAAAGCGTATTTTATTGTAACCTACCTTTTAAGCCACATGGATCATTCGGTATTCCAGAAATAAAGGGTCTGGTATCTTTTACAAAGTCATTTTGGTGATTATTATCCAGTGTTTGTTGTTTTCCATTGTGCAAAATCAGTTTAAATATTCTTTAGTATTCTTGATTAGATGATTTCTGGATGAAGGGGTGTTAAACTGGCACAGGACACAGTTTAATCTAACAGAAATTCTTAGTGAAACACTCAGTTGTGTATAAAAACTGAAGGTCTGCTCAAACCTGAACAGAAATGTTGGGATCATCTCCTGTCAGGAAGTCAGTCCCGGTCCTCCTCCGGTTCAAGCCTGGAAGAGGGTAGGCTGCGCTCTCGCAGCCAAAGGTGATGTCACTCCCTGGATAGCTGGAGAGATTTATGGGACCTCAAAGGATACAGCAAACTGCAGTAAAAGGAAAGGAACACCCCAGTGTTTAATCGCCTAAAACTGCTCCATGTCAAGATAATAATGCATTTACAGTTTTAAAATATGAACTTTCCTAAACTATGATGTATGAAAAACAGAAGTACATTAACTGGAATAACAGGGTCCCCTCCTGCTGAGGTTTTTGGTTGTGTTACTGCTGCTGGCAGCCTCTCTCAGCTGGCAAATACTGGGGTGGGTCCACCCATCTGAGCCACACACAGGGACTTTCTCCTGGCACGCACATGAAGGCTCTGGCTTGGTCCTGTGTCCCTTCTTTGGTAATTTAATCTGGCAACCAAGGCAATCTCCACAGTGGTCATATAACTTCTAAGCTCCATCTGGGTCACGTTACACGTTTGCACACAGCATCTGTAAGTGTCCTGCACCCAGTCTGCAGAGCAGCTGTCCGGCACTGGAGGGCAGAGGTGCTCGTCGCACTCCCTGCGACCCTCCACCTCCTCCCACAGCTGCAGACGAATATGGTGCTGGGTCTGCAGCCTGGGGGAGCGTGCACCATTACATCCATGCATACATAGACACAAGCAGAGCTGAGGCCTGCTGCTAACACACATCAGTGCACAAAGTCAAAAATGAAGTCTAAAGTAACCAACTGAGGCCAGACAATGTAACTGCAAAATGAACCACATTCATAAGAGAGACTGCATTCCTGTTTTTCTGCTCTCTTACAGTCAAACATGTTGTTCCTCCTCTGAGTTTTAAATGTTTCCTTCTGTCTCCTCTCCTCTGTCCTCTTCTGAATGGTTGATTTAGTTTTTTTTATTAATACCATTGAACATTGCTGAATTATATTGCCATGCTCGTGCCCCTCCTTTGAGATTTCTTCATCAGCTTCGATTCCTTCCTAACAAAGAGATGGAATTTACAGGGAATGAAGCGAGCAAACTTCATCTCTCAGGTATCTCTTTCCTTTTTTTTCTTGCTTTACTCACAATTCTGCTGCCTTTCATCGTGTGCCAGTGAGACAGGACTGGAAACTGGGATTTACAAGAGCTACGGGAGATTCTGTGCAGTCTGCAGGTTTCAGGTTGAAGAACTTTTGTCAGCTATGATATTCACGTCTCTTAGAATTATGACTGAAACTTTAACAGATATAACTTACATTCAAGGTGCTGTATCTGACCAGTGAGGAAAATCATCATGTTTAGATTCACTAAAACATGAAGTCATTTTGCATCTGCGTGTTCGTTTTTTGTTGTTGTTGTTGTTTGTTTATTTTTACAGAGCCTGCTATTATTTTTGGGATTTGAAATGTTAGCCTGCAGTTTGTGTCTTAACCCTGTAACACTACCATATTTGACGCATGGGTTCTCTAAATCAGTGTGGTTTTATTTTAATTTCTCAGAGAGTTTAATAAATACTCCAGTTTACAAGAAAATTGATTTCTGGCAACTATTTCACAGTACAGGCATTAAGGGGTTAATATAATTGATTTCAGCTTCCCAAAACATGTTTTAAAGTGTTCACTGAGATGTGCTGTGTAGCTTAACTGAGTTTCATAGGCTGCTGTGTCATAAAGACACTGGTGACTTAATTATTTGGGTTGGAGCAGGGTTCGGTCACCAGCAGCGGCTGAGACTGGGTGGAGGGCAGTTTGTTCAACCACGTCTTAATGTCATTTGCTTAAATCAAATCCATAAACATGCTATAATAATACGTTGTAATACTATATCATATGAGGCATTTAAATGCTATGAGGCCTGGTTTAAAAGCCTTCTGTGTTTGTGTTTACTCCTGCGAAGCTGCACTGCCGGTAAGTCCGGTGTTTAGGTAACGTGGCACTTTTCCTTTCGCCATCTAGTGTGGCTCTGTGCGTACACAGAGGTGGAGGCTCTGCACAAACGCTTCCTTGTGTAAATGGAAAAGAGGCGTGGCTTACCTCACACGTCACGTCGCTCACGTAGCACGGCAAGAGGATTGGAGATCCGTGAAGTTAATGAAGATGCGTCATTAAAATCCGTTTGATGCTTCAAAGTAAGAAATAAATTTGTTTAATGTTCCCAATAAATGTTAATATTACATTTATAAAAGAGCACAGAGGCTGCACATTTAGGGGTCACCCCAACAGATCATCTGCCTCACCTTTTCTCCAGCGTCCTCCTCTGTCACCCCAACACTCTCCATCAATGAACCTGTTTTCCTCCTCCTGCTGCATCCAATATATATTCAGTGTTCCTCTCCTGCACATGTCTCAGCCCCATCCCTCTAACTTTAACTCCAAACCTGAGCTGTCCTTCTGGTCACTAGCCTCCTAGCCTCACATAAGAAGGTTCTGGGTTTGAATCCAGTCTGGGGGTCTCTGTCTTGAGTTCGCACGTTTTTCCTGTGCTTACCTGGATCCTATCTGGCTTCCTCCGACAGACCAAAGACAATTAGTAAAGTAAGTATATAGGTAAATTTTGGTGAATTAGATTAGCAGATGAGAATGGATGGATAGACTGCTACTAATAAAGCATCTGATGGCCAGTGGGGTTAAAGTATTTATCAGTGTCACATTAATGGATGTCAGAATTTAAGGAGTAAAGGAAAAAGCGACAGATCTAAAACTAAACTAAACTGATGGACTGTAAAGAAGTCCATCAGTTATATTTATCCCATATGGTTTTACAGAAGTTGATTTCGCTTTCTTGAAACTAAAGTGAATTTACCATTTGTGCTTTTATTTTGAAAGTAGGCGTATAGGAAGTTGTCTGTTAAACTTTCGCTTGACTCCGCCCCACGTTTTACAGGAAGTAAAGAAATGTCTACAGGAAAAACTAGAAGACTTCACTGAATGAACTGACGGATAAACCTTCAACACTCACCTCTTCTGCTTCTGCTTCCGACAACGTTTATCAAGAGTCTCCACCGGAAACGCCTTTTCATCTCTCAAAGAGAAACGGTGAGTATTTTACAGAAACTCTAAATGAAAGTGAACTGTTGTGTCATTTTAGCACTTATTACTTAGGTTATGTTTTTATTCTTCAAGTAATATTATCAGTTTCGGTTATTTAGCCTGAAGAAGCAGCTTTTACTTTTTTCTCTTTTTAAAAACAAAAAGCCTTCAACGTTGCTCTGATCCAATATTTCATCCATTTGAATTAACTATAATATGTGGAGTTCTGTAGAGAGATAAAGTATAAGCCTTGAGATATTCTGATTGCTTCCGTGGAACAAACAGGATGTCTTCAAGCTGAGTAATAACTGGAACTGAGTGATAAAGTTTCATCATACAAAGTGCAGGGAAGTTGTGGCCTGTTGGAAAGAGAATATCACTCTCTCGAAAGATAAGATGGCTCTTAACAATAGCCAGTAGTCACTGACGTGTTATTCTTCGAGCAATATAATTGTTTCATGTGGTTGGACAGGTGAAGGCTTGAACCTGCTGACGTGGGACAATACAGGTGTGTCACTTGGCTTTAAACAGGTGTGTCAGGATAAAGCATCTCCTCATCCTCCAGTCAGAGTGGCATAGTTTTGCTTCCACTACAGCATTCAGACTGAGAGAGGATTTTGATTGACTTGATGTTATTGTATCTTTTATCCATCAGACCCAAAGAATGGCAGAGAAGGTGCTGGTCACAGGTGGAGGAGGCTACATCGGGAGTCACTGTGTGGTGGAGCTCATTGAAGCAGGCTACCAGCCAATCGTGGTGGATAACTTCAGTAACGCTGTGCGAGGTGAGCTCACCAATTAAGAGCTTTTACTGAGAAAATTACTGAAAAAACTGTAGGGTCTACCTTACAGGCAACTGATTTGGATTAATTAAAATTGAATTGAATTGAAAAGTAATCAGCGTGATACTTAGACCTAGTGTTTCTGTATGTGTGTGTGTGTGTGTGTGTGTATCCGTTGTGTTTTGGATTGAGGAGAAGGGAATGTGCCAGAGAGCATACGCAGGATAGAAAAGCTCCTGAAAACCAGCATTGAGTTTCATGAGCTGGACCTCCTCGACCGCCCCGGCTTGGAAAAGCTGTTCAAAAAGGTCAGAAAGTTGTTACACTTGGTTTGTTTTTCCTAATTATTCATCTGCATCTGCTACTGTTTTAGAGAGTGCCAACAGTGTACACACTTTGATTTGTAAAGTCAGTGTGTTTGGGGTTGTTTGGCTAAAAAAAAACAGCCCGGTTTCTGCTTTACTGTTACACACATAAAACAATCAGCAAGAAGATAAATGCACCACCATTTAACTTTTTTAGCCTTTGTTTGTTTCCTTAAAAATGTCCCTGCTGGCCTGCATAAACTGTCATGAAAAGCAGTTCATTTGTAGTATTTGCATGCCTTAAATCTGAAACCGGCCTGTGTCACACATGTGCTTCTCTGTTTGTGTGCTGCAGCATTCCTTCAGTGCTGTGATTCACTTCGCGGGGCTGAAAGCTGTGGGCGAGTCGGTGGAGAAGCCGTTACTCTACTACAAAGTGAACCTCACCGCCTTCATGAACCTGCTTGAGGTCAGTCAGTAGCTCCTGGGTAAACTGATCTCAGATGTGCACTTTCAATCTTTGCTCTGCACTCATTATTAATCCCTGCTCTGACCTTATTCTGTGTTTGCTGAGCGCACACCCGTGTGTTCATTTGAAAATGAGCTGATAAATTCTAAAACCGCATCCTTCTGATATGTTATGCATGTGGAGCTCATCATAACAGCCAGAATCAGCCTTTTTTCCTCAGCCCTGAGCTGTGGACTGCTGACTCGCTGGCCACTGATTGTGTGTATGTGCCGTGTTTATGTGTATCTGCACGTCCCCCAGGTGATGCAGGCTCACAGAGTGCGCAATCTGGTCTTCAGCAGCTCCGCCACAGTATATGGAGACCCCCAGCGCCTCCCCATAGATGAGCAGCACCCCGTGGGAGGCTGCACTAACCCCTACGGGAAGACCAAGTACTTCATCGAGGAGATGGTCAAGGACCACTGTAAAGCTGAGAAGGTAAACTCAGAAGAAAGACATTCACAGACGCACACACTTCCATCTCCTGAGTTGTCTCATTATTCCTTCTCTGTGGGCAGGACTGGAATGCTGTGCTGCTGCGCTATTTCAATCCAATCGGAGCTCATTGCTCCGGTCAGATAGGAGAGGACCCTCAGGGTATCCCTAACAACCTGCTGCCATATGTTGCCCAGGTATCTAAAGTCTCTGCCAGATGCCACGCTGTGCTCATCATAGTGATTGTATTTCAGTCTTTCATCTGTCTCCATGAATCACATGACTCCGATTTGCTTGCATTGCTTAATTTAGGTCGCCGTTGGGAGACGAGAGTGTCTGAGCGTATATGGGAATGACTACGACACGATCGATGGCACAGGTAACGAAATTACTGCAAATCACTGCACTTGCTTTGAAATAGCACTTTAAATAGCAGCCAGATACTCGGTACCATGAAAACGAGGCTCCTTTCTCTTTGCAGGTGTGAGAGATTACATTCATGTTGTGGATCTGGCAAAGGGACACATAGCTGCTCTAAAGAAGCTGAAGGAGGACTGCGGGTGCAAGGTATAACAACTTGGAGCAAATTTCCATCACGACCATTGTCACATAGATGCTTTAGATATTTATTAGTGTGTGTGTGTGTGTCTGTAGGTTTACAACCTTGGGACAGGAAAAGGCTACTCAGTGCTTGAGATGGTGAAAGCCATGGAGAAGGCTTCCGGAAAAGAGGTGAGTCATCGTGGTTACTGTGAGAGCTGAATCATGTTTATAGTCTGTTTTCTAGAAGTGACGCAAAGCACGACCAATCTGGCACTGTGGAAATACCTCTGATCACCTTATTTTTCCATGTAATTAACATAATGTGTTTTCTGTTTAGATCCCATATAAGATCGCCCCTCGCAGAGGCGGAGACGTAGCTTCCTGCTACGCCGACCCTCGCGTAGCTGAGAAGGAGCTGGGCTGGAAGGCTCAATTTGACCTGGAAAGAATGTGTAAGGACAGCCACGCTGGAAAATCTGATTCTTCTCCATGATTGCTCTTCTACAGTCAAATAAATGCGTTGTAGCATCTCCCGTATGATCTCTGTGTTTTTTCTTTGCACTCCTTTCCATGCAGGTGAGGACCTGTGGCGCTGGCAGTCCATGAACCCCACCGGATTTTCTAACGGCACTTGCTGACGCAACCCGAGCAGACTGTTGCGTAAAAATCCTCTTTTAAAATCACCAAAGGGAACCACCAGCTTCCTCATTGGCGCAATGACACATAAGACCTCAAGAGAAGCTGCATTGTTTTTATTTTTGTTAAACTCTAATGATTCAGCTGACTACAAGAAGAGTATCTAAATGTTTGTTTACTCTTTGCTGTTAGATCAGACTTAACAACTGATATTTTCTCTATAAATGTATTGATCTGTGAGCCATAACAATGAAAGAATAAATTAATTTTCTTACTGAATAGCTGAAACGCGCACTTTGCCTTGACTGTCTGGAGTGATTGTGACCCCGGTTTTTGTTGTTATATACATATAAAAAAAATTCTGAAATACGGGGGCAGATTAAAGACTCGGACCTGTGTGGTAAGGTTAGAGGAGCATCATGAGCCCTGCACAAATACTGTATGAATATCGCTCCTTTCGCAACGAGGGCGTCTGTTTAAACGGGGCACTGGGACTTTAAATGGCTCCTTGAACCCTCGGGCACCCAGTTAATAAACACCCACGTCAGCACTGTGCTCCAGTCGGTCTAACCGGGTTTCGGTCTTTAGGGCTGAGCAGGAAGTGCCTGACTGTGGACCCTGGACGAGCAAAGAAAAGAGCGGAGGGGGGGAAAGGCAAACGGGAATTAAACATGGATATGGTGGCGGACTTGGGGGCGAGCAGGCTGTACAGGGCGCCGGGTGAATCGAGCCACCAGTGAGTATCGATGGATTTTGTCAGGGGGGGTAAGAAGGCGTGGGGCGTAAGCGGGTCCTGCCGACACCTCGCGCCTGCGAAGCAGTCGCTCGCTTTGGGCAGCAGTCAAATCCTCCCCGCTGTGTCGCCGGACCTCCGGAGAGAAGTGGGGGTGGTCTTGAGGATGAAAACGGGCGTGTTAGTGCGTCGTTGCCCTAGACTGTTACACAATGCGAATAGATGTGTTTTTCCAGCTCGCAGCGCGCTCACTTGCCGGAGGTTTGTGTCTGTTTTTCTATTGTGTGCTGGCTGAAGCCTGAAGTGGGCGTCGCTCCAGGACAGACAGACTGGGCTGCCCGCTTTCCTCTCGCAGGACTGCAGCACTGTCGTGTTGCTTTGTAGGTCGAAGGATGTCTGATTTTACGCGGAAGAGCTCGGTGGGGACGGTAGTCTTGATTTCGCGTGCCGTGAAAGGCACCGTGGAGTCCTGCGGGCGGGCGTTGCACCGTGGGTTGTCGGGCGCTGCGGAGGTTGTCACACAGCCGCGCTGATGGCTCATTAAACACGAAAGCGTGCAATCCCGAGCCTGCACGAGCACGGATTGAACAGGTTACCGTGAAATGAGAACTGTTCTGAAAATCAGGGTGCTGGACATTTTTTTTCTCTTTGCGTGTCCGGCTGCAGTGTTTTATTTTCTCTTCCTACAAGTCTGACGCGTTTACTCCATCGGGGGTTTCCGGAGCGCGTGAGACCTCAGAAATGATTAAAGGTTTTGTCACCCGATGCTCTCTGACTGACTTGAGTCGGGTGTAACCCATTAGGAGAAGATTTTGCCTGAAGGATCCTTCAACAAATCAAAATGCAGAAAAAAGTCAGGTGGGCGGGCCCTCTGCTGAGCCCGTGTAAAGACAAAGATGCAATAATTGACAGCTGCAAGCATGTGGTGATGCTGCTGTGTTTGTTATGCTCAGATCAGTGTGCCATGATTACCATTGTAGGCTGTTACCAGACCATTAAAATCCAGGAGCCCGTGTTTCCTTTATTTATCTGTTAATTTGGCATTGGGAGAAGTTCAGTAATAAATGTCCACCGGGTCTGCGGGACCTCTGTCATTTCTTATTTTCTTGATAAAGAAGTGAGTGTGTCCTGCATACAGAGCTAGTGAGCAAGCTGTCATGTTGTCTCCTGCAGGCAGCCTCAGAGGTGGTTCAACACGGCCGACATCACAGTGTCTCACCAAAGCAACATGCTGAAGCAGCTCAACCAGCAGCGTCGCCAGGAGCTTTTCTGTGACTGCAGTGTGTTGGTGGAGGGCCAGCTCTTCAGGGCTCACCGCAATGTTTTGTACGCCAGCAGCGGCTACTTCCGCATGCTGCTGTCCCAGGGGCCCGATGACTCTGTCAACGCCACCTTCGACGTCTTCAGCCCCGAGACCTTCACCGTCATCCTGGATTTCATCTACTCCGGCCAGCTGGACCTCTCCAGTCACAATGTGATTGAAGTTATGTCTGCAGCCAGCTACCTGCAGATGAACAACGTCATCAGCTACTGCAAGAACTTCATCAAGTCCTCCTTGGACATCAGTGTGAAAGATGAAGACAGCGATCGCTGCCTCAGCTTGTCTGAGACCTGTAGCTTTACCAGCGGAGCAGGAGAAGACTCCACAGAGCAGCATCAGGGCCCCTGCTCTGTTAGCCCTCCACCTGCGCTCTGGACTCGGGACAACTCCAGATCACAGTCTAGCTTTATGGGAAAGGACTCGGACCAGGATCCTTCGGCCTCAGCCCTGAAGACTGACCCTAACAGCCCTGTTAACGAGCTCAGTGCAGATGCAGAAGACCTCCAGGACCCTCAGGACCCTTTGTACACCTTGCCTGGATCAGAGCGTCGGCGTGGAAAAGGGAGCACAAAGAGGCGAGCGTCCAACAGCGCTCGGTCCAACCAGCACGAAGACTTGGACATCCAGGAGGCACGGACACGAAAGGCTGAAAAGGCAGAGGAGCTTTACGCTACTCTACCACCGATTGTGGGTGTTATTGGACACTTTAATAAAGGTGTGTGCTGCCAGAAGATGATGATGACTGGAATACTTGGACAGAGATGATAGGAAAAAGTCAAATGTCACAATTTCTCTGTTCCTCTTTGCAGATTCGAATCCTACCATGCGCTTCAAATGCCCCTTTTGCACACACACAGTGAAGAGGAAAGCAGACCTGAAGCGTCACCTGCGCTGTCACACCGGGGAGAGGCCGTATCCATGCCAGGCCTGCAATAAGCGCTTTACTCGCCTGGAGCATCTACGCAGCCATTTTGAGACAGTAGGTGTTTTCACAGCAGATGGTAAATTTACACTTTCTTCTGTGTCTGTGTCGGCTTACAGCTCCAGGAAAACAAGCTGTTAAACAAATTTACTCTAATATTGAATAAATCTTTATCCGATCTTTTCTTTTTCTTTTTAATCTCCCAGATTCATCAAGCCAGGAAGCTGGTGTGCAGGAAGTGTAAGTGTCAAGTGACCGAGGAGACCGGGCATGTGGTGTGTGAGGGCACGAGACGCTACCGCATGTGCACAGCGTGCATCCAGGAAGTGGGCTGTGACGACGTCCCCATGAACAGCCTGGAGGGGCACAACGAGGAGCCGGCACTGTTACTGGGCGTGGACGGGGAGGAGGAGGGGGACACAAAGAGGAGCTGGATGGTGACTGACGACGATGACCTGGCAGAAGACTCGGGCGCCGACCTCATCATCCAGCAAGTGGACGTCAGCGACGAAGAGCTGCAGTGAAACTGGACCAAAGTGTGCGTGTGTTTGTGTGTGTGCAGATGCGTAACCATATTTGAAGTGTTTGTGTTTTAAAGTGCCCCATGTATGCTTATTTTCAATTTAGGGGTTTACTACAATAAGTTTACATTCATTAGTATTCAAAAATCATTTTTCTCATATTGTACTGTGCATAGTGTTACTGCTGCTTCTCTTTTCACCATCGGCCTGAAATGATCTGTTCTAGGAAAGCGAGGTATCCAGCCAGAGTTACAAGTACCCCAGAGAGTACTTTAGCAAGAGCAGTTAATTAAATTACAATTTCATTAAAGAATTGATTGAACTTAAAGAATTTTTGGCAGATAATTAATTGAAAGTAATGGTTAAAAAGAAGAATTGGGCGAAAATAGTCATGCATAAATGATTCAAACATATAAGAAATGATCAAAAATGAAATATCCTGCTAAAAGCACAGCTAAAATCTTTAGCTAAGAGAATATGCAGTTCAAATGGTTCAATAGTGGATGAATATAACAGTTATATAACAGTTACAATTAAAACACAACAGAAAAATAAAACCTGTTTTCTAGGCTGTATTATAACACAACTAAAGATGGTTAGCCGTGCAGCATTTTTGTGATTTCTACTGTCATTAGTTTTTTTTTTAATTAAAAATGGAATAAAAGAAATTCACCAGGTCTTCAGTTCATCAGCCGGAGGGCACAAAAGCTTGTTTTCATTCTTCCAGCCTCGCAGAATACTTGGTTTGCTGACATGTTTTACATTTCGTTTGTAGAAAAGAGAAAAATGGCAGACTTTTAGGCAGTTGGTGCAACTGGATGTAGCTGAGGCATTCTTTGTTTAGCTGCTAAACTGGCATTTTACATGGTGACATAGAGAAGTAACGGAAGAACAGCCAGTTTCACAGGCAGTTTCACTTCAGTGTTTTGTGTGGGTGGGTGAAACTTTACTTTTAATAAAGGTGTGAAGAATAGGGAAAAACCCCAAAAGCTTAACAGGGGCACTTTAAAGCCATGCAGGAGAGTTTATGCATAAAATGTGGGATTCACTCATGTAAAAACATACGTTTATGATATGTTGTGTATTAGTTTAGTCTTTTCTTATCAGTTTGTTGAGCTTTGTCAGAAAAAAAATGAAGGTTTTCTGTTACGCTTCATAAAGATATGCAGTATCTGAAGCATGCATATTATGTGTTTCCTTTGCTTCAATCATAATATGATATTATAATCTTTTCAATAAGCTTTTTTTTCTCTCGTGCATGAAAAGCTTTGGTCCTTTTGGCTGCTTTCTGCCAGCCTTTCAGCAAAAAGGTGAAGAACAGAATGATCACCTGTATCCTGTAGGGACAGTCTTTTTAAATGTTTTGTTATGATATGCAGTATGATACAAACGCATAATTTATTTGTTTGTTTGTTTGTTTTTTACTTTTGGACACATTAAAGATATTTTTATAAATTTGTTTCTGGGTCTTTAACTTTAATCACGAACAACCGAACGACTTCTCATTCAGAGGAGGCTCTGTTTTTTATTATTCTTATAGGAGTATTAAATGGTGTAAAGTAAGATAGAAGTAAAGTCATAGAAAAATAAATACGATAAAGGACAACGATTGTGGGAAAACTGGTAACAGTGAAAAAGTGCAATAAACTAAACCTGAAAAAATTATAAAATTTTGTACATAGTTTTGTCATCTTGGAACAAATACATCAGTATATACAAAAACTTTACAACTCTGAATGCAAATTGCATGTTACCAATAAAATCAATTCTGGAGTCATTACGGCATCTGTGATGGAAAAGTTTAAATAATAAACGACAAAATATTACAACAATGTTGAATATAACCTATTTAAACAGTTCTATAGTTTGCTTTCATAATGGTGTGTTTTGTAGACGCTGACAATGATTTTCTTACATCTTCAAGAATGTTCTTGGTTCGATGATGTGGGGAGGTTTTTCTTAACCATGGAAATAATTCTGTGATCATTCACTTTAGTTGTCTGCTGAATTTCTTGCTATTCCTCTGATACACCTACTTTTGTTCTTTAAACCTTATTCTGAAAGTTCCTGTCGTGGAATTTTTTAGTAATAAAGTCTGCAACACGGTCAGCTGTGGTCAGGCTATTTTAATTACTGCATGCAGGAGAGCCAACACACATCAAACATCACAGTTCACAGTCATGCGAGCTCTGCCCTTAAGATGTTGCAGGTCTCTTTTATACCCACACACAGCTCTCGGTATCTTTTCCGTTACAACAGGTTTTTTGTCCCATGGGCTGTTGCTGGGCAGAGAGCAGTTTCCCATGAAGATCCCGGCACTGGTCTTCTTGGGAGTTTCGTCCTTGTACGCCCTTACAGTTAGCAGATAACACAGTGAAACATTGTTTCACAAGGTCATATTGACACATAATGTGAAAACTAGAATTTTCCCCATTACATTACAGATAAAAGCTACCAAACACAAGTTCAACACTTCGACAATAAATCAACTCTATATGTTTTATCTGGTTAAACTGCCTTGCCATTTACCACTGAAGCTCTGAAATGAAGGACCACGAACACATAGTCTTTCATCCATAGTTTGCCACTGTAATAGTGTACAGATGCAAAATTACAAATATTGTGGACCTAATTATATTTTAAAAGGAAAGGAAACATATCTGGCCACAAGGAAAACCAAAAGTGAGCTAAATTAAAAATTAAAAGATAATAATTAATAATCTGGTTTTGCTTGAAGTTTCTTCCTGCTAACATTGAGTTATCTCGTTCCACTGTCCACAAGTGCTTGCTCACAGTGGGTCGTTTGATTTTGAGTGTATTGTAGAGGATACAAAGCGCCTGGAGGAAACTATTATTGTGATTTGGCGCGTCATAAATCATAAACAATTCTTTCAGTTCCACCCTTTCGCCCATAGATGGCGTCCACGCGGTGCTTTCGTGAGCCTGTGAGGACTCCGCGCCTGGAAGGGACGTCGTGACGTCAAACCGGAGGCTGGACCATCATGGCGACTGTCATGAAGCTCGTCCACAGGAACGCTTTAACGTCGCTTATGGGGCAGCACTGCCTGTCGTTCAGCTCCGCGGCGGCGCACAGAGCAGTGAGTTTGAATTGTGTGTGATATGACGCGCTGCTTAGATGCACGGCCGTGTTTGTCCGCTAGCTGTTAGCGTCCCCTGCTGTTATGCTAATTGTCGTTACATGTTCGAGGCCCCTTATTAGCTGATGGTAATTTAACACCACTTGTTTCTTCTGTTCGTGTTTTAGGCTGGAGTAAGAGCGGCCCAGGCTTTTCCAGGGAAGGTGAAAATAGTGGAGGTGGGACCAAGAGACGGCCTTCAGAATGAGAAGGTAGCGTGTGTTTACGATGGCGCAGGCGCATAGTTCGTGCTTTGCGTCACCAGGTGATAACAGAGTTACCCGAGTTAGTTATGTCGATACTTACATAACCAACTCTTTGCACTTTCAGACTCTTGTACCAACAGAGGCCAAAATTAAATTAATTAACATGCTGTCAGAGTCGGGGCTGTCCGTCATTGAGGCTACCAGCTTCGTCTCCCCAAAGTGGGTTCCACAGGTGAGTATGCACACGCACACACAGTGCTGGCACATCCGGCTAAGGGCAATACACAAACTGCATGACTTCTTTCTGTCACTGCTGACCGGTTTCTGTCATCCAAATGTTAGATGGCAGACCAGGTGGAGGTGATGAAGGGTATCAGCAGGAAGCCCGGGGTGACTTATCAAGTCCTCACCCCCAATCTCCAGGGTTTCCAGGCTGCTGTGAGTGTCAAGCATCCAATCTCATCAACCGTCACTACATAAACATCCTCCATCGCCATCTTCACACACAATCGTTGGTGCTTCCGTTTAATTCCTCACAAGAAATGCTCTTATTTACTTCAGGTCAAGGCAGGAGCCCCAGAAGTAGCCATATTTGGTGCTGCGTCTGAGCTCTTCAGCAAGAAGAACATAAACTGCTCAGTAGATGAGAGTTTACAGCGCTTTGACGAGGTTATGAAAGCGGCTAAAGAGGCCGGTGTGCCAGTTAGAGGGTAAGAATAGTGGCCTCCCCTCAACTGTCAGCAGATCTTTAAATCACTTCAATTGCCCTCTAATTCTTGCTTATGTGCTTCTTGTCATCACAGTTATGTCTCCTGTGTCATCGGATGCCCGTATGAAGGCAAGGTGGCACCTGAAAAAGTGGCACATGTGAGTTATGGCTTGTTTAAAAAAAAAAAAAAGCAAAACTATTTTGCATTAATTGATGTTGCCGCTCAATCTGTCCTCTGCCTCACAGGTAGCTAAGCGGCTATACTCCATGGGCTGCTACGAGATTTCTCTGGGTGACACCATCGGAGTGGGAACTCCAGGCAGCATGACTAAAATGTTGGAGGCAGTGATTAAAGAGGTTCCCGTCAGTGCGTTGGCGGTGCACTGTCATGACACCTATGGCCAGGCTCTGGCTAACATCCTTGTAGCTTTACAGGTCAGGCTGGTTTGAGACTATTTTGTTTACACACACATATTTTAGGGCTGCCACAAACGATTATTTTGATAGTCGACTTGTCAGATCATGCATCCATTGGACCTGAAATGTACAGCTTATTGCTCCAGCATGTATCTGCTCTTACATAACTATCATTAGCTTACAGCTTAAAGTGTTTAAGGTATGTGCTCCCTAAAAATAAAGATACGATGACAGTTTATTAAAGATTAGATTAGGTAAAACTTTATTAAAAAATTGTTCTTGAATTCAACCATTTCTAAGACACGTGGGTGAAAATCACCTGACGTTAGTGTTCTAGGGTTAATCTTTGAGTAATGCAGAAGGATAATTGGGTGTCCTTTTAGCTGATCTGTTGTTTGCAGGATTGTACTCAAATATTTGATTTCTTTAGGCGGGGTTTGTATCATCAGGCTTGAGTTTGCCTCACTGTTGCCAGCTTGGGCGCTACTTTTTAACCTTCTTTAAAAAAATACAGAGGAAAAACATTATTTGTGGTTCTGCTTTTCGGAGCAGGAGAGTGAGGAACACCTCTCTGTACACCGAGTGAGCTGCAGCAAGGCTGACGCTTTTATTGTTTGTAAAGGGGGGAAAAGGAAGAGTTGTTCTGTTGCTTCCAATTTTCTTTCTGTGTGATTATATAGAGGAAGTCACATGACAGCCATTAACTTCCAGCTGGTGGTGCCATGTTGTTTGTGTGTATTTTTTCTTAATCACCCCATTTTGCTGTTGATTACCACTCAGTCTCTTTAAAAGAGAACCTGGTATTTTTGAATAGCTGCAGCTGGTCACTGTTGTCTGTTTTCCTGATTTCTATGCTTTGTGTTTGTTTGTTTTTCAGATGGGAATCAGTGTGGTGGATTCATCAGTAGCTGGACTGGGAGGCTGTCCCTATGCCCAGGGGGCTTCTGGGAATGTTTCAACTGAAGATGTAGTTTATATGCTGCACGGACTTGGAATTCAGACGGTAGGAGGACTTCAGACTTTGTCTGCGTCGATGCTGCTCGATCTGCTACCTGGCTGCTTGAAGATAATTACGACTTCCGTGCTTAAGTGCTCTAATATGACCTCTTAAATTTTGTCTGTACCCCAGGGAGTTGACCTCTCTAAGCTGATGGATGCTGGAGCTTTCATCTGTCAAACCCTCAACAGGAAAACCAGCTCCAAGGTGGCACAGGCAGCCTGCAAACTGTAGAGGAACGACAAACCAGAGGCTCTCTCTCTCTCAGACTGAACACTAAAGCGTGATTATGTAACCTGGAGCTTTCTGTGTTTTTTGTTGGTTTTTTTTTTTTTGGGGGGGGGGGGGGGGGGGGCGGCGTTAATTTATCGTCTATGGAAGATCAGGATCAGCAGGCTATGCCAGTCAAATCGGAGTAAAATATCTAATTGGATATTAATATGACAGCATTGCTGGAACGGTGCCTTATGTAAAGTAAGTGTAATCACATCATGACCTGTGTGCCTGTGTTTTAATAGTGTGCTTGCATTAGTTTCCAGGCACTGGCGAAGCCGACATGATCGCCAGACTTTGTTTATAACAATAAATTATCCAGTAAGCATCTTGTGGGCATCACCGTTTGAGTTTCCATCATTCTCCATCCTCGACTCAGGCATTGAGCTGGCTGGTGAAAAACTGTATTGACACAGGTTATTTTTATTTTAAATGTATTTATTTTCAAATCTAAAATGCAAATGTTTCTGTAGACTTTGTTTTAAAAATAAAGATTGATAAATTGTCTTGAATCTTAAGGATCACCTGTGTCTTATCTGGTATGATTCGTGGCCTGAAAGGTAGCTATACCTATACTCACATTTATTTTGTGCTTTTTAACCGTACCTCACACCCACAGCCAATTTAGAGTCATCGGTTAACATGACATGTATGTCTCTGGGCACCAGAGAACATGCAAACTCCTCCAGAAAGGCCCCAGCTGGGTTTCAAACTAGTACCTTGTAACGATGAGTTTGCAATGCAAGTCAATGGAGGTGAGAGTGCATCATCACCATTTCTATAGTAATTTTCCAGCTTGCGTAAATGACTCAGGATAAAAACGGTTCCTGCTACACCTTTTAAAACCGGCTTTGTGAGCCTGACAGGCAGATTGAGATTCCAGAAATGTCCGCTAAAGATCCTAGACAAGCAAAGCCCGTAGGAATGAGTCGGTGACCAAAATCTAAGTTATGTAGTTATCTAAATTCTAACTTGTTTACAAATGTGAAAGTTGTCAAACGTATGTTGATTTTTCAAATCAACGTATGTTTTTGAAACAACTTGAACATAATATAATGACAAGCAGACGTCCCACCTGATCACAGATCGGCCTAAAAAAAAAATTAATCAAGGGGATTAAAGGCAGCTCTTAATAGCAACAAAGTAGAGGATGAAGCTAGGGCTGTTTTTAGACATTTTAGGCATTTGAACTGGCATGGAGTGACGCTCTGATAAAAGAACAAACAGAAACATATTCCAAACATTTAACGTCTTTACAATTATAAAAATGAAATAATAACAAGGACAGGAAATACAATTCCTCAGAGCTTCCACAGTCGCCAATGAATGACTCACAAAAATACTTGAATACAGTTCCGTGAGCCGTGTGTGTGTCCACAGTCTTCCAGCACTGAATTAAACAGCAGCATTCCTTTCACCTTTAAAATCAACAGTGGTCTTGGATCAGACGGCGTTGTGTACAAGTACGTCAAAACACAGCGTGTCTACAGCATAAACTGAGACCAAGCAACATGTCTACCAAGGATTCAGAAGGAACAATGCAACAACAATAAATGCATTTTTTGTTACCATAGTTGATCCTAAATGCAATAGAAAACTCATTTTTTAAGCCAGTTTGCACAATTTCTACTATTCCTCAAACATACGTATCACCAAACGAGCCTCCACACTCTGCTGCACAACACTTTACTATAAAACTGGGAAAGGAAATCCATGATTTAAGTTCAAATTAAAATAAAGGGATCACAGAAGCAAAACGGGAAGTAGGGTGCTCAGACATGTGGATACTGGCAGGGAGGATTCATTACCACCACCAACCCCTCACCGCGCAGTGAACCTTTATTAAAAAATTCAAACCGCATATCACTAAAAGACCAATTTTGCTTCAAGCCAAAACAAAAGTTCATGTGCTCCTTAAGTGTTGCATGTGGACACAAGGGTCCACAGGATGAATCCAGTACTGATGACTCAACTTCCAGGCTCTGACAGAATGTAGTTTGGCTCATTGTTCTGAGTCTCTCATTTTTTTTAGTTCTGTCTTTGGATTGCAGCCCAAACTCTGCAGAGCTTTTGCTCTTTGGCCTGGTTTCAGCTCTGATCATGAGATAGATAGGTTAGGAGCAGAGGCTCGTATCTTCTCCTCAAGTCTGATTGCAGATGGTCTGTATGGAGGAGACTTGTATGAAGATTTGAGGAATGAAGGCTTTTCCTTTAGATCATGCTTCGACCCAACACGGTTGGAGTTGTTAAAGGGGTCCTCAAAGTCGTCATGTTGGATGTCCATGGCGCGGTTGCGTCTTTTAACCTTTTTTGCACACTGTACAATGCGCTTGTAGATGAGATAAAAGATCTCACAGATATTCAGGACGATGCAGAGGGCTGAAGCTCCGACCATGAAGTATGTAAAGACTTTTTTTTCAGTGGGGTGACCAATGTAGCAGTCCACAATGTTCGGGCAAGGCGACACTTCACACTTGACCAGCCTTGGCAGGTAGAAGCTGTTGTATATTCGGTGGAGGATATAGAGGAAAGCGATTTCAATGCCCGTCTTAGCAAAGAGGCTGATCAGGTAAGTCCACCATAAGCCGCCATGTTTCTTGCCCGTGTTGTTGTACAGCTTGGTGTTCTCACCATGCTTGGCCTTGTACTTGCGCTCACGGTCATCACGATACGCCACATGCATGACCACCATTAATGATGGACAGGTGACAAAGATGAGCTGCAAGGCCCATAGGCGGATGTGGGAGATGGGGAAGAAGTGATCATAGCAGACGTTGGCACAGCCGGGCTGCTTGGTGTTGCAGTCAAAGTCCTTCTGCTCGTCACCCCACACTCGTTCTGCTGCCACCACATACACCAACACCCTGAACACAAACACCACTGACAGCCAAAGACGCCCAAATGCCGTGGAGTATTTGTTCACCCCACTGAGGAGGGCTTGAAAGGTTTTCCAGTCCATGGTCTAGTCTGGCAGTTAAGTATCTTGGTAGCAGTTTCTCTTCAGACCTGGATGTGGTAAAATGAAGAATGGTTGAGCATATATTCACTATCACCTGAATTATCTGCTTTGAGACTCTGAACGTTAGTGTTTGTGAGCTCTTACATACGAGGCTTTCTTTAAAAATAAAAACATTTTCTTACTTAAAAGGAAAAAAATGGCACTGGATCTTGTAAAGCTGATTTTTTATTTAAAAACAGCTCCCACTTCTAATCTATCAGTTCTACCAGAAACACCCACAAACGCAATTATGAGGAGGCTTCATGCCAGCTTGATCAAAAAGGAAATAGCTGAGCCAACACTAACACACCCAACCTTATACACATAAAATGTACTTTTTGGAACTTTATAGTTAAACAGTTAAACATTAAAAGGAGATATATAAGCACCAGTCCTATCATGTTAATTTGTTTATGAGTAGACGCGGGTTTTTGGAATCTTTACAGGTCGTTAAAAAAGCCTTTTACGCACGGGCTGTCTTGGGTTTTGTTTAGTTTTTTGACTTTTTGGACACCGCGGTACGTACATGGCTCTTCTCATTCACCAGAGATAAATTACAGTTACGTAAATTGCTCCACGAAAGTCCGCGAAACGATCACTCAGCCTTCTATCATTTCCAGCTTGCGCAAACGCGAAGTTTAAATGTCAAAATCAAGAGGAGGAAGAAAAAGGTTTTCACTAACCCAAGAAGGTTAATCCATAATTGTTCCAAACCGATGCAAGCACGTGTTTATTCCCCGATGATCTGTCGTTTCTTTTAGTTCGTTTGACTCCTTTAGTGCACAGACTTGGCTCTGCTCGCCAGGTAAGGGAGCGCAGTGCTGAGAAATGTCTTTGTGGGTGTGGTTAATACGAAAGACTAGAACTTACCCCCAGATTTTCCTCATCTCCCTCTCTCCATGTGCCTCTTGTTCGCCAAGACAGTATAAAAACTATCACAGCAACGAACTGCGTTGTTTCCGGGTAATTCTGGTAGGATTTGAAAATACGGGAGCAATCACCACACTTGGTTCAAATGTACTGGTGGCAATCTGGGGACCACCAGGAATCATTCTGAGGGTCTGAAGATCAGACTTATCATCACTTCACAATGAATAAGAGTTTTCTTCCCCACACATGTACCTTCTGAGGTGTACCAATATTAATCTGACTGATTAAATCTCATCGAACAGCGTTAACGGGCATTAAACCTTTTCAATATATTACTTATTTATTTTTCAAAGGGTTAAAAGGCAAAGCACTTAGCTTCATTTTTTATGTTTGAGGATTCCAAGAACAGGGTTTGCTGCCTTGCCTCAACTTGTTTCTGAGTGCTTAACAGAGTAGACTAAAAGGAGGACACACCCTAAGGTGAATACATTTTTTGTTGTTATGTGTGACTCTTCCTCTTCATGTTGAAACTTTCCCTACACTACTTTTTTTTTTCTTCTTTTAACGAGGTTAAAGCAAAAGATTAGACTTTTGTTAGCGGGGAGATCAGTTTATATATTTGTTTGATTTGTGTTCTTTTCTTTGTAAATGAATCAGTTTTCTTCTTTCAAGGCTGAATATTGTGTTTCCTTTATGCTTTTTGAAACGTCTACTCGTCTCAGATAACAACTCACAAACTCCCAGAACGCTCAAGCTCCTCTTCATTGTAAGATCATAAGCTGCAGCTTTTGTCTCCTCTTTATCATCTGTAGGTTAAAAACTATTGTATTATTTTGCAGATGAAGATCCTGTCTGGAACATCCAATGTCTGTTTGTTTGAAATTCCAGGGCCTTGCTACAACTTGCCAGCTCTTGTGCTGAAAGCATTTCTATTCAGTCTTTGAATACAAATAATATAATGCAATAACATAAGTCAGGTTTGTTTGTACTGTTTAGTATCACAAACACAATGCCCTAATGGGTTTGATACAGGCTCATAATAGCCATGTCTCCCCACCAAACACAAAAGTTAAAATAAGTCCAGGAAAAGTTCGCAGAAATCACAGAAGTTCCTGTTCAGGTGTCACATGCACGGTGCAAAACCAAACCTGATCATCAAGTTAAGTTACTGTTACTCTTTGCACCTTGTAAACCGCTTAAAAGACAAAGATATAATAAGAACTGTGAACCAGAACCAGGTGAAAATGTGCACAACCACAATTAATTCAACTGTATATCTTTAAATGCTTTAGAAAGAACTTCCTTTACATATTCCAGTCTTGCATTCAAACAACAAACACCTTTGTGTCATTTTGTAAATGTAAAAGCAACACTAGATGCAGATTGTTGGAGTGGTGCTCTCTTTAAATGACATGGCTGAACTTGAAGCTTCAGCTGTAGCTGAGCTTTTCAGGAAATCCTCTGAGGGCAGGGCAGCACAACATCAGCAATTCACAACTTAGATCAGTTCAGTGGACAGAAATTACATTCAATTCGGGGAGGGGTTAAAAAAAAGAGTCTTCTAGACTTTAAATGAAGAACTAGTCAAGGCAGATGAGGCACGCCTGGAAAAATGCCGTCTGTGACTCAACCGTGGCAAGTCTTTACGTGAGAGGCCAAAACAACAGGATAAACACTTCTCTGGTTGTGATGAAAGTAAGGAAACAGAACAGAGGAAGTTGGTGCAAGATGAGAAGATACACCAGGGAAGGTCTGATGATGAGGCTCATTAAAGAAAAGACCCACACAAACAGACCACATAGAACAAGCACAGAACAGAGCTGAACATAAAGCTGCTCTAAATTTCAGTGCCAGTTTATATTACACAATACTTTATGTGACGAAGGTTAATAAAGTTATTATTGGGTTATTGTCATCACCAGAAAATATCAACTATCAAAGGTCCACGTTCGTCTTGTGCCTTTTCCCTTGTGGAAGGATCCTCTAAAAAATCTTGGACTAATTTATGTTAATAAGCCAAATCATGACTGGTCACACTGCTTCAGGAAAACCTGCATTGTTCCATGACAGGAAAACATTATGGCCTTAACTACAGTTATTCTCATTTCTAATGCATCTAATTGTGCTGGACCTGGTGGGAAACAACCACCTATTCCAAAGTTTCTCCTACCAAAAGCCCCAAACTCAACAACAGCGAGTTAAATATATAAGACAATGTAAACTTGCAAATATTCTCATTTGTGGCAGACGGTACCAGTGAGTTTTGGGGGCATTAGTCAAATAATCTCAACTACTTAAGATTCTCTCAATCAATATTTAATTCATCTCTAGATGGGCCCAACAAGGACCTCTGGCAGCCTGGAGAATATTTCTGAAAGTTCAGGTAATTTTAAGGATCGCTTGACCTAAGTCATGTACACACATACCAAAACAAAATTTTCTGCTTAGTGCACATCTGTCATATTTCTGATGGCATTCCACAGTGAAGGTGAAAGTGGCTTTCCTGAATGTTATTACGATAATCTACAGACCTCAGGGGTAATTTTTGAAAAGAGTGTCTACTAAAATATACTTTAACACTTCCAGTTGAACATTCACGTCTACATGTCTCAATGAGAGCAAAAAACTCTCTCCTTAGATCTACTTCATCTCTCTTACAGTGTAAATACTGAAGCTGTCCATTCAGAATAGCAAATTCCTGTGCTGGGTGGATCCACACGTCAGCAGGGATGAAACAAACCGAGGAGTGGGAGGTTCCTGCTCTGCCCGTTTTAAAGTACCAATCAACTGTAAAAAGTTATGAGGGCGCTGCTCATGGCAACAAAGCAATTTGTGCAGCCAATGAGAGAGGGCCTTATGAAACACACGGATGAAGGAAGAAAACAAGAGAAGAAAGTCTGACGCCTTAGTCCAACCACAGAACCTCTAATCCTTTTCTGGACAGGCCGCCTGCTTTACATTGTTCTGCATGGGAATCTGTTTACTGGAACTACAGCTCTCATTCTGAAGTTAATACAGTATATGCTGCAGTGTGTGGACCTCTAGGACTCAACCCTGCACTAATAAAAACACACTCAAAATGCAAAATTATAATCTTTAATGAAAAATAATCACAACAAAACTGCATCTCAGTACAGTGAAATATAAACACCCTGATATCACTGACTGCTCTTTGTTCTCTACTGCATGTACACAGGAAATACAGAAAGTAAAATGCAGCAACTTTCCAACCTTTTGATAAATAATGAAAAATACAGTTCACCAAGAGTCTGACACACTGAGTGTCTGAGTCAGAGGGAAAGACTGCACACAGTTTGAACCAAACATCTTGAGGCTGGGCAAGAGCAGAAGGAAAATCTTACACACAAACCACATGTGTTTGTAAAACCTTACTCGCCAAACCAGCGAGTGACTCATGTATTTGATCTCAAGGCTCAGTTGGACACCGCTTTGCACAAATTGTTTTTTATTCTCTGCAAGGGCTAAAGAAATGTAAACTGTAAAATAAGTCCCTACAGCAGAGAGGAGTGCAGAATTTAAACTTTTAAAACCATATAGAATAAACTACACTGCAGTTCAGTCTCTGAGAAGAAGAAAAATCTTCTGTCAAGTCTTTTAAGGAAGTTGCTGTAGAATGGCGAGAGACAGCTTTGCTTTCCCATGTCTTTTTCATAAAGTCTGTGTAATGTTCTCAGTATCTCAAGATACGACGACATAGTACGACTTCTTTTCAGTGGTGCCTTGTTCCGCTGACTTTAGAGCGTTTGCCTCCATCAGTTTGCTTCCACTGGACATTGAGTGGGTGATGACCTGACGAGAGTGATGGGCTGAGCTGAGAAACTCATGGCAGCGTTTTCCGACTAGGTAGAGGATTTCAAAAAAGGAGAGGAGGATGCAGGCCAAGCTGGTGACCACCATGAAGATGGTGAAGATTCTTTTCTCAGTAGGCCGAGAGATGAAGCAATCCACCGTGTTGGGGCAGGGAACCTGTGCACACTTAATGAGACTGGGGAAGCTGTAGCCCTCGTACATGTGGTAAACGAGGAAGATGAAGGTGGCGTCCACGCCTATTTTGAAGACCAAAGTCAGGATATAGGTCCACCACAGGCCTCCACGCTTCTTGCCCGTGTTTGGGTAGAGACGCTTGCAGTTCTCGCCATACTTTAGCTGATTTTTCCGTTCTCGGTCCTCCCTGTAGGCGACGTGCATCACCACCAGGAATGAGGGGCAGGTGACGAAGATAAGCTGGAGGGCCCACAGGCGCACATGGGAGACGGGGAAGAAGTGGTCAAAGCAGACATTATGGCAGCCGGGCTGATTTGTGTTGCATGTGAAGTCTTTCTGTTCATCTCCCCACACCTTTTCTGCTGCCACCACAAACACCATAATTCTGAAGAGAAAAACAACCGAGAGCCAAACTCTGCCGAAGGCTGTGGAGTATTTGTTCACTCCGCTGAGGAGGCCCTGGAGAACTACCCAATTCATGATGACTTTTGTTCACAGTCTGTCTTCTCTTGCTGCTGATGGAAGAGAGAGGCAGCCGTTGGTGGAACAGACCAACGTGAGGGATGAACTAGCCTGAAACAAGAAGAAAACGCAGTCGAATCACAAATGCATAAAAAGGGAGAAGAAACAAAGTGTGGAGGAGCTGGGTCATAAGCGTACACGTTTGCGTGTTTACACGGATTTGGGGCGACAGTGAAATACACAAATCCGTGTAACGCGAGCAGAAAAGAGACTAAAAACGTATACAGTGTGTTTTCAGTTGCAAAATGTCTGACTTTGGCAATCATCTGCGTGCGGAGTCTCAATCCGTCAAGTCAAACCAGCCTTTCCACTTCACACAGTTTTAACAGTTAACGCGTAATAGCGCAAACCAAAGTAGACAACAAGCACTAAAAATCCACTGAAACAAACTCGCTTTAATATCTGAGCAACTCCTTTACACATGTCTGTGAATACTCACAGTTTAAACCCAGATGTCGCGGTTCAAAGTCGGAGCGCAGGAGCGGAGTTTGGACGAACCTCTCCGATGACACTCTCGGAACATTTCCCGACAGGATGGGAGTGGAAGGGGCGGAGTCGCTCGTCTGCCTCGAGCTCAGTGTGTTCAGGTGAAATAACTGCTCCACCTAGAACGTGTTCAGTCATGGGGAGTTATTTTGGCTGCTTTGAAATATGCAACAATAATTCCGATGCAACTTTTTTTCCTCCTCGCTGTTATTTTTTAGAAGACTAATTAAAAATCAATGATGTGGTGGATTCTGTTCAGCTGGGAAACAACAAGCTTAAGCAGAGACAGGCAACAGGCACAAGTTAAGGTAAACTGAAAGAATGCATATGTCTATTTACACTGTCTGCTGCACGTTTGTGCTAATTTGCAGTTTTTTTTATCTGCATATTCGCTAAATAACGTTTCCCGAACAAAAGTCATTTCAACATTAAAATTTTCTGTAACGCCAAACGTCTACTTTCATTCTTGTTCTAAATGTCTTTACATTAGAGTTAGATTTATTTAAGTATATTATGCCTAATTTGCATATTACTCTTTGCTTTATATTTTGCAGTTCACATTAGATATTCCTGGATTGGAACCGGCCCCTCTCTACTTTTGTGAGGGGCAGCCAAACGGAGGAAGCGAGCTTTAAAGGGAGGATGGTCTTTAAGTGAGTTGCACTAAAACCCAGGTTAAGATTAATTGGGATTATTTGAATCATGCAAGAATAAAATTACGAAGCATATTAGGTCCCTGTAACCTTGCAAAACCATACAACAGTAAATATGTGCAAAAAATGGCCTTCACTGTGGAGCTTTGAATAGGTAAGCACATAAGACAATCAAAGAAACATGTTTCATTATAAAATGAGTTTATTGAAATATTTACATGGCAGAAGATCTGGTTTCAAAGTACAAAACAGCAAAAGGTCATCTTGCTCTCAGACATGTGCCGCTTACACACACACGCACACACACACACACAGTGCTTTTTATTCACACATACTCTCCACAGTCCGAGATGATCACTTTCTGCTTCGGCTTTCCGTCTTTGGTTCCCTGAGCCTGCAGAGAGAAAACAACAACAAGTTATCTGACATGACACGATCGTTCACTGTCAGTCCTTTAAATGGTAAATGGCCTGTATTTGTATAGCGCTTTACTAGTCCCTAAGGACCCCAAAGTGCTTCACACATTCAGTCATCCAGCCATTCACACACTGGTGATGGCAGCTACATTGTAGCCACAGCCACCCTGGGGTGCACTGACAGAGGCGAGACTGCCGGACACTGGTGCCACCGGGCCCTCTGACCACCACCAGTAAGCAACGGGTGAAGTGTCTTGCCCAAGGACACAACGACCGAGAGTGTCCAAGCCGGGACTTGAACCGGCAACCTTCCGATTACAAGGCAAACTCCCAACTCTTGAGCCACGATTTAAAAGTGACATCTACAGGGCCACAGTAGTCCAAGCTGTCTCTGCAGATCATTCCAGAAACAGGGAGCCACGCGTTTGAAAGCGTTGTTGTCCGATTCTGTTCTGAATGTTGTGAGAGCTTTTATACTAGTATACTGAACATTCCACCCCCATATTCAACATCCTTTGCTCTCCACCATCTCTCTTCTGCACATGTCCAAAACATCTCAGCATCGCTTCCTTAACTTTGTCTCCAAGCTGCACAACCTGGGCTGTTCCTGAGAATTTTCTAAACAGAAGGTCCACCACTGAAACGCTCCAGATGCAAAATGAAGGCGTGAAAAGGCGAAACAAAACTGTGCTGGAGAGGTCTGTGCACCCATCCGGTGCATTCCCAGGTTTATGGAGCACAAATACTGGTGTATATTGAAAAAGAACAGTTTTTTCTTAACAAAAACCTTTACAAAGTGAAACAGCCAACACCATTATAAAGAAAACTCCTACTCCAGCTTTGACCCTTACCTCCATTGCCCTGAGTACATCCATCCCCTCCACCAGCTCTCCAAACACCACATGTTTGCCATCCAACCAGTCCGTTTTGTCAGTGGTGAGGAAGAACTGAGAGCCGTTTGTGTTTGACCCAGAGTTCGCCATGGAGAGTTGCCCTGTGTGCATAGGAGACAACAGTTAGTCAGTCAGCCCTGCCTGAGTCTAGTTCTGCTCGAGGTTGCTTCCTATTAAAAAGTAGTTATTCCTTTCCACTTTCATCAGGTGCTGCACATAGGGGATCATCAGATTTTGGGGGTTTAGATCAAATACCGTAGACCATAAACGATCTGCTTTAGTGAATTGGCAGCATTTCAATAAAACTAGCTTCAACTCTTTCCATCCATTCGCTTCCGCTTGTCCTTTTTCAGGGTCACGGGAGCCTATCCCAGCTGTCGCAGGGCTAACACACAGGGACAGACAACCATTCGCACTCACATTCACACCTTTGGGCAATTTAAATTAATCAATTAACCTATCCCCAATAAGTGCATGTCTTTGGTGGGAGGAAGCCTGAGTACCCAGAGAGAACCCACGCAAACACGGGGAGAACATACAAACTCCACACAGAAAGCCCCCGGCCTGATGGTGGAATTGAACTCAGGACCTTCTTGCTGTGCGGCAACAGTGCTAACCACCATGCCACCCACCACATTCAACTGAATGTGGAAAATATGTTGTTACAATATGTCTGCACAAAGTCTGTGATAACATTACCAGTATTGCAATGATAAAACGTGTGTATTAGCTATACAGGCCTATTGTTCTTCTTTATCAGGTCCAGTCTGCTCGCATAAGCACCAAACGCTGAATAGCCTCGATCCACTCAATCAACAAAAGTAAAAGAATTCAAACATGCTTTTACTGAGGTCAAAAATCTGAGGGTAAATACATGCCACGAGTAAATAAAATAGCTTTTCTTATTCACTGTGGATTTTGCAATGTTCGTTCTGCACGTTCATATAACAATGATGAAGAAATTATGATTTATCAGTCATCTCTATGTCATGAGTCTAAAATCATGCCTTCTGTGCAGAACCTGCCTACATATAGCAGTGCTGATAACCCAAACAAAAACCTAGAGCACCATGATAGCTGGGTAACGTTCTTTGTGTTATGACAGGGAATGCGCACGTTAACACGCTAATAAAAATATAAGACTCTTGAAGTTACATTTTTAGCCTCTCAGCAGGTAACAAAAAGTTATAGATTAGAAGTGGCACTACGAATATTACAGTAACACACCTGCCAGGTTTCAAGTGATCACAGATCGAGTTTGTCACTGAGATGAGTCTTCCATGTAGGATTTGTTACTGCAAACTGTGAGCTATTCCAGTATTTACTTTCCTTTAGTCAGTTTGTTGAGTGGGTTGTGCCTACATAGTTAATCATGTAGCCTGCAAACTACTTTAAAAAGAACTCAATTTCATCTATAACGCTAATTTTAAAAAAGCCTTTGCGTCAGTAAAGTTCAAAAAATCCACCAGTAAGGTTCATTCTTCGTTAAGGCATTACTGTAGTTTTCAGGCTAATAATCCTGAAGTGCCAGAATTACACTTAGTGCCATTTATGTTAAATAGTAATTGACAGTAGTGTTAGTTTAAATAAGTGTTAATTAAAAGTCAGATAAAAAGATTATTATAGCAGCTCTTAGTTACGATGGTATGAGAAAAGTAAGTTTGTCATGAAAAATCCCACTTGTTTGACTCGTGTGAATGCGATTGGAGGATGGACTGATCTGTTACACTCGCTAACCTGTGACTGAATTCTTGACACAAGTCTGTCAGCGAGTTATTTGTGTTTCCTCACTTGATTTACGAGTTTTCAGCTACATATGCAAAGAATTCCAAATGTCAGCAACAGCTCTTCAGTCATGCCACGTTGCTTTTCAACGCTTTAGCAATCACAGGTTTGAAACAAAAATGCTGGCGTGTCCAATCTGGTCGTAGGAACAGGAAGTACGAGCCAACACACCTTTGTCTTTTGTTGCGCTTCTGACGTAAATCACAAAAGAAATGATTCACACTGAAAGACCCATTTTTCCAGTGTTAACAAATCTGGAGACTCTCACCGGATGCTCCTAATTTTATTCTTGGTGATTTTAACAATTATAATCTTAAGAAATCACTGAACAATTTCTTTCAATATGTCACTTGTCCTACAAGGAATAACAAAACACTGGATTTGTGTTATGGACCAATTAAGGGGGCATATAAGTCTGTGGCCGGACCTGCGCTAGGTTCTTCGGATCACAATGTTATTCATCTCCTCCCTGCTTACAGATCTGTGATTAGGAGGGAGAAGGCCTGTGTGAAGTGGACTAATGTCTGAACAAAAGACAGTTGTGTTGCCCTTCAGGGGTGTTTTGATTGCACTGACTGGTCCTTGTTTCAAGAGAGCACTTCTGATTTGGATGAACTCACCGATGTGGTGTGTAGCTACATCTCTTTTTGCAAAGACTCTGTGGTTCCAGTCAGAGAATTTAAGACTTTCCCTAATAACAAACCGTGGCTCTCTAAAGATATTAAGGATCTGATTCTTAAAAGGAAAATTGCTTTCAACGAGGGAGACGTTCCCACTATGAGAATATTAAGGAAGGAGGTGAGGGCTGCAATAAAGATTGCCAAGATGAGGTATAGAAATAAGATTGAGGCAGAACTCAGCAGTAACAACCTCAAAAGAGCTTGGCTTGGTATGAAAACAATGGCAGGGCTACACACGAAAGGTAAAAGTAATATTACCTTAGAGGGGTTTACCTCTGACAAACATCTGGCAGACAGTCTTAACAGTTTTTACCTTCGTTTTGAGAACTTTGACTGTTCTAGGCAGACCAGCACACTGAGGGAAAAGACTATCACTCCCCCATCAATTTGTATTGATGAGAGGGGGGTAGATAATCTTTTTAGACACACTAAAAGCAAGAGTCCTGGACCTGACAACATCTGTGGACAGGTACTGAGAACTTGTGCTGATCAGCTGAGTGGGATTTTTCACTATATCTTCTCACTTTCTTTAGAGCTACAGACGGTACCTAAGATTTGGAAACATGCGATCATTGTTCCTGTTGCTAAGGGCAGTTCTCCTAAGGCACTGAATGATTTTAGGCCTGTGGCTCTGACTTCTTTAGTGATGAAGACATTTGAGAAGATAATTAAGAAGGAGATTTTAATGCAGGTTGAACACCATCTTGACCCCTTCCAGTTCGCCTATAGAGCAGGAAGAGGTGTGGAGGATGCTGTTGTCACACTCCTGCATCTCTTGTATAAGCATCTTGAGGCCCCCCACACCCATGCAAGATTATTATTTGCTGACTTTTCATCAGCATTTAATACAATTCAACCCCTCTTACTTGCTGACAGGCTTTACAATCATTTCAAGCTTGACACTAGTCTGGTCGGCTGGGTGACAGACTTTCTGACTAATAGGTCACAATGTGTGAGGGTAAATCATGTCTTTTCTGATGTGCTCTCCTCCTCTACTGGATCACCCCAGGGTTGCTGCCTCTCTCCCCTTCTGTTCATTCTGTACACGAATGAGTGTCGCAGCAATTTCACGAACAGACATATCCTGAAGTTTGCTGACGACACAGTGATCGTCAGTCTTCTAGTGGGGGACGAGTCAGGCCATGGACAGGTTGTAGATGATTTTGTGAATTGGTGTGATGAGTCCTTCCTGTCACTTAATATGTCAAAAACTAAAGACATGATTATTGATTTTAGGAAGTCCTCTTATAGCTCATCACCCACTATCATTAAAACTGCCGTTATTGGGATCGTTGAGAGTTATAAATATCTAGGTGTGGTACTTGACCATAAACTGTGTTTTGAATCTCATGCTGATGCCACTACTAAAAAAGTTCAACAAAGACTGTTCTTTTTAAGGAAAATGAGATCTTTTAATGTCTCATCCGAGATGTTGTCTTTGTTTTATAGAAGTTTTATCAAATCTGTGATGTCTTTTTGTATCGCTGCATGGTTTGGTAACCTGACGGTGAAGAATAAGAATCGGTTGGGACTTCTGGTAAAAACTGCTAGCAAAATTTCAGGGCGCTGGCAAGATGGACTTTTGGCCATTTACAATAGAAATGTGCTTAGAAAGGCTCATTCTATTATTAATTGTTTGAACCAACCACTTCACAGTGAGTTTGAGTTGTTGCTTTCCGGCCGTCGTTTTAGAGTACCTCCGAGGAGGACTAAAGGACTCCAGGTCTCTTTTATCCCCACTGCATCTTCTCTCCTCAATGGCAAATAACTGTCCTTGGACTTTCTATCACTATTATTGTCATTATTATTTTATAGTATTGTTCTGTTTATTTATATCCTGCTGCTAAACTAATTTCCCCTTGTGGGACAATAAAGAAATTGAATTGAATTGAATCAGCTAAAAACCAGGAGCCTTGTTGACATGCTTCACTGCACCTTCTCAGAACAGTATAAACGACTGCTCACCTGGAGCTGTGTGTTTAAGGACAAAGTTTTCATCATCAAACTTCCGGCCATAGATGGACTTCCCGCCGGTGCCGTTGTGGTTGGTGAAGTCGCCTCCTTGGCACATAAACTGAGGGATGATGCGGTGGAAGCTGCTGCCCTTGTAGCCGAAGCCCTTTTCGTGAGTGCACAAGCAGCGGAAGTTCTCTAAAATTAAAGAGAAGAGTTGTTCTAACAGATAACACAGGTTTCTTTCTACACACATGGAGACCAGTTCAAAAAAAGAGGAAAAATTTGGGATTTGTAGCATATACACATACACACCTGCTGTCATGGGAACAATGTCAGCCCGGAGCAGGAAGCGCAGTCTCCCTGCTGGCTTGTTGCCGATCTTTATGTCCATGTAGACCTGAGGATTTACTCTGCCCTTTTTAGCCGGAGGCTCACCCTGCAAGAACAAATTACCGCCTCACATCTTAACAGATTTATAAAGGGAAGACCTCACAGAGACACAGATTAGAAGTGAAATCCTCTCACCTCCTGAGCTGTAGTTTGGGGTGTTTCTCCAGCTGCTGCCTCTGCCTCAGCTTCTTCAACGGTCTTCCCAGAAAACTTTTTCAACCAGTCATCATCCGACCACACTGCAGGAAAGGAAGACTTAAAGTTTGAACCGCTATTGTTTTTTTTAAAGAGACAAACAAAATGTATGAAATGTTTGTTATTCACCTGGTCGAGAAGAACCTTCTTTGATTCTCATGGGTTTGGCAATATTGACGCGGACAGTCCTTCCAAAAAGTTCAGACTCATTCTAGAGGGATAAAAAAAACATTTTAACAATAATCAAGCAGATTAAGGTTTTTAACAGAGTGACGTTATCTGTGAGTGTCTGCATAACAACCATACTAAGAGCTGCTCCAGATCTCAGACTACTAAGGAAACCTGCTTCAGTGCTTCCTTTAATACCTAATTTAGCAGATGATACACTAGACTGTCCTTTATGACACTTAATGAAAACAAATGATCAGGTGACTGCTGTGTTTTCAATCATGTGCCACGACTTTCTAATATTTAGGGTCGTGGTGGGGTTGGGGACTATCCCCGTTGTCATAGGGCGGGAGGCGGGGTACACCCCGGATAGGTAAAAGGGTTCTTTTGATGCTGTTTTTTGGCTATTCAATGGGAATAACGTCTCTGGTCTAGCAGTTATATGAGAAACTTACCATGTTATCAATAGCTGCTGCAGCATCCTGCAGAAGATGAGAAAGAAGCCGTAAATAGGTTATGAGGACAGAAATATGTTTCTCCTGAAGTCACCAATAACCATTCAAATGACTCACTTTGGTAAATTCCCAGCTCTTAAAATGGCAAGATGCAGATGAACGCTAATTAATGACTAATACCCAAGTTAATACTAACTGATGATGCCACGCCAGAGAACAAACAAAACTACTTCAACAAGGAAGTGGAAGATCATATTAAGATTTAATACATTGTCATTTTTAATTTAAATAAAAGTATACAGAGCAAGATCATCATGTGCATAAAATAATCTGTGATTGGGTCATTTTACCTCAGTTCATCAAATTAAAACAACAACAACAAAAAAAGATGGATATTTCAAAAACGAGAGAGAACATCAAACTTTTTTGATATAATATGAACACAAACTTCCTCTTCCTAAAAGCGATGACTTGGATTTGGTAGGTAGTGTCATACCTGTGGAATTACACACTCGAGATGAATGAAAAGGTGTTTTTGTAATATGTGTAAAACCATTCACCTAATGTGAACCCTGGCCTTAAAGATACTATGTGCCTTACTGGGGATTTATGCTTCAGTGAGAAATATTATAACTGCAAACCCCTTTGAAACCCTACATCCTAACCTACAGCATAACATGATGTCCAGCTCCCACAAAATCTAACTACATGTGGGGTCGATGCAGCCCACAGCTACTGTGAGTGGCCTGCCGCCGTCAAGCAAATTCCTGGAGGATGATGGCTGAAACTATCAGAGTGGATGTGAGAGAATGTACAAAGAAGTGGAAGAACTGGAGGGACAAGTATGTTTGACCCTTAAAAAAACTGATCATACAAGCACAAGGACCCAGGAGGGAAAAAAAAGTAGCAGTGTTTTATTTGTTTGTATCATAACTCACAGCATATAAAGCACCAGGACATGACTGTTATCTAGCTTTGTAGATAACAGGTTTTTTAAATGATATCGGAGGAATATCCAAACAGCTGCCTATCTTCATCCCCATTAAGTATATTTAGTAAGATTTTTAATGACAGCAGGGACCTGACATTTTGCATAATCATTATTAAAAAGAAATTTTTGCCTGGAATTTTTTTTCAGGAAAATCTGACCTGACATAGAATGACCCAACGATACTTGTTCCACTGCTGTATCATTTACATAATACCGTTAATAGGCTAATATTAGCACACTGTAGGCTGTATACGCCGGACTCACCTCTGCAAGCTCAAATTCGATGAATGCAAAACCTCTGTGCTTCTCTGAAAATGTAAAGCACAAGACAAAGCCAACACTTTCATCTTGTGCTGCTGCAGGGTTTATTGTTAATCGTGGTTAAAACGGTCCTGATCTTACCCGTTTCATAGTCCAGCGGGATCTGGATGTCGATGATGTCTCCAAAGGGAATAAAGGCAGCATGGAGCACCTTCTCATCCACCTCTTCTGCTAAACCACCTGACGTAAACACGCATTTTTAAGATCCGCATTCCAAAAAAGGGAAAAACACTTTCAACAAATACAGTGTAGAGAGCTGGAATAACGGACAGTATTTACATGCCGGGTTAAACGTGAGCTCATTTTTCGGGCTAAACTTCGCTTTCGCGCGTCTTTGTCGTGTTCCTGACATGCGCAGAATTACTGTTACGATACAGATTTATAATACAGTCGTAAACTCGTAAGCTACATACACTCAAACAGCGAAAATTTAACAAAAACGGCCATAACGTACCCACATACAACACCCGCTTGTTAGCCGCCATATTGGATTTAACCCTTCAACTTTGAACCCAGCAGCTTCCTATTGGTGCAGAGAACCAGAACTAAAACAGGCAGCCTCGGATTACTGAACTCTACCGCCCCCTGTCGGAGGAACCTCCCATTATTACAATAAACTCTGAATTTTACTTCAATTTGGATTTAAATATTTGTAGTTTTAAAGCCACGATGCAATCTGATCTTTGCTTTGATTTTTTTTAAATTAATCTATTTTTGTCCAAGACCGTCCCGCTTAGTTATCAAGCCTATGTAATCAAATTACAGGAAATAAGTAACTTTTATCAGCCTGGGTCACACTTGAAAAGTGCCATTAAATCATAGTTACATTGCCATGGATTACTTTTTTGTTTCTCTTTAAACTGCCACTTTAAATTGGTGTAGAGGGAAGATGTTAAACCATTTTATCACTGGGTTCCTCGAAACAAGTGAAGAAACCCTTACAGGCAAGCTTCCATGTTAGTAAGCCAAAAATAAAATCATTTGATGTGGGTACAGATTTGATTAAATAAAGGCACGAGCAACAACTTACAGTTCACAGTGTAAAAACAATGGAGCATAACTTGGTAAGATTGCTTAGTGGCAAAAACAAGAGCAAAGCAGAAATTTAATGGCAGCATCCAACGTGAAGGCAGAGTTAAAACATACTCCGAGGTTTCCAATAGAAGACTTAGCAAAAATGGCAGGAGGACCTAGAGTTTCCATTACTTTGGGCATAAAATTCGTAAAGGCTCCTGTTTTCTCTTTATTAACTTTTAATAGAGTCAAACTAATTTCCACATGTCTCTCCTAAATCAAATATTTTCTCTCTGCCTGAAACCAGTCCTTTAATCCGTCAGAGAAATTAATCACAAATAGTAGAAAACAATTGCAAACTTCACAATTCCTCAAAACTGTTAATAGGACAAGCTAAAGATAGAGTTTAACATTTTACTACAACCTTTTAATTCTTTGCAAAATTTGCATTTTCAGAAGTAATGTGTAAGCACTGCAAAGCCACTTTGACAGTTTCCACACTGGATCATTTGAATATAGGGAAACGTTTCCTAACTTTTTTCCTTCTTTTTGATTAAATGCTAAAAAAGAAACACCCTAAATAACACCAAACACAACTTATAAGTACGTTATCATGTTTCAGTATTACTTTGTACCAAAGTGTTTATCAGACACACACTTAAGTGTGTTTGGTCAATAACAGGCTTTGCAATTTTGCCTCTGCACACCACCACCATGGATTTTATGTCAAACAGTCAAGATGTGACTGGAGTGACTTTAACCATTTTTAAAAACATAGTTCCCCATTTTCAGAGGTTTAATAGCAGCTGGACAAATTAACTTAATAATTTTTCTTGTTTTTAATATTTGGATGAAAAATCAATGACTGCTGAAAGACTAGAGCCCATGAATATCATCGGGTGCTTCGTTTCATCACTTGAGATGCTCGGCCAGGCTGTCACTGCAGTCACCTTCAGTTGCTGCTTGGTTTGTGGGTCTGTGCCTTCAGTTTTATCTTCAGTAATGAGAAAAGGCTGCTCTATTGGGCTGAGATCAGATGCCTGACTTGGCCACTGAAGATTATCTAGATTTATTTACCTGGAGTAAACTCTTGCTTTTGCAGCTCTGTGTAATTCTCCATTTGCACGTTGTAGTGCTCTCTGTGCGGCTTTATTACAGTTGTCTGAACCTGAGCAGAGTCTATAGCTCTGCACACTCCACATCACATCCTGCTGCTTCCATCAACAGTCACATGATCATTAAAGCTGGTGGTCCAGTTCCACTGCTCGTGCCATAACATTACCTCCATCACGTTTCACAGATTACTTGATATGCTTCTCCGCTTCTGCACACTTTCCTTCTCAATTAAAATAACACAAGGTGAGTCGCCTGGACATATCATCCCTTTATTGAAATTACCACACACCCATTGATAACGTGTTAGGATGGAGGAGTCATCTCACACCAACATGAAGCTTTCAAGCAAAGACAGAGAACAAGGCTCTTTTTACTTCCTCTCCTTTGCCACAAAATAAAGGGCCTTTGTTCAAGATTCATTTGCATCACTGCATCTGGCGTGCAGCGTTAAAAGTATTACAGAACTACAAAATTATGCATTATGTAATATTTTTTCAAAGTGTACATTTAAAATAATGTTTTCCTTTTTTTTTCTTGATTTTTGTTTTTGTGCGATTGTTCAGAAGACTCTGGGCTTTCCAGCGTAGTGCGTCTCTTCCCATCTCCTCTCAGTTTTCTATGCTCTGAAACAACACAATGTCTTCCCATTAGTGCCGCACAATCTTTATTATAGCCTAATGAACCTGATTGATTAGCTTGACTAAACATGGATTTCCATACCAAGTTAGAATAGCTCAGAGTCTTCAGGATGTGGCAGCAGCAGCAGTAGGAGCCATGCCACCTACTTTCTGGGTGGCGTCTTTCTTCGCCTGGTGAGCCTGTAGAACTGCAACAGCTTCTTCTACCTGTACAAACACAAACATGAGCATGACGCAGCTTAGAAAATGGATACAGGACTATTCAGTGTGCTTGAGGTAGCGAGGTACCTTTGAACGTAGAGACTCATGGGACTCAAGCATGTGTAGTAATTCAGAGTTGTCGATCTCCAGCAACATGCCAGTGATCTTTCCTGCTAGGTTGGCATGCATGGCCTGAATCAGTGGGAACAGACGCTCCCCTACGGAGGAAAAAAAAAAAAAAAATTGTGAGTGAGTATAAATTTGCCCAAAAACCAAAACCCTGAACAGCATTTGTTTGTATCTGTCAGTCTTACCCAGCATCTGTTTCTGCTCCTGAGGAGGTGCAGCAGCCAGCATGGAGGCCGTGAGGGGCTCTTGGCCCTGAACGTGCACAGCTGGCTGAGTCTGGAAGGCACAGTTAAGACTTAATGAGGAACAATGTGTCAACATTTGGATGCTTAATGTGGGAGAAGTTAATGTGATACCTGCTGTAAGGCAATAGGTTGCACCACCTGGGGGTTGGGGTTACGGACACCAGTGGCGTATTTGTAAGGAGGCATGGCCCGAGGACCGGGGACTCCAACTGAAGGACGAGGACCCATGCTCTGACCACCAGCTAGCAACCACGAGGAAGAAATTACAGTTTTAATAACACGGAAAACATTTGTATAACATCAATATCATTGATTTCAAATTCCAAACCCGTAGTCAACGAATTGATGCTATTTTTTTGTGAATGCACCTCGTGGGCCTTGTGTGCTGCTGCTAGGACTCATGTGTCTGAGGTTGGCACGGGGCCCTGGCTGACGCAGCGAGCTGGGCATTGCTTGGAAACCCCCTGGAAGTGATGAAAGAACAGATAAAAACAATGTGAGTATGGGCATAATGTTCAATATATCACAGACATGTGCTCCATCATGGTCCACAGGCTCACCTTGACCTCGTCCACCTTGTTGCTGCCATCGGGGATTTGGTCGCATTTGAGCGATCTGATTGGGTGCATAGTATGTAGTCCTATTCTGAGCCTGATGAATGCAAGAAAGTCAAATGTGTGATCAATACAAACTTATTATTTTGGGTCCTTGGAGACAATCAGAACAACCCTGACAGCACCATACTCTCTCCATGTTGAGCCCAGCCTCAGGCCGTAGTAGCTAGTCCTCACAAATCAACTCTTTCCCCCATAAAAACGACATTCGAGGACACCCCAGCACCCTCAATGATCAGTTTTGACACCTCAGTATATATATCAATAAAAATGCGGTGGGACGACCATTAGAATAGTTTCTGAGTTTTTCCAAGGATAGCTTCATAGCCAGAGACCACCCTCACTAACCTCTGATGCACACCCAGTCATTTTGTTCTTCAAGCAGGCCTGAAATATGACAGAAACCACCCTGAACATGCATGCGTTCCTACTTGTAGGCTTTCAAGGGGAGAAGAATTAAGTTGCTGCTGCTTCTGCAATGCACTTTGCAACCGATCTCCACTTTGCATGGCATTACTGCCTGCTCTGTCCTGTAACAGGTGTCGCTGCTGCTCATCCAGCTTCTGTCTTTTCTTTGTTTTTGCAAAAGAAGTCATCTTTTAACCAAGTGGTCATGACTGAAATCACTTTTTGGAGCTTTTTCACAATAACACCTGCACTACAGCTCTAAACAAAAAATAGTAAAGTTGAACAAAGAAGGTGAAAAGCATCTGTGCATTTGTGATTGTAATATAGCCCTTTCATATTAAACACAGTAATACAATCAGTTTTAAAATGCACATCAAGCCTGAATTTGATTCTCACACCTGCGGCACAGCTGGCATGAAGTATCCACTAGTGGGCTGGAACTGATTAATGATGGCATTAGCTGGCATGGCTCTCATGCCAGCTATTCGCTGCATGTACTGGTTGGTGAGATGGGCTTTGCGCTCCTCTTTGCGCTGAGCAAGAGCCACGTAGAGAGGTTTAGAGCCAACAATACGCCCGTTCATTTCAGTCACAGCCTTGGTAGCCTCTTCAGGGGAGGAAAAGCAGACAAAGCCAAAGCCCTTGGAGCGCCCCTCCTCTAGCATCACCTAAAATACAGACAGCGGAGGTAACTTATGTGTTGAAGTCTCTTATTTATTCAGTGTATTGAGCCATTTTTACCTTAGCACTTGTAATTGAGCCAAATGGAGAGAACTCCTTGCGCAGTTTCTCATCATCTATTGTGTCATCCAAGTTTTTAATATAAAGATTAACTCCCTGAAACAAAAGGTACGATTTATCCAGAACCATCAGCTTACTTACTGACATTGAAATATAAATGTTTATAAAATTAATTGATTTTTATTTTGACAGACAACCAGTAGTTTCGGCAGACCTGATAACGACTGATCCTCTCTTGTTTCAGCTGCTCAAACTTCCTCTTCAGCTCCGCCTGCCTCTCCATTTTCTTCTGAGCTCGGCCCACGAACACAGTCTTGCCGTTGAGTTCAGTGCCATTCATCTCCTCTACAGCCTTAAAATGAAGCCACATTTGTCAGAGAAAACAGACAAACGCACACTTGACACATTTCCAAAAGTACAAAGTACCTTGTTGGCATCCTCATGTTTTTCGTAACTAACAAATCCAAACCCTCTGGATTTGCCGCTGGGGTCTGTCATCACCTTCACACTGAGTGTTTTACCTGCAAAGGCCAAAAAAAGTGGATGGAAAATGAAACAATATGGCTGCACAGGAATATCAGTGAAGCACAACACTTTTCAACTTCATCCATTAAAAGTACAATTCACAAATTGCTCCCAGTGCACCGGCCAAGACCAGATCTGCCCCCCCCCCCAGGAAGTTCTGTTCTGGATTTCTGCATCTGCAGTGTGCACTGGATTATCTTTACTATTTCCAAACAGTGACCCTTCAAGTTGGATTTACTTCTGGGTGAGAGGTCAAAGTCAAAGGGAGCCAAGTCTGGAAAGACTGTGGAGCAATAAACCACACTTTAGGTCTTTTTGGTTGATTGATCACTCCCAGGTCTTCCCCTGGAGGACAAATTCACAGTACACGATGCGCATGCTCCTCAGTGCCCCACTAATCAGATGCACCACCTTCAGGCTTGCGCTACTGCTCATAATGATCCTAATCAAGAAGGATGAGCAGTTTTGACACAGAAGTTTTGTTTTGCAGTCCTTCCAAGTTTCAGGTCTACAGTGAAACTGCAAGTACCAGTGGTCAGAGCGATCTAAAAGTAGCAGGAGCGCTGCAAATGCTGCAGCTCTTCATCTGGAAATGATCAGGAAACAAATTTAGATTTACCGTATTTGTCAAAAATCTCCTTCAGGCGTTCATCATCCATGTCGTCCCCAAAGTTCTTGATGTAAACGTTAGTAAACTCCTTAGCTTTGGCACCGAGTTCAGCCTCCCGTTCTTTGCGAGATTTGAAACGACCCACAAACCTGAAGACAGAGGGAGAGTAGCACAGGCACACTCTTGGAAAACAGGCTTGACAAAAGAGAAAAAAGCAAAAAACAACAAACCAGACTCCATCTCTTTTGACTTCCACTTTCCAGTCTACAAAAACACTGGCTGTCCGGGGTTCCACGTTAAGAATGATCAGCAAAAACCTAACCCCGCAAACACAAGAACAGGGACAACATCCACAACACAAATTCACAGCTACGTTTCATCATGGGACTCATCATTCCTGGGGTGAACAACGTGTACAATCCATTCAACTGCTGTTAATACCACCAGACGCAGGCAGATATGTCGGCATGCTAGACAACACAGTGGCAACCATCTTAATTCTTGGTCCAAAACTTGATGTGGAGGTAGATGGAGAGGGATGGAGGAACAGTACAAACGAAAGCTGAGGAGGACCAAATGATCTTATATACCTTGCCATGATGACCTCTCCCCTTCTGCCATCCAGTATTGCATTCCTGCATTCGATCCATCACTAAAACACACAAGCATGGTCATACACACACACACAAACACTCCAAGATGGGTGACCAGCAAGTGAACTGAGGCAACAGAAAATGCAACTGGTAGGAAGGAAAGGTAAGAGGTTTTTAGTCTGTTGTCTCTTAGTTTAGAGGCTATCGTCAGACTGGCGGCAGTAAGAGATGAGTGTATTAGTCATATTATTCACACACAAGCTCACCAACTGAAAAAAAGACACAAAAAGTCAGTTGACGCAACACAAACGTAGAACACACAAGTCAGATTTATACATTAGACACAGAAAACAACACGATCTGATGCACATAAGCTGCGGTTTTCAATATCATGATAACTTTTATATTATATCAAAGTCATCTTGAAATTCAGGCAAATTCTTCAAAAGTCTTCCAACAACATTAAACATCCACACCTCCAGTTCAGAGATTATCAGACACTCACACCTTGCGGTCATTCAGAAGCATGCCGTTCATCTTCTCGATGGCGCGATCAGCCGCGTCCTGGGTCTCAAAATGGACAAAGGCGTACCCCTTGGAGCCGTTTTCATCACACACCACCTACAGTGCAGGGAGACGCACATAGACACGACTATGAATGAAGGCAGTTCTTTCATTTTGAAGCGAGTTCGACATTTGGAGAGTGGCGTAAGGCGACTCAAATCGGTTTTATCACTTCTCTGGATGTGTCCAGAGAAGAAATTATGTTTTGCTGTTTTAAATGGATTTATTGTTAAACTCCTTTAATGTAATTGTAATTTTTCATATATTTTTTCACTGTTTTTAATTAAAGTTTCCTTTCTTTTCTTTTTTTCCCCCTTAAAGATACAATAACAGATTCTAGGCTGCTGCTATCGGCTACAAGCTTAAACAGCAATACTGTTTAAGTATTGCTTAAAAGGATCCATTATGCTTTTTTTCTAGAGTAGCTTTGCATGATTGCCTGTCTGGAACAAGCCAGTCTATCTCCTCAATAAATCCATTTTCCAAATGGAATACCTTCACAAACAGAAAGTTTGAGGGGTGCTTATAAACTATCTGAAATCAAACATTTGGAGTGAATCCTGAGGTTTTGGCTTTAAAGGATTATTTGTACATAAACTGACGTCATTACTGGAAACACTTTTCATGTGTAATGTGAGCATCCACCACAGGAAGAGTAATCTTGCACCAAATACACCAAATCTGTCAGGAGTTCAGCAACCAACATGCACATCTCAGACCTCTGAAGGTTCTTATCTATATCAGATATTTTGATCACGTTGCCTAACAACCACCCACCAACAGCTAAAGCTGCCACAGGTTTCATATTTATGCACCTTTAACACCATATAAAGGCACTTTATCGTTCTTATTTTATGACAAAAAACATCAAATGTATATATCCTCTCTGAATATAATGATATATGATCTATTATTATACCATCATGTTGCCCGGTGTTTGTTAGTTTGTTGCCTGGGAGTCACCTATCCACAACAATAATTTACTGGCTATAAAATTTAATGTGTGATAAATAACTAGTAAGTAAGTAAAGTAAGTAAACTTTATTTATTAAGCGCTTTTCACAGACAGGCAATCACAAAGCGCTGTACACAAATATTAAAATATTAAAATAAACAATAAAATCAATAGACATTATATACAATGTAAAAGATAAAAAGTAAATAATGTAAAAAAAATAAAATAAAATATGTAGATCAACAAAAGGCTTGTTTGAACAGAAGAGTTTTTAACTGTTTTTTAAAAGAATCCACAGAGTCAAGCAAACGTAATTGTAGTGGTAAACTGTTCCACAGCCTTGGTGCAACAGACTGAAAGGCTCTGTCCCCTTTTGTCTTCAATCGTGTACGGGGAACAACTAAGAGACTCTGAGTCTGTGAGCGGAGATGACGAGCAGCAGTGTATTTTAAAAGAAGCTTGGATAAGTAATCTGGAGCCTGGCCATTTAGTGCTCTGTATGTTAAAACAAGAATTTTAAAGCGAATTCTAAACTCTATTGGGAGCCAATGTAAAGAATATAAGATGGGAGTGATGTGAACACGCTTGGTAGAGCGAGTTAGTAATCTGGCTGCTGCGTTTTGTATTGTCTGGAGGCAAGAGAGAGATGATCTATCCAAGCTAGTAAACAGGGAATTACAGTAATCTAAGCGTGATGACACAAATGCATGAATGAGTTTTTCCAGTTCAGCTGAGGAAACCATATGTCGTAGTTTAGATATGTTTCTTAAATGATCGAAACAGGAACGAGACAAAGATTTTACATGAGAGTCAAGGCCCAGGGAAGAGTCAAATATTACTCCAAGATTTCGAATATTTGACTTGACAGATGGACAGAAAGAGGCAAGAACCTGACTGATTTTAGAATGTAGCTCAGGAGGAGCTATGATCATGGTCTCGGTCTTGTTAGTATTTAGAACAAGGTAGTTGCTTGAAAGCCAATCAGAAACCTGGGTTAAGCACTGGACTAGGGTGGACAGCCTATCCAGCTGATGAGGCTTAAAGGACATATGGAGCTGAATGTCATCAGCATAAAAATGATAAGACAGGTTGCTAAAAGATTGAATGATACTAGCTAAAGGAAGCATATAAAAAGAAAATAGTAATGGACCTAAAACTGAGCCCTGTGGGACACCACAGGTCAGGGCAGCAGTGTTAGAGGAGAACCTATCAGTCCTAACAGAGAAGGTCCTGTCTGATAAGTAGGAAGAAAACCAGTCTAGGGCAGAGCCAGATACACCAGCCAAAACCTTCAGCCTGTTAAGTAGGATTTTGTGGTCGATGGTGTCAAAGGCTGCACTAAGATCAAGCAAAATGATCACAGAACAGTTCCCTGCGTCAGATGCCATTAACAGATCATTATAGACTCTTAAGAGAGCGGTCTCTGTAGAGTGCTGCTTTTGAAAGCCAGACTGAAAAGGGTCAAGAATCTGTAATTTACATAATAGAGACCTGAACTGATTTTCAACAATTTTTTCAAGTAATTTACTGACAAATGGCAATTTTGAAATAGGTCGGTAATTACTAGCAGAGCTAGGATCGAGATTCTGTTTTTTTAACAGAGGAGTTACCTCAGCATGTTTAAAATAAGATGGAACACAGCCTTGCCTCAGTGAACTGTTGATGATGGATAGTAATGTGGGACCAATGCTGGTGATAGACCCAGACAGGACAGAGTGAGGTAATATATCTACAGAGCATGACGAGGATTTCATTTTACCTAAAACTATAATTAAGTCATTTAGTGTGATTGGAAAAAAGGAGGTAAATGATCCAGGACAGCAAGGGGTATCTTCATAAGGGGAGGCACTTGAGGAAATTTTAGATTTCAAGTCCATCACCTTATTTACAAAGTAATTAAGGAAAGTATTACAATCTTCATCGGAAAGCAACAGAGCATGCTGGGTTGGAGGAGAAACAATACTGTTGATGGTATCAAATAGAATTCTGTGCTAAAGGTGCTAATTTGTCAATCTTACAAAATAATAATTTACCAAAGCATCTCATTTTGGTTTTTCCCTCAGGTGCATGTTATTCACCCACAAAAGTATAGCATGAAGCATTAAAATATGCAACAATGAGAAAAGTTAATTTATGACATCAATATGGGGGTTTATTGGATAGAACCTATTCTTCACCATCAGACCAGAAAAACTAAAGAAAGGCCTAACAGGTCCAAATGAAGAAACAGGTGTGGGGACATTCCTGTTCCCTTTTCTTGTTTTGAACGTGTGCAACTACCAAAAAGTTGCAAACTTGGTGCATTTTACAGAAACTGAGGCAAAAAGCAGTTGAGGCGTTGTTTTTTTTACATTTGTCCTCTAAAAGGCTTCTGTTAAACTTGATCACTTTATTTATGTATGTGTTAAATTTCAAACCAGCAAATAAATTAATACATAAATAAATCAGTGTTATGTCAACTGTACCTTGCAGGAGAGGATGTTGCCAAAGGCAGAGAAGGTGTCGTACAGGGCTTTGTTGTCAATGGACTTGTCGAGGTTCTTGATAAAAACATTGCCCACACCCGACTTCCTGAGGGAGGGATCTCTTTGGGACCACATGATTCTGATTGGCTTCCCTTTCACCACGTCAAAATTCATGGTGTCCAGGGCTCTTTCAGCTGCCGGAGGAAGAGCAGAGAGGTCACAGGAAAGGTCACTGGTGGTTATTTACATGTCAGAAAACATATCAGTCACCTTTATGTGTCATGCTTCAGTCTGTTATCTGCTGATACCATGCAACAATAATAATGCAGCCATTTTTAATGCATGCACTATAATAATAAAAGAGAGAAACTGCTTAAATGCATTAAAACAGGCCGCTAACATGTTCAAAGGGGTGAAGGTACTGCAGCAGACAATAAGGCTGATGAGCTTTCTGCAAGCAGCTGGTAAAAGTGTGGGGGGCAGCTGCAGTGGGCTAGCTTGGAGCACATGTCTCCCTGTTCTGATTAACCACATGCTGCTGAGCCACATGCCACTTAGCAATGCAGCAGGCCTTCATTTAAACACTATCAGAATATCAGCTCATGTGGTAGAGATGAGCAGTAATATGTTTGCATTGACCTTTATTCTGTGATCTGTAGGCCCAGGCGAACAAATGTACCCCCCCCCCCCCCCCCCCACACACACACACACCATGTGGGCACATGCCAAACGTCCTTTTGTTCACACACACACACACACACACACACACACACACACACACACACACACACACACACACACACGGCTTTCCAGCTGAAAGTGTCTGGTAAACAAAGCGGAGCTGCCTTGCGTCTGCTGGCATCAGCAGTTTGGTTTGCAATTGTACTTCACAACCTGTGCGCTCAGGGAAGATGTGTGGTCACCGTCAAAAAAAAACAAAAAACGGGACTTCAGGAAGGTTCAGAGTTGGGAACTTTATTCAAAAAAGGCCAAAGTGACCTCTGTTGACCTCATATATCAGATGTGTTGTTTAGAAGAGAAAATGGAGCCATTAACGGTCTTGAATTACCCATTATTGTTAACCACTTTTTATTTAAGCATTACGGAGCAGGCACGTTTTGGGCTGCACAGGGGGAAGCTATATTTAGAGAGGGGTCCTGAGAGGTATGTGCTGGCATGGAGTGCGAGTAGGGCATTCTCTACCACTGATGGGGAAGAGACATGTTTAAAAAGAATGCTCAGAAGAGCGACACCCGGGTTTGTGTTTGTTTACAGATACAACTGTGACATTAAGAAATGCAGCAGGGAACACAGTGAAGCATGAAGACCGCTGTTTCATATGAAACGCTCTTTACTGACAACTGCTTTGTTATAGTTTTGCATTAGTAGCTGTATTATTCAGGCACAAAGCTACTGCCCCACAGACACGTGCTCAGGACTCCATATAAATGCCCAGCAGCCAACACCCCCTCCCCCCTGGTGTCTACACCTCTTGTAACAAATGGTGTCTTCTAACTTTTGGCTCTTCTCACGTTTGTAACGGAACGATATCCTGAAAGCGAGCCACTCGTAACCTCTCATTTACTTTGGCTTTTGGTAACCAACTCGAGCGCAGATAAGCTGTGACAGGTGTTTTTTGTTGATAGGACAAACAGTGTCAGCGCACCCCCAAAAAGAACCACAACACCTGCTACCTTTGCTCAGTGCTTTGATACTCCTGCATTGTAACTGGAAACAGTTTTATCACAAAAGGTACTTAACAGCACTGCTGATACGGTTACATATACATTCACTTTTGTGTATCATGACAGATTAACAGCATTGAGTGGTGAGGATATAACAGATAACCCAACAGTGTGAGTGAACTAATCCCAGCTATTAAAGCTGGGATTCAATTCAAATAGAAACAGGATCAGGTTTTTCCATTTGCAGTGAATATACAGACAAGCAGCAGCACAAACAAGCAACAAGCAGTGCAGCGGGCTCAGCTGTGCTTGTCTCTTTCATGCTTTCAGTGAACATGCCAGCAGAGGGCAATGGGAGTTAGTTTCACTCAACTCATTGGCCCTTTAAATAGGCACAGAAATGGGTCATTTTGGTTTTTAAAAAGGTGTAGGAAAAGACTCCATTTACCCAAATCTAGGCCTGTGATTTATGGGGATGGTTTGTTGATTTTGGCCAACTTTTAAGGACAGTTTAAATTCTGCATGTTCTGGGGGCTTGAATTACATCAGAGACACACACAGGCTGCTATATTCCCAACCATACACGAGAACTGGGACGTGCTTATGTAGGTCAAATAACTGATACAGTCTAAAGAACTGCTATGAACATTTCACACTGCAAAATTAACCACATTTATTTGCGTTTAATTCAGGCTCTGTACACAGTTTCAATGGCAGGCTGGAAATGTCAACATGTTCACGCCTTGTGGAGGCAACGTGCTCACACAGCACAGCTATCCCATCCCTGCTTACCGTCAGCCGGCTGTGAGAAGTTCACATAAGCGTATCCCAGGGACCGCCGGGTGATCATGTCTCGGCAGACCCGAATGGAGAGCACCGGTCCGGCTGGGCTGAATTTCTCGTACAGCATAGCCTCCGTGATGTCGGGGTGCAGGTCGCCAACATAGAGAGAAGCCATCGGATAACTCCCCGTCGCTGTGTTCATATCGCTGATTTCAGAGGATGAACGCAAGGCTTCGTTTTAAAAAACGCCAGAAAAATGTCGGTATGGTCTCTAATCCGGATCCAAACTGCGCTTTGGTTTAAAGACACGCTGCACAAACAGCTGATCGGGCGTTTTGAAAATGCCAAACCTGGAAAAAGCAGCGCGATAAAGACGTGTGTCTTCTGAAGTGTTTCCTTTAAAAAAGACGACAACTTCGAGTTAAGCCGGAGGCCTGATGTTTGTTTGTTTTTAAATAATATTTTGCTATTTTTTTAAAGGTTTCTATTTCTTTAAGTAGATCTGCACTTTTTAAGATTTTGTGGATTTTATATTTTTTATATTATTTTTATTTTAAGTTTTTCAGGAACAGTGAGTTGGACACTCACGGTTGTTTTGTGGCCGGGGAAAGAGACTGCGTGGGGGGAAGCATGGGCACTTTATAGAGAGTGACGGTGCGGAGGAAATAGTGGCCCGGGTCAAACTTGGGGTGGAAAAAACACTGAGCATGCGGCGTAAAAGGGAGAGCGCACATGGTACTGTCCCAACTACAGCGCCCAGCTCCCTACAGCGACATCTGGGTGGGAATAAAAGCCTTTCACTGTAGCCAGGATGGGGCGTTTCATAAACAGGCTAATAATGTGATGCACTATTGAGCACCGGTGGAGAAATGTTGTGAATGAGTATGACTGCCTTATTTAGTCGACAGTGTCATTTAAAAATGCAGCTTGTATTTCAGACTTGCTGCTATGATGCCAGGTTTCTCTTGGAAATGAGATTTTTACCTGGATAAATAAAGGACTAATACAACTTTTTTTTTTTTTTTTTTTTAAATAAAAGTGTAATGAGACCAGATAAGTGCACATCAGTTTTATTTATCTCAAGTACAAGTTTAAAGTCTTTTAAAACCGTGGTTATTCTGCATTCTTCATCCTCCTGAGGAAAAACAAAAACCAAATTAAATCAGCCATCTTCACATGCATTAAACAGTCTGCCAGCTAACTGCAAACAAGTCATTTACCTCAACAGATTCAAGAAAGTTGAGTGCAGCCCCTTTAGTTTCAACTGTTTTCTTTCCACTGGACTTGTCTTGTGTACCACTGCCTCTTCCTCATAACTCAGTGTCTGCGACCCATCAGCAGCTTTGGAAAAGGAGAGTTTGGAGCGCGTTATTGGTGGGATTTCATCTGTTCCTTCAGGCATCATAGCACCATCTGTCAGCATCTGCGGCAGGTCATCATGGTTTGGGTCCTTAATCTCATTCTGCAGCCATTTTTCACTTTGGGATTCCTCTACAGCAGCTGTGTTGTCCAATTCTGCTGAATTTGGCCGTTCAACCAGCATAAGGTACTTTACCCTAATCTCAGCTGGCAAAGAAAAGTTAACCGGTTCCTCTTTGCTGTCAAAGTTACCAGATCTTCCAGACCGGCTTTTTCTTTTGAAGTCCTCTGGAACAGCTGGGTGTGGAGGACTCTTCCATCCGTTAACTATAGTTGGCAAATTCATAGTTGACGGAGAAACACTACTGAAACTTTGACCTTTGATCTCATTGGTCGGATTCGGATGAAGTTCTTGATTTGTGGTTGAAGAATGCAGTTTGGTAATGTCATTTGAGTCAGACTGAGGAGGCACCTGTTCAGGTAGCCAGAGCGTCAGCCTGGTGGCAGGGTCCTGACTTACAGCCACTACACCCTCTGGGCCAGCATTGAACTTGCTTCTTGGAACAGAAGAAACTATCACATCAGCAAGATCTGGAAGAGCAGACTGCATGGAGTTTGGGACGTTAGCGCTTTCTTCTTCGGCGATTGAAGGCAGAGTTCTCTCACCATCTTCATCCACAATGACAAAGGGACCAGTGCTGACCACAGCTTTGGCATCTGAAATGACACGCAGCAAGTCTGTTATAAAGTTTCTGTCTTCCATCACCTTCAGACAGAAAACCAAAGCACTTACCACCAGGAAGGTTTTTGCCTTTACACCTTGAGCTACAGCACTCACATGCCTCCAAATCACCACTTAGTTCCTCCCATCTGAAAGGAAAGTTTCATTTATAGGACATTGGTAAAAGAAACAAACACATACATTATGTGAATATTGATACCTTGATTCAATCACATTGTAGTTGCAGGATTTAGAGCCTGGGGTGACACCTTGGCCTGAGATCAGCACGCTACAGTGGATATACAACTTGTAGAGAAGAGTACACAACTCAGTTCAGAGAAGATTCAGAGCTGCACATCAGTGCAATCCGTTTATAGAGACTTACCTCAGAAATGAGATAAGACGTGTTCAGAACAAAATTAACCGCATCTGCGCTGTTGGAGGCCACAAACGTCACTCTAGTAGTGGAGGAACCCAGTGGGGTTACGCACCTGCAGTAAGCAGTGATATCACAGGCAATCAGAAGGTTAGACATAACAAAAACAGTTGAGATAGACACCCAACTGAAAACTCACCCTTTGTTAAATATGACTGTTTGCCTTGGTTTGGCCCGAGGCTCAGGGAACACAGAGACAAAGCAGGACTGGATGAAAGCCTCTTGATTTATTCTGGTTTTAGCCAAAACCTGAAGATTGACAAGCTGGCCTCTTTTGTAGATATTTGACTCTGCTGCGCTCGTCCAGGACGCTGCAGGAAAGAACTGTGTTTACAAATTAAGCTGCAGCTAAAACTTGTTGTTGGATGTGTTTTATTACTTACGACTCATGGCTTTGATGCTAATGTCATCATTCTCAGGAAGTGCTGTGTCGCTAAACTTTGGAATCTTGTTCAACCTGTAAATACATGGACCTACTGTAAGTATGGTTGGTGACTAGCTGCAGACACTGAAGTAAGAACATACCTTTTTGCAACACAGAACACGTGGACTGCAGAGGGAGTTTCCCACCAGGTGGGAGAAATTCTTCTCAGATTCAAGAACAGGGTGTTGGTGAACACCTCCAAGTCATCCTCCACCTGTAAGATGGTGCAGTTTTGGTAAAGGCTTCATAAAAAGATGCAGAACTGCAACAGAACTTTATGCTCACCATAGGTGTAGTTCCACATTCACCAAAACCATAAGTGAAGACAAATTCATTTGCAAGCTCTCCATTGCTGAAGCAGCCATTGCCCAGCTGTATTTCCTCTCCAGTCAGTTTGAGACCACTGACACTCTTATCAACCAGCACGGTTAGTGTAGATGCGTCACAATACACCTGTACTCTGGGAACATTGAGGAAGGGAGAGAGTCCAGCTAGCCTGTGAAAGTCGGGGGTCCAGGATCGCCAGGAGCTGAAGATTGTGCCTTGCGGAGTAAAATCAAAGTTTCTTCCAAATGAAAAAGGCACTCGATTTTCATAAACTCCCACAACATCCTGGGTGAATCTGCCATTGTGATACAGAACAGACTGAACAGCAATAACACAACCAAGAAACACACATAAAGATATCTGCGTGGTCCCCATCATGAGCCCCAAACAGGACCAACAATTCAGCTCATTCTCTTTGACAAGTGCATCATTAATAAGGTGCAGCGATAGTGGAGACAGGTGCTGGCAATCAAGCCAATGAAGCTGACTGGAAATGATTCTTTATTCAGTGTTAACACCACGGCAGGTGGATGGGACACATCTAAGATGCTGTTAGTGAAAAATGCAAAAATAAATGAAGCAAAATGTGTATCTTGTTCACATTTGTGGTTTTTCAGAACTTGGTTTTAGAAATCACTCCGTTGAAGGCCCAACCAGCTGCCGTTTAAACCTGTTCTTGAGAACTATTCTAACCAGAAGGCATAAAGACAGGATGGCTTTATATGGAGACGAGCTGAAAAAAGCTAGTTTCAGACAGAGGGACACTGAAGGGCTGCACCAAGGCCCAGTTTAAGATAAGTCAGGATTATTTGGAACTATAAATTATACAAAACTGTTTTAGTAGACTCCAAACACAAAAAATATGGTGCTGGATATAAGAATTATGCCTGTTTGTAAGGTGTTTGTGGGCTTGGTGATAACATGAAAACTTGTAGGTTAAGTCATCTGGCAGGCCATTCCTCGGCTACAATCTGAACAAACCAAAAGTTGTGAAAACTTGGTTAGTTTGGGTTAATCTAATGTCTATAACACCAAAAAACTTGTATTTATGTTACAGAATTTTCTTAGGCAAAAATATTCAAAATTATATATTTCTATTAAGTAGATGAAAGACATGTAATTTAACTCTGGCTTTTCTTCTGTGTTGAGCAAACCTCGAGATTTAAGATTTAAGATTACATGTGTTAGATGTGTGTCGGCACACATGGCAGAAAACAAAATCACACTATAATTCTGGAATACTTTCAAGGAATGAAAGGAGTTGAAGGATAGCACGTAAGAGGAAACTGGTTATAAAAGATTAAAGAAAGACATAAACTGAGAGCACACCACCTTCTGCCTCATCTAGGTGGAGCCATTGTCAAAAAGCTGACTAAGGCTACGTTCACACTGCAGGTCTTAATGCTCAATTCCGATTTTTTGATCAAATCCGATTTTTTTTTCTGCTTGTTCACACTACAAATAAAACGCGACAGCAAACGCGCTCTAGTGTGAACGCTCAAAGCGGCCCGCATGCGCAAAAGATGTCACACACAAGGCGCTCTGTTTAGACCCAGAGCAAACAGTATTGTTTGATTGATGGCCCTTAATATAAAGACTTCGGACTTTACGTTTCCCAATTTTTGCTTTAAGTTATTTTGTTATTTGATAATGTAAATAACCTAATAATTATCCTTATTGCTGTTTTAGAGGAGCGGTGCTTCAAAGGATAGTTGCAGATTTTGAATTTGGGGCACTGAATGTGGTTTTTAATCTGCTTTTTTTTTTAGCAGCTGACTAATCGATTAAGACCCGATGAATACAGAGCATTTGCCCAACACTTTCTTCTTTTATTTGACACTGGTATTGTTGTGATGGATTGTGCAAAGTCAGGAAAATTTTATATTTGTAACCTAGGTCTCTCCCCAGCAATATAAGGCTTGAGCAGGCAAATGCAGTGCTGTGCAAAAGTCTTGAGCCTCCCTCATTTCTTTACATTTAGCTTCCAAACAGACATTTTTTTCCACTGGGTTTTCTGGAGGTCTTTCAAAGGTTTTCTTTGAACATTGGCCACATTTTCACTCATTTTAAGTCTCGTCCTTGTACCTGACAATTTTTGGAAGAGTGTTTGGTTGTTTTTGTTATGTTTTTTACATTCGTTAAGACACTTAACACTGACATATGAGTCACTTAAGCATTAAAAAGGGATCTAACTCATAGGAACCAGTTTTTTGTCTACACATAATAGACACGTTAGAACAAAAAACAAATTTAAATTGTAACTTTTGGATCCTTGTCTTAAAGAATTTTACAGATTGTTCCCATTTCTTTAGTAGAATCTTTGTCAGAGATAAAATATATTCACAGGCATGAAATATTACTTTTGCACAAAGGGATTCCCAGAAAGCTATCAGCTGAAACCTTGGCATATATCATGCAGTCCTTAAAAACTGAGGAAACTGGACAAGAGGAGGACGAAACAGTATCTGAAAGCTATCTGTAAAACACAGTGGAGGTGCTGTCATGTTTGGGGCTCCATTTCAAACATGGTGTGTTTCCCATTAATGGGATTATTAATGTAGAAAAGCTTTTTGATATCTGGAAAGCATCTGATTGGCCACAGCTTCATTTTTTTTAGCATGACAATGATCCCAAGCGCACTAACAATGCAGTATAGCATTATAGCATACCTGAATATAAAAACACACAAAGGAATACTCCCCGGCCCCTCAAGGCTTGTTAGACTTGTACAAACTCTGCTTGTGCCTTATCTGTTTCCATATAGTGTAGTCTACACGTTTTAAGAAGTAGCTGCACTAATTCCCAATTTCCTTGCAAAATATAAAGAAATGAGGGGTGATTCAAGACTTTTGGTCTTGTAAATAACAATTGGCCTATATTCTCATTCTGGGAGAATAGGAAGGTTAAATCCAGGTTTAGTTTTATACTTTTTGCAGAGAATATGTAAGCTACAGTCAACAGCATTCATAAGTATAAGAGTATTTCCCAGCAACAGACAAGGTTTGTCTGAGTCCACTTAAACCTGCCGTTGTGGTAAATAAATTACACAATCATGAAGCACGGTGACATGGGGATTAGCACTGTTGCCTCACAGCAAGAAGGTCCTGAATCCATCAGGGTGTTTCTGTGTGGAGTTCTCCCCGGGTACTCCGGCTCCCTCCCTCCAAAGACATGCAGTTAGTGGGGTTGGGTTAATTGGTAACTCTAAATTGCCCACAGGTGTGCGTGAAGGTCAGTGGAAATGGTTGTGTGTCTCTAGGTGTTAGCCCTGCGACACACTGGCGACCTGTCCAGAGTGTACCCTGCCTCTCCCCCTAAGACAGCCGGGATAGGCTCCAGTCCCCCTGCGACCCTGACAAGGAGGTTAATGGATGGGATCACGATCATGACACGTTTTTAAAATCTAAAAACAATCTAATAAACTATAACAATAGCGTATGTGAATAAAGCTGTATTGTTTGTAAACATATGAATACTTGTTATTGTCTCCGACCGACACTGGAGTGTTTTTTTTGTTTTGTTTTTTTAAGGTATCGTGGGCGGAGCTTCCGCTCAGGTAGAGCCCGTGTGTTCCCAGGTGTGCGGCGTTTAGAAGAAACCGACAACCCGCCGAAAAACGGTCGAGTCAGAAAGCTGTCGAGAATGAATTTACAAACGACAATAATATGAAAAACAAAGGAAACAGAAAGACGGGCACAGGTGAGTTAACCTTTCACGTAGTCTGGCAGGTACCGAGCAGGGGAATGTACGTGCTAAAGTTTCTAGGCGTGGTCTGTGCTTTTGAACATGGAGCTCAGTGAGGAAGAGACATAATCAAACCACAGTGTTATTGTTCTATTATAACTTAATATTTTAGTGTTTTTCTCGCCGTTTATACCAGTTAAGAATAATCCACCCATCGTATGGTTGGGTTTTACTATCAGTGATATTTCTTTAGACTTTCCTTGATATACAAGTGAATCTTTTAGATAGCTGTGAATTATTGGATGCTAACAGTTTGGATAGGATAGTACGGTATGGAGCCTGTACCCCTCTAAGCATCCTTTAAAAGTATGGAGCCAAACAAAGGTGAAAGGATTAGCTTATACTTTATCTATTCACACTGGGAATTCAGTACTGTTACTGCTACTTCACACTGTGGTGGGAAAATGTGTGGCAACAAAGGACAAACTGCCAATATTATGACTGAAAACAAGTATTTCAACAGCACCCACCTGTGCGTGAGAGCAGCGGACCATCTGTGTGCTGATAAATGTTTGAACACCCCACCCTGAGCTTTGTCTTGTTTGGTTCAGGATTTTCTTACATGGTCTCTAAACATGTGTGCTTCACTCTTAAAACGAGGGACACAGAATAGTGCAGCGTGAGCCTGCTGAGACCTGCAGTCTTACCACAGCTGCAGTATTTTCTGCAAGCAGTGGAAGACATCTTCAGGCCTCTCTGCAGGGGGCTGGGGATAATTGTGGTTACTGCCTTGTTCTCATATTGTGCTAACCGCTGCCCCGCTTCCTTTTTAACTCTGCATAAGCCACGGTAAAGTCTGCACTAACTTCACACAAGGTCTCAGTGTTTCACATTGAGATCGTATTTCAGTTCAGTTCACATTTAATAAACTTGTATGCACACGCGTCAAGCTGATGTGCACACAGCTGTCAGAAAGTATGAACTGCTGCACACACAATGCAATGATGATGTAGCTGTTTATCCGTTTCCCCCCGGCAGAGATCATCATGTTCAAAGCTAAGTTAAGCTCATGATTTCAAAATAACATATTTTTGGTTTTGGCTTCCCTCAGGACTATGCTGTGCCAACCTCAAGGACAACAAAGTCTTGATGAAGATGGGGTTGGCGCTGGTGCTGGTGGGCCATGTAAACTTTATTCTTGGAGCACTGGTGCACGGCACTGTGCTCAGACACATCAGTCTGCAACGCCAGGTCAAGAATTTGGTGTACCCCATCGCCAATATCATCGCTATCGTGGCAGGTCTTTTGGTAAGGGCTAGGACTGACAGCTGCGTACTGTTACATACTGCATATTAAAAGGGAAAAAAAGAGACAAAATTACAGAACATATATTTAAGGGTCATTAATGGCTTTATCCTGACCACACCAAAGGGCCAATCCCTGGATTAAACAAACAAACAAACAAACCCATTGAAAAGCTGCAGGAGAAGCAGGTTTACAGAGACAAATTTACAATCAGAAACATGATCAAACCATCACAATGGCACATTCAGTATACAGCTGGAGTGTCCTCTCTGTCACTTGAATGTTAAACTGAATGTTTGAGTCATGTTGCGTCATCTGTCTGAGTAATCATCTTCTTTTGCTGAACTTCTGGTTTTTCTTTAGGGAGGGATCTGTGGAATAACAGCTATAGTCCTATCCAGAAACAAGAAAAACAGGATCCTGGTAAATATTCACTTTGCCAAACGGCTCTTGTTTCCTGGCTGCTGTTAGAACCTGCTTTTTGTTTGTGTGTAGATAACGATTTAAATACGTAACATACTTGCATGCAAGCGTAAGCTCCAAACAGGTTTGAAACATTGGATGTGTTTTCACTGAACAATCTGTGCCATCAGCTACATGCTAAATGTCATCTTTTCTATCATGGAGAAATATTTCTATCACTTCCCAACATACACTACAGCTCAAAAGGCTTTAGCCAACTCACACTTCTTTATATTGTGCTACCAAGGAGTGCTCTTGAGCAATACTTCAAAAGTTGACTCTGATCATCTGGACGTAGCGTTTTCAGTCCAGATGAACAGAATCAACTTTTGGAGATTTACTTACCTGGATGATTGAGCATGCATCAAGACTCTTGAGCAATAGTTCTCCAGGCATTCTAAAGCTAGCGTCCAAAGTTGTTTTGTTTTTTTTGCTTTGGTTTTTTTGTATCTGTATCTGAAAATTTTCAGATTGTTTTTGAGATTTTTTTTTTTTTTGTTAATCCACGTAACACTGACCTATATGAACACATTTCAAATTGCTTCTTTAGGAACTTTGTTACAAGTAGCCTGTCACAAAAATCACATAGTTTGTTCCAGTTTCTTCAACTGACTCTATGAAAAATGCTGCAGTTTAAAAATAACAGTTTGACAGGCATAAAATAGCAGTTTTACCCAGAGTGCTGTTGGCTGAAAATTTAGATCTTAGCCTGATGTGCAGTCACATCACACACTTTCCATCAGGAATGTGTCTAATTGGCCACAGCTTCATTTGATTTATTTATTTGTTAGCATGACAATAATCCCAGCGCTGTTTTGGCAGTGCAAAAAAGCATACTTGGATGGAAAAACACACAATGGGACATTTTGAGTCATGGCTTGGCCTCCCCACAGTCCCACAAAGCTTTGAATGTCGTTCAAGAAGCCTGGAGAACTTTTCCTGAATAGTACTTAAAGGTGGTCATTTCAAGTATTGACTTTCAAGATCATTCGAATTGTACCAACTCTGTTTTCGTCGTGTTGTTTTTGCAGATATGGGTCCTGCTGGTCTTCAGTTTCATAGCAGGTTTCCTGGCGTCTGCCTCCACCGTGGGCTTGTTAGCTTCTGTGATTACAGCTATTATGTCCAAAGGAAAGGCCCTGCTGTCACAATGCAACGCAGCCGTTCAGAATATTAGCTCTTTTAGCATCACAAACGAATGCCCCTTTGATCCCACCCGTATCTACGTAAGTTTAATATAAACATTCATCTAGTGACCGCACTTCTGATTTGAACTGTTGTGTGGTGATCAGTTTTGCACTTTGTTTCATCAAGGCGACCACCATCATTCTGTGGCTGCCGCTCATCTTTATGTCTGTTGTGGAAGCAGTGTTCTCCTTCCATTGCTTTGCTGCCTGCACTTCATTCCTCTACCTCTGTCCATGCAGGAAGAGGCCACGTGTGAAGAACAGGGTAAGCGACAGTCAGATCATTGTCAGCAGCGTTAGCGGTACATTACTTATTAGGGTCACATCATAGTAACAAATTTCAAGATTTTGTTTCTGTGAGGAAAATGATAACGATAATTTTCTACCTGACATTCTTACAATGATATCTCTCTGTAATAAATATATATTAAAAAGGCAGACATGTAAATGCTGAATAATCATCAGCCAGACGTCACATGTCTAGATTTGGTTGAAAAATACTTTGAAAAGAAAATTTGCAAAGATGTTGAAGATGTCATATCGCCATCTGTGGGACGTCCTTCTTGGTCTCTCTAGCAAGAGAAAGTTTGTGTACAAGAATAGTTTTATTTGATCATTTTAACGACCATGTTTCCTATTCTTATCACTTGTGCCTTCTGTTTGCAGTAGTGTGAATAATATCTCTTGCTTGTCTGACTGGATAACTATCGTTGGTGGAATTAGAGTATCCATCCAGCATACATGTACAGCTATCCTTCTCTGGTTCTGTTTTTACAGTCACTGATCACTTTTGAGTGGCAGCAGAGCAAAGAAGGGAAGCGATGATTAATTTTAGGAAAAAAATGGCATAATTTTAAGAAAACGTGAAGAAATTAAACACAGAGGTTGATGCAGAAATAGCAGCAGACTTTGAGTGTCTCTGTGCGCTAGAACAATATTAAAAACTGAACGTGTGCACTTTGAGCACTTTTCCAGTGCTCATATTAATAAGGTCTCACCTATTTGAAGTAAGGAAAAAAGCCAGCTACGCAAGAAATGTATCGCTGTCATCGTAGCCCTGTAATTAATACCGAATCTGATGCATTAAAATTGTTCTTCCATTAAATTAATATTTGTGCGTAACAGTTTTATTTATTTTTCAGCTGAAGCATCGGTGCAGCGTAATGATCTGTTTTGAACCAATTTCTGCATATATAGCTTTGCAGTAGCTCTAACCAAGAGATTAGAAGTTGACATCTTATTACCACCATGAAGTAAACCTGTGCTATTAATTCTATCCCATCCCCACTGTTGGAAAACATCATGTGAAATCATTCATATTTCAGATGCGGAGATCTGCTGAAACCACACCAGCACTGCAATACAGGGAGACGGACACTGAAGTGGGATCTACAGAGCAGGATGACCTGCTGGACAGCAACACTGCTGGGGTGCAGAGTGACTTACTCTGAAGCAGCTGAATCTAAGAGAATAGGTTACAAAGTGCTGAGCTGCACTGGCTAAAGTGTGGATTGTTACACATTTAATGTATGAAGACAAGTTGACAATAGGGCTAGCCTTTTTATATCAAAATGCATTGTATTCTTGTGTTAAAGAATTAAAACTTTTCCAAACAAAACTGAAAACTACGGGACCTTTTGTTGCTCAATAACATCTGGAAGCTGTCGTCTTTTGTGTTGAACACTTTTACTGATGTTTTTCAGAATACAAATTTATATATACACACACACAAAACAGATGATCTCTGACATGTCTTGCCTCTCAAGTTCCTGTGAGATCTAAGCCTTACACTAAGTCTGATTCAATCTGACAAAACGTTATCAATATCACAACCCGGGAGCCCCAGAAATCAGACAGATGTCATCGTGGCTGTAAAGGACAGAAACTAGAACCTAAAATATAAAAATATGCTTACGATGTGCCACAAAAGCTAATTGTGAATGTTATGTTCAAGCGTCTCACTGACTTTGGCAGGCAAGACCAGTGACACAACATTACAGAAAAGGATCTAGGGTACCAGCATGCTGTTCAACTACATATTCAAAGGCACAGGACAAAAGTGGGACTGAAATACCTAAAATAAAGTAGCCAAAATATCATGATTTAAATAAATTAAATCCATCAGATATATAAAAGCAGACATTTGCGAAGCCATTTTTACAATGTTGGTCACAAGAGGGGGGGAAAGCAAGTATAAGAGCATAAAAAAAACGAAACCGTATACAAAAACAACACTTCAGTCCATTAACAGCAAAGTTGAAAAGGTTTTCTAGAAAAACACAGAACCCGTCTCCATTCTCATGGAGAGAGGTCTCATTGTAAAGTCAAAGTCCTTTATTTGCTTCCACTGCAGCAGTCTTATCCAAACAAAATCTCCGTTCTGATCTGTTGTATTGGCGTCACTGGGTGCTGAGGACCTCAAGGTGTCTTGGATTCCTCTTTTGGCCTAAAGAACCCAGAGTAACAGCGAGTAAGGACATTATTAGCATTCCCACTTAACCACCTCCTGGACAGCAGGGTCAATGTGTGTGTGTGCACTGTTTTCTCACTTTGATGTGTCCATTTTCTCCTCCTCTGGCACCTTCTCCTCTTCTTTGACTTCTGTTAAAAACAAAAATAGCATCAGCCACCCCGAGAGCCATAAAAATCATATTTAAGTGCTCTTGATATTACAGAACTACATGAGATAGGTGAGATGAGAATGAAAAGCATAGATACCTTTTGTTTCTCCCTCACCTTTCTTCTCCTTTTCTTCTCCCTCTTTCTCTCCTTCGGATTTAGTTCGCTTGGCCTTCTTGAAGCTGGCAGCATTTCTGCGGCCTCCTTCACCTTCATCCTCCGAATCAGAGAACTCCTCCTCACAGGCTATCCTCTTGTCACGAGAACGAACTGAGGGGTTAAATTTGAACATGTTACACTCTCCCGTCTGGCAGTTTGAACTGAACTGGGGTCTGTGTGAAGGTTCTTACTGGATACGCGCTTGTTGGGATCCTCCTCCTCCTCATCCCCGCTGTCCTCCTGCACTGCATCTTCTGGAATGGCCTGCATCTGGACACCAGGGGCATGAGGGAGCATCCGCAAGTTCTCAAACAGGCGCTGCCTAGAGGGGAGAAAGAGGATTTTTCAGTCAAAACATTTTCCACAACCTATGTGAGCTGCTCTTTTCCAGCAAGGCTGCTATAAAAACTAAAGAGCTGTTGAGGAAGAGCTTTGTGTATGCCTTTCTTCAATTCTAGCCAGGATACCAGATTTGTGTTCATTTAACAGGCCCAGGTTTCACTCTGTGTGAAACCTGGGCCTGAGTGTAAGCAAACAGACCAAATTGCTGATTTAGGTTCTGTTTTAGGCTACAATGTGTCATTTTGGAACATGTTTTGCTGGCAGGGTGCCACGGGATATTTTTGTTCTATAAAATGTGTCGTGGCTCAAAAAAGGTTAAAAAATACTAATTTAATCTATTTTCATGAGCTTACTTGATCTTCTCCAGGTAGTCGTTGGTGTTCTGATTGGTCATGTTGGAGGGGCTGATGTGCAGCTTGAAGTCTGGCCCAAAGTACTCAAAGTAGTCGTTGTATGGAAGCTCTGTGAAGCAAGTTTTATTAAAAGTATGTTAATGCTTTAAGGAGGCTGCTGGCCTCCTTTAGTGCTATGAAACCAAAGTTTGCTGCTAGTTCGTGGGACCAGCACAGAAGAATGTTACCCAACGTCTGTGTCTTAATTACAGCAAAGACATTTAAACACACCATTTGGGATGGAGGTATCTAGGGCCACGGCAGTCTCATACGTCCAGCAGCGTGCCACATTACGGATAGTATAGCCTCCTCCACCCAGCATAAGCAGTGGCAGGTTGAAGCTCTTCATATACTCCACACACTTAGCATGACCTAAAGCAAACAACATGGAAACAATCATTAAGCCTTCTTTAGAGTCTCAGTCCAATTTAGATCAAGAGAAGAGGATTTTTGTTTTAGTTAGCCAACCTTTGATGGTGAGGTTAAAGCAACCAAGCCTGTCTCCAGACAGCGAATCGGCTCCACACTGGAGAACCACCGCGCTGGGTTGGTACATCTCCATCACTTTAGCCATGATCTACACAAACAACACAAACACTATCACGAATGTTTCGTTACAAAAATGTCAAAGTGCAAAAGTTAACAATAGTTTTTTTTACTCACAGGCTTAAATATGGCTTCATAGGACTCATCGTCAATCCCATCCCTCAGCGGGTAATTCACAGCGTAATATTTGCCCTTTCCAGCTCCGATGTCCTACAGATAACAAAGCAAATATCAACTGGCTGCATTACCACACTGACATTTTGAAATGTATTCATCAAAGACCTACCCTGAGGTCACCGGTGCCAGGGAAGTACTCTCCATACTTGTGGAAGGACACGGTCATGACACGGTCTGTGGTGTAGAAAGCCTCTTCCACACCATCTCCGTGATGGATGTCAATATCTATGTACAGAACTCTCTGGTGGTATCTGAAAATAAAAGGAAAAGTTCTTGGAATCCACATAATGTCAGAAATATCGTCATTTACTTTTGAGGCTATATCACTTGTGTGCTTTGGGTCAGTGGCTTCCTTCATCTTGCAACAACACAGTTTCTTCAAAGAACAGTTTGTTATCAGCTGTGAGGTACCAAAGAAACCACAAACCACGATGCTTCTTCCAGTATGTTTTACACCCGGAATGAGGTTTTGGTATGCAGTGTTGCCTTTTCTTTTTCTGCCCTCCCAAATGTGGTCTTTTGAATCGAATTTGGATTTTGGTGGGCCTTGACTTGACTTCTACAGTGTTTTTGTCATCATTCATGCCTTTATTTACACCTCCTGGTATGACTTTTGATGGATTTATACTGAGTATAGTGAGTCTGATTTTGCCTTTTCCAATTTGTGCATACTTATAATTCTTCATCTAAGGCTGTGTGAAAGTTGTTTGTATCGTGCTATAGTTCCTACCAACCCATCTGTCTTGCACTGATCACTGATAAGAGTGTGGGACCTCCTCAACTTTTGTTTTCAATCTACTCATCTAAAACTGTATCTTTTGGAGAAGTAATTTGCAGAGACTTTTACTTCCCTTTTCCCTGCTGTAGCATTTTTGACTTACTTCAGTAACTCCAGGATAGCCAACACGATGTCATTGACATAACAAAACCCAGAGGCCTCTGACTTCTTGGCGTGATGAAGGCCTCCAGCCCAGTTGATAGCAATGTCTGTCTGCTGTTTGTTCAACTTCACAGCACCGGCTGGAGGACCGCGAGGATGTGAGAATTGAGAATCAGATTAGGTTGAATTTAGCAGATTACTGACATTATTACTGAAAGATGCTGCATGCCTCTCTGATGAGAGTTCAAATAAAGAAAACTCACCAACGGAGCCCCCGCCTGACAGCTGGCAGAACTCAAATAATCCATCAAACACTGGACAGTCCTCCCCCACATTAACTGTAAAGAAAAGCACAAAATTAGTCAACGTACACAATCAGTTTAATTGACTTTAGCTAAACAGCAAGTCTCTTACATCTCTGCATTTGTTTGCTGTATTCTGACATGTTATCGGGCCGGATTGAACGCAGGAACTTGATGTAATCGTCACTGTGATACTTGGTCATCTCCTCTCCACTCGCTTTGTGTGGACGCTGCAACAAAAAGGGCAAATTACTTACAGCTACTAAAACCAAACTTACACATCCAGACTGTAACTTTCACATACATATATTTCCATCTTTCTGTAGAGGCCATAGTTCAGTAACAGGTTGTGTGTCATGCGGATTCGGTGGGGCTTCATGGGATGCCCCTGTCCATAATAATAGTTTCCAACATCACCTGAAATGAGAACAAATAAAAACACACTGGATTACTATTTTACTCTACAGGCACGACCTCAGTTAGGAGAAGCAGAGCTGAAGTACAGAGGTTTGCACGTATGAAACATCCATGCAGCGGAAAAGGTTGTGAAGGTATCCAGCTGTAACTTCACGCAGGTCTGTTAAGGACCTCAAGCCAAGACACGCAGATCAAAGAGTCTCTGTTAAAGTCCAAAGTCGTGGCGTACACGGAGGATTTAGTGCACTGTGGGTCAATATCGATGAAAAGCATTTTTTTTTTAACCAGAACCACCGACATCTGAAGGAAGTAAGACGACCTAACCAAGTGTTAGCCTACTATTAACCAACTGTATTAACAATGAAGTACCCATTGTTAGCCTGCTAGCTAGTAACATTAACTAGTCCAGTTAAAGTAACAAGGTCCGGAAGAAAACGCTTTTAAGCAACATCTGAAAAGAAACCCTAGTATTTAGACAGTCTGAGCAAATATTATTGGAACATTAAGGCTCTGCTCGGACACAGCGGGACTGTGAGCGGCTCAGATGCTGCAAAGCCGCCTGCGACTCGAGCTAGCTACGTTAGCAACAGTGCCAGGTTAGCAGGAGGTTAAAAAAAAAGAAACGGTAACCTTTGTTAGTGCAGAGAGGCGGGTTTGATTCATCAACACGCCAGCGGTTTAGAGTGCAGCCACCCCAGTACTCACCATCATAGTAGTAGCAAACTTTTTTCTTTGTTCCTTGAGAAGTAAGCGCCATTTTTAGTCCGTTTTTAGCTGAATTTCACCGCCGCCGCACACACACCGCAGGAGACAACGGCGACAAGAGGCGGAGAGTTTGTGCCACGGCCAATCAATGGAGTGTGATGCTACAGTCTCGCCACAGGGGGCGACAGAGGGAGAGGCTGACAGAATCCACAACATGAACATGAACTACAGCGCGGATGAAATTATTTCTGTAGTTTACCTCATTAAAGACAGCAATATCATAATTGTTTTTAGTTAGAAGAGATTTTGCTTTATCCAAATCTCAACATTAACATAGAAGCAGAAGTATAATAAAGATAAAGATCCCTTTAGGGGTCGCCAAAGTGGATCATCTGCCTCCATCTCAGCCGATCTGTCAGCATCCTGTCAGCCTCACCTCTCCAACTTTGTCTCTATTTGTCTCTGTCCTTCTGATGTAGGCATTCCTTATCTTTTCTATCAATGAAAATCTTCAGCTTGACCACCTGACTTTTTTGTTACTATCATTATCTCCATTTTCCATCTTTTTCTATCATAGAAAAAGATGGACTATGGACTATGATTCATAGCCCTCAGAGCCTGCTGTCTGATCGTGTGGGTCAACTGTTCCATCACCATTGCTTCTCTCCATCATACCAGCAGCTCTCCTCCGTTACCTGTCAGTCTTTAAATTTAACGTACATACTCTCACCTCTGCCCTGCCTTTCATTCTCTCTCTGCTGCCTAACACACCTTCTCTTTTCTTTTTCATTTGTCTTCAGCCGACCTTTGCACAGTTTCCACCTTCACCCTGTTGCCCAACAGCACCAAAGGAAGTCATTGTTAAACTGGGATCTGACTGAAAAGGTATGAAGATCTAATTTTTGGTTTGGCAAAAAATTTACTGTGTTCTTCCTGATACAACTCTCTCGATTTATCCAGGACTGGAACCAGCACTACAGGTATGCTGGCTTTTGTCTGGTCAAAAAGCAAAGCAATTAGTATATTTAACTATAAGTAAAGTCAAAGCTAAAACTCAGATTGATTTTGTTTTATTTAACTTACAAAAATAAATTGTTTAGGGAAAAAAAATTACAGTACTTGGGGAAAGCCTCCCTATATTATTATTATTATTATGAAAAACTGAGCTAGAACTGATGCTTTAATTAGTATAAACTAAACTAAAAGCAGTAAACCTACTCAAGCAAACCCACAAGGGAAAAGAAAACTAAATGGAAAACAAAAATTAAAAAGAAATAATAAATATATAGAAAAAACAAAAAATGACTGTGTTGTAAACAGCATTTTAATGATGCAGCTGCTTTCTCCATATTTAATCAGAGGCAAATTTCTCAAATATAAACGTCTGTGTTATGTAAATAAAATCCTACAATAAGCAAGTAGCGCTGCCCCTAAAATAAATACAGCATTGTAAAAATATTATTTGCCTTTAAAACAAAATGCAGTACAAGTTTAAAGAACCCAAGATCAATGGAAGATTCAGAAGTTACCCCAAAACTTACAGTACTCGAGCAATAGCAATAGTTTGACGGCTCTCATGATTTTAGGGTAACGCACTGCAACATCAGCAATGATAAACTAAAATAATGCACATGTCATCTGGTAACAAACAACATTCATGAACAGCTTCTCTTTTTTTACTGAAATTAAAACACTTTCAAAAACATTTATTAAACAGCAGAGGTAAAACACAGCTGAAGCAGTGAACAGTATTTACACGTTAACAACAAGCACCAGGAGAGCAGCTGGTTATCCAGCTACATCAGTCAGTCCCCAGTTAATTCAAGCAGCTTGGCGATCACGCTCCCCTCTGCTGCTGGCTCTGATCCAGCTGGTTCATATTCATAGTTCCATAGGTAATAGTATCATATCTAAGTGGTCATGTCAGAATATATTTGATGCAGAAACTTGGAAAATGTCTGTTTATCCCTATCAGTAGAAAGGCATGCATTCTTCTAAAGAAAAAAATCAAAATCCAGCATCCACTGTCACAGGCTGTGCCTTAGTTTGAATCTGTTTATTGTATGTGTCTATTCCTAGCTATTCCTGGTATTGCCTCTCTGTGGATGTGAAGAAATCCTCCAGAACATTCCTCAGGTACTCGAACGTAGGTCTCTCCTCCGGATTCTCCTTCCAGCAGTGACACATGATGCTATAAAGAGCATCGGAGCAGTTGTCAGGCTGTGGCATTCTGTAGCTCCGCTCCAGGTTCTGGATTACCTCTGGGTTGGACATACCTGATAAAAAATAAATAAACAAATAAGAAATCAAATGTTTTTACAATTATTATTATTACTAGAATGAGTAATACGAGTGTGATCATTTACCAGGGTAAGGAATGCGTCCATATGTCACTATTTCTGTAAGGAGGATCCCAAATGACCACACATCAGATTTTATGGAGAAGGTGCCATAATTAATAGCTTCAGGGGCCGTCCATTTGATGGGGAACTTTGCACCTAGAAACAATGGAGAAGATTGAACAAGAATCTATGAAATGCTTTGAAATAGAGCCGAAGAGATGATATAGGTAAAGCTGTTGCTACCCTCTCTCGCTGTGTATTCGTTGTCCTCTATGAGTCGTGCGAGTCCAAAGTCGGCAACCTTGCAGATGAGCTCATGAGAGACGAGAATATTGGCAGCTCGCAGATCTCGATGAATGTAATTTTTCTGCTCAATAAATGCCATGCCGTCAGCCACCTGCAGGGGACAGCACAAGACAAAAGAAGCATGAGTGTGTGTGTGTGTGTGTTCAAGCACAAAATAAATGGCTGTGTACGGCCTGTGTGTATTTTAGCACTGTGCAATGTTTGTGTGTTAGACACATGAACCAGACAGATTCCCAAAGTAGGGAGTTGACTACTTCCTCGGGTCAGTTCTCTCTACCCTTTCACCTCTGTGCTCCACCCAGGTGCACAACACCAGCTCTACTTCCCAAAACAAAATGCTGCAGTCCTTGCTTTGCCTTCCCACAGACTGAGAGTTTATTACAGTGGCAGTCTGTGACTCATTCAGGTACAACACAGCTCATTTTGAAAGACGTGGACCTACAAGGGACTCTGATAGTGCACTCCGATGAATAAGGAAATTGATGCTAAGGATTTCCACAGAATTCACCACTCCACAAACACAAATTATCTGATACATTTATGGCGATCTGTTCATTTCTCTAGTTTTATCTAGTTTTTCTGAAGCTGCGGTGCATATTTCAGGCGTGAGAATGTGTCACATAGGCGGGGAGAAACCTGAGATGTACGTATGTTTGCGTCTTTCACAAAGTGGCAGTGTGACCTCCACCTCTACCTCTTTATACCTCTTTACACCTTTGTTCCATTCATTTGATTGTGGCATGAAAGAAATAATGGAAAGCATTTAAAAAGTTCTTAAAACCACACTTAGATTTGTGGTTGCCACTCTCAAAATATTATGAGTAAAATCTCTAATTCCTCTAACTGCATGCATGTACTTTGATTTAAACATAAGGTAGGGTTGTGACCACAGCAATAAATCACATTTGTCTCTATGGTCCACTGCATGGTGGTTACAGTTACCACAAAATCTATCAGTGCATAACTGGCTTGAAAACGTTGATTCTGTAAAAATGCGTTCACTGCTGTGCACAAACTCCAGCCCTCTGCAGTGAGCTCTGAGAGAATTTGCCTCTTGCACATCGAGAATCTCGTCAGGTTAGACTTTGAAGCTTCAGCCTGCCTTTCTGTGGTTTTGTTTTCCATTCCCAAACCTACACATTTAACTTCTTTGACAGGTTATATTTCACAAAGTAGGAGTGGGTACAAATAGTAATATATGCTTAAAATTTTGCAGCTGAAGCCAGTGTGAAGTCAGCAGTTGGCTGGTTTAGCTTTGCTTTGCATTAAGACTGGAAAGATAAGGAAGCAGTGGGTCTGACTTGAAAGAAGTTTCAACTACACTTTTTCGTTTTCGACCTAAGCTTATTATAATACTTTCACTGCCACATGTATTCGGTGGCAAAGGCCATACTTTTAAAATTTTAGCTACGTTGGCATCTTTGTGCAAATGTGTGATTAAAAAAAACACAAGATAAAATGTTCAGGCAATAGCCCCCTTGTTCGGTGGTAATAAGCCTCTGTGGTATATGTGCCACAGTGTCTAGACCAGCCTGCATTCATCAACATGGTTTCACATCTGCACGCACACACACACACACACACACGGTTCTGATATTATCACCAGATTAAACTAAGCCTCAACAGTGGGTACTTTACTGCGTGGAAGTGCTTTGCTAGAATAATAGGAAGTGAAAAACGAAATCTTGTAAATAACTTGAAGAGAGGATGGAGATAAGTGGGCAGATATATTCACTGTAACAATAAATGTCTTGCCTGAGATGACATATCTATCAGGACGTTCATGGGCAAATTGCTCCCCTCTGTTGTTTTCAGGTAATCCACCAGGCTACCTGTAAGAAAAATATACAACTTAAGTTTTCATTCATTCAAAAAGAATAACAGGTTGCATAATGGCGCGTCCACATTACTGACTGTTATGCAACAAAGATTAGGCAACAATGAATGCTAAAATGAATTGGAAAAAACCATGCACTGTCCACAAGACTAATTATATTTCCCTTTATCCACAACAAAAGCCCTCGCGATTCTCCGCAGCCATAAATACAGCGAGCTGGACCAGAATAGCACCTCAAATCAGTGAACATTTTACTTGGAGGAAGCAGAGACCATCAGTTAAGTTTCTGATAGCTGACTTTGTGTTGACTTTGATTAGCAGAGAACAATACCTCTGTGCACCACCCAACCAAGTCAGACCAAAGGAAATAGTTTCAGAGGAATGACTGTGCCAGGAAAGAAGAGGCAGTTACTCCTCTGCTTAAGTCCGGAGGACAGTTTTTGAAGTATGAGAACCAGGGTAAAGCTCTTTGTCAAGGTCACAAAGGGAAGCTGGGATGGCACGCCTGTTATTTTCCATCTTTGTTGTCTCTGATAATAAAAAAAAGGGAGAAGCGGAAAAGATGGGAACTCCAGAGCCGTCCTTTCTTTTCACAACAGAAGCGACAATTGTGTCCCGTTAACATGTGGATCCCAGACAAAGACACGGCCTCACATAGAACCAGTGCTGGTGGTTTGCAAGCTACTCACAGACGACTATACAAAGGCACGCCATTCATTTCAGCAGTAGGGCCGTTGTTGTGTTTGTGACAGCATCTCTCTGTGCATTTTGCGATTGTTCCTCTCAGTGAAAGATTTGTGGGCAGTAAACCTTTATTGAGAGTACTGAAACTGCTAACATGATTTGTGATTCACTGCAATTCCTCATATGTTATGTAAGAGGAGAGGGGAAAAGAGGAAGACACAGTGGCGAGATGCTGAACAAACTGTTATTCAAAGTGCTGCGGCATGTTTGTTTACGGCCGCAGCGGTGCAGTGTGCCGACATTTGTGTAAATGTGTCCCTGGAAAAGAGCCAGGCACCATCAGGGGTCTGTGTGAACAATAACACAGTGATTCATCCTCTCCTAATTTAACACCCTTCGTCTCAGACGGGCCGGAGAGACTTCCCCTCGATGCGTAAACACCAGTAACCTGTCTGGAAGGGGCCCAGCAAAGAAGTGAAAGTTCATGTTTGCTTTGAAACATTTTAGCAGCCAGCAGTGAAGGCCACGAGGAGAAGCCGAAAATGGCCTATCAGAGCTTGGCCGCTTCATCAAAGCAGCAAGTTTTGAAGGGAAGGGCCCGTGAGTTACTGTGGCTGCCTCATTCAGATTTCCTCACACGACTCGATTCATGTAAAAATTACAGAGCTTCATCTCTTATCAAAGATCAAAGTCAAACAAACAGAAGGGCAGCTGTGGATGTACCATCAAAACCTATTCTACTGATTCAACAGGCTCACTGAGGTGGAGCAGGTGTATGACGACATTATGACTCAGGGAAAAGAAGAAACGCATTGGGCTGCCCGCTCTTTTGTTCGAGCATGTGCTTTCACCCAAAGTCTGATAGGAGATCAACATGTTTAATCCTGAGCGTCTATAACAGCGCGAGAACTTACAACAGAAATTCTTTTGTCTTTGCTGCAGGCTGCAGGCACAGAGCTCACCCTGACACGGCAGGAGATGTCAGACAGGCTTAGACATATTTTAGATTACTTAATTGAATGGAAAGGAGCTGGTGTGATTACAAACGCATATCTCTTTAATTTACCTTCAAATAGGAACTGCTCAGAAACACTGATTTATTTTCCTTTAATGCTTCAGCTGACATGTGGAATTCCCTCTTGAGTGTTGGGCGCTACTAGCTCATTAGTAAAATTCTCCAGGTTGTGACACATGTTGTGTTTCTGCCTACCATTTTCCATGTACTCGGTGACAATATAGATCGGCTCCTGGGTAACCACAGCGAAGAGGCGGACGAGGCGAGGATGCTGCAGGTTCTTCATCATGTTGGCTTCTGCCAAGAAAGCTTCCACTGACATAGTGCCCATTTTCAGATTCTTGATTGCCACTTTCCTGTCGTTGTTGTAGACACCTGAAAACATATGGGCATATAGATATCACAGGGTGAACTCATGCTGGTGTTTACCACTTAGCACTTTTTACTTTAGTATGTCAGAGCTGAAAAAATTGAGCTAACAAGCAAGTGTCAAAAAATGGCAAGTGTTTGAATGGCCACTAGTGGCTGGTTTAACCTTCCCATAGTTAACAACCTTCCCATAGTCTGGTGCAAAAACAGGTTTCTAACTGTTTCACTGTTTAAATCGTGGCAAGAGGACATGCAAACGCATGACTGTGGGTTGAAGTTTGAAAAAGACAAAAGAAGTGTTATATAAATACACATCCATTTAGCCTTTGGAGTTACACATTACAAGGGTGTGTCTGCCTTGAGTGTCTTAATATTTAATCTGTTACCCACCACCAGTCCAGTATTTGTGCAGTGCACCAGCACAGACTATGACTGTAACTTGCTGAGCGGTTTGTCAGTGAGATGGCTAAAATGAAGTGGGTGACTCCACGTTTGCCGTTGATTAAATAACATTGAATGCTAAATCATTACTTTTGTGTGCGGTCATGACTAACCAAGTCAAGTCAAATGTTAGAGTGCTGCTTGAAACAAGTCACCCAGTACTTTATATAGTGTAAGGTAAAGACCCTAGAATAATACAGAGAAAACCCAAGAATCCGATGACCTCCTATGAGCAAGTACTTGGTGGCTCGAAGGAAAAGCTCAGCTTTAACAGGAAGAAGCCTCTGACAGAACCTCAGGGCAGCCATCTGCCGTGTCTGGGGTTGAGGGTGAGGGGAGGAGCGTTTAAAGCTGAATGGCGAAATGCGGTGTATAAAAATGTTTGCAGGCTCCGTGCTTCTGAAAATGAAATCATTGTGGGTGTAACAACAGAAGATTTATTATCACACAGCACGAATCCCAGCTATGGAGACATTTGGTAAAGCTGTCTTTTAATAAGATGTTTTATCTTTATTTTATTGTCTTTTTTTCCTTCCCTGTAATGAAGGCCGATTGATATCATATCGTGCCAAATATGTCAAACAAAGCAAAGTCAGCAGGACTCCACTCTACTCATTTTTAGAAAATGTAACAACTTTTATCCACAATCAAATGTTAGATTATAACCCTGAACTGATTGCCAAACAAAGCTATGCCTCTACTCCAACTAAGAATGTCCTGTTCTGTCCACACGAGTAATTAAGCCCGTCTAGTTGCCGGCTGGTGATTTGATGACTCTAAACACAGCTCTTTTGTCACCAGTGGAGCGATTCAATGTGGGCCAGGCGAGCAACAGTTTTTGAATGGCTTTCATGCAAACAGGTTCTCATTCCAGCTCTGGAACACTGACACCCTCCTCATGCCAACTAAAGCCACAACCGAGCAGTTTCACTTTCAGTTACACAAAGCGCTGAACAATTCACACCAAACATGAAGTGCAGCGACACTGTGAGCAAATTATTTTTACTATTCAAAGCATCTCTCTGCCCCTTTTATCTACTATGGAAATCTCGTTAGAAGACGTAGTTGTGTATTTTCATGTGCATGCAAATAAACATTTCAAAGCCAGGGACAGTCGCACCCACAATTCAAGAATGTCACTGAACCAATGTTTGGATGAGGATGAAGAAACAAACAGAGCTCTGGCTACATGGGAGCAAACATTGTAAGTATAACGTGGCTGTGAGTGGAGAAGTTCCATTGTTGGTAATGTTTAGCTCTTAAAGAGAGGTTTGTTTGGGATGTTAAATTGTGCTGGCAAATGAGGATGGGGAATAGAGGGAAAGTTACCCCTGCAATTCAGTAATAATGGGGTTGTGGTACAGATTAGTTCAACTGATACCCATGTGATCCAAACACTTTGTGTCTTGTTTACCTTAATCCTTCACAGGAAAGCCAGATTTATGCTGCTTGAGCGATGTTGTGTAACACGGTTAATACCTCCCATCACTCTTCAGTTAACCAGCTCAAACAAGCCTACAATTAAGACTGCATGGAGGAAACGCTTCTGCATACACTGCAGAAAAACCCTGGCGAAAACTTTCTGGCAGCCACGCAGTCAAGGCCACAGCCAGATTGAGCAACTGGGCTTTGTACACACGATCTTTTTCTGCAAAATTCTGCAAACCTTTAAAAGTCATGCAAATGGAAATGCACTTACCCATCCAGACTTCTCCAAACTGCCCAGCTCCGAGCCTGCGTTCCAGTTTCAGAGACTCACGAGGAATCTCCCACTCGTCCTGCCACCAGGGCTTCTGCGGTGCCCTAGACTGACATGGTTTCACCAGCTTTGTGCACAGCCCGTCTGCATCACCTGAATGACAAAGAAAAGAAACGTATAAAATTATTAGAATGAAGACTCCACAGTAACCAGCAATATCGATAATCCCCTCAAGAGGCTGTACGCACGTGAGTGATGATGGACGAGCTCCTTCAGCGAGTTGAAGGATATCTTCGCTGTGATGTAGAAGCCACCATTGTCCATGTTGCGGATCCTGTAGTGCTTCACTCCTTCACCTGTGTTATGGTCCAGATCTCTCACTGACAACGAGTATGATCCTGGAACAGGAAGTTAGAACCATGATGATTTACTCTAAAATGTCCTAACTAAGCTTTTCACTGTCAGACACTTAAGGCTTTCCAAAATACATAATCCACTACAACGCATGAAATTAGTAGCTAATGTATTGGAAATGTCAATATTAATACATCAGTACATTAGTACTATTAAAAATTTTTAATTTTCTCATAATATAGACAAAGTTTAATGCTAAAATGGCCTTTGAAGCAGAAATAATGTTGTGGGCTGATTCGCTCTGCGTAGATTTGCAACATCGTGACAGCTTTAATGCTTAAAGTTGCTAATCTGATCATTTTTACCAACCAGGAGCATTGAAAATCCTTTCCACCTGACAAACCTGAGATACATGCACTATCTACTCCCATGTAACATAAAAATGTTTGCTTTGTTTCCCATAACGCTTTAAACAGGAAGCATATTGGTGTCATGGAGTTGTTATAGCTTGAACACATGTGGTAACCTCTGGGGCTTGAAAATTAAGAAAAGGCTTTGATGAGGCAGTATTAGGGTCTCAGCTGTTGTGAGTGACAGGTCGATAATACGTGTAGCTTCTAGCTGTCTTCCAGGTGTCACCTCACCCGCTTCCTGTCACCGAAATGGACTTTTTGAGCATGTTTGCTGCCATGTTAACAGACCGTCCAGCAAACTCTTCCAGTTTTTCGGTGAGTGACTTACTAACAGCGAGTAGCTGTGTGTGCATCTGGATGCATCTTGGCAATTAAGCTAGCTAATATAGCACTCACTGACCATATCAAAGATGGCCAACGTGATGGGGTGATAGTGGTGTTTGCAAACAGACTACAGTTTTCTCAGTGAGAAACAGCCCCAGCCCTGGTCTCTGTTAACAGTTTCCTGGTGGTTTTATGGGTTTAGTCGCTGGTTTTTGGTGAGATTTTCGATTTGTTGAGTAAAACGTTACCGTAAGTCCATTTTGTAAAGTTTTATCATTCTAAGTGTCAGAGAGCGGGTTTATCGAGAGGATGCTCATTGGCTAACGACTTGTGGTTTTCATATTAGCACTCAACCATCTGGTCCAAGTATTATCACTCATTGCTCCACAATAGTGAAGGCCATAATGCCAAACTTCAAGCTGAAAAACATAGTTGTGCAATCATCTATCTTTTATACACAGCTTATGTTTTATTCAGCTGAAGGTGAGAGTTTGAATCCTGTTACATTTCTGAAAATTTACCGCTTCAAAAGTAAGAGGAAAAAAAAGGATTTACAAGCAACCAAATGATGCAACCATCACTCGATTAAGCTGGCAATGAAGAAAGCATGACAATGATTCTCAGACAGGTTTTGGTTTACGTGGCTGGGGTCCTCTTGTAAAGCTTAATGCACATATGGGAACACCCCTCAGTAACCAGCCTACATTGTAGAGACGCTGGTGTGGTCGTCTTTTTGTTGGAAAACGATTTGGGTGGGTTTTTTAATCTGTTTTTATTGTTTTATGTGTTATGAGGTTTATCTTGTTTTTATGGACTATGAGTCTGGGATAAATAAAGATTGATTGATTGTAATAATTTATATTTTATAGTCATTTTACTACAATGCATAGAAACATCACTTTTCTCACAAAATGTGAGTCACCGTGTGTTCCAGTGTGTTATGAGTCAGAGTTAAATATCTGTGGTAATCACACTGTACTGCGTTGTTCTGTGAGGCTGTACGTGGGCACAGTCGAATACTTTAACAATTATAAGGTTCATTCGACGATGTTAAAAAAGCACAGTGTAGACCGCCGTACAGAACTGTGTGCCAGTGGCTAAAATAATGAATCGTGGCACACTTCAGGGGGGTGAGCATTTAGCAGTCGTGGCTTCATTTCCAGTGAAATTAATGCAGCATGTAAGTCATATTTTTATTTTAAGCAAGGAGCAGGAAAACAAAACTGAAACAAAACAGATGAGACAAATTGGGAAACAGGTAGTGGGATTACGGGAAATGCACGTAATAACAAAACTGACTGCTACTGAGGAAACCAGTCATATTGTTCATGAGCTCACTTGTTCCATTTAGGTTATTAAAGGTTTAAAATGTGACATATAGCATTTAAGTGCATCTCAATGTGAAGTAAAACAGACTGCTGAGAAGCCGCCTGTTGATCTGCGCAGTCGGTTTTCTGTAGAGCATTTTACCTTTGGCGGTCTCACTCTCTCGAATCAGGAAGGAACCCTGCGTATTCCCAGGAGCGAGGAGCAGCCTCATGGCTTCGTTTCTCGAAATGTTCCTGAAGAACCACCTGCAGCGCAAACACACCATATGCTTCACACTTTGAGCTAACCACTTCCCTTCCCTCAGGGACAGATAATGCATTGCATGACATGAGATGGTGTTGAGGTTGAATGACATGGCTTTGAAAGGCGTGTCAGCGTGCTTCCTGTGTGACGTACGGTTCGGTCTCCACGGTGGACAATGCGACAAAGTTGTAGGGGATGTAGCCCTGCTGGCCTGTGGTGAGAGACTCTGCCAGATACCATTCTGGATCATCCCTGCATGTCAGAAGAGGCAGCAACAATACTCTGAGTTAGTTATCATAGCCGTGATGTGTGTCACACAGCTTCAGAAAACAGGTTCAGTTCAACCCCAAAAAGGCCTCAATAGTCTTTACGTGAATAAAATGAAGCGCATCGCTGGGAGGGAGAAAAATATGTTGCTCTGTGTAAAAGAAGAAGACGCTGAAGGGAAAGAAGGATGCTCAGCACAGACTTAATTGTAAACGGCCCTAAAAATTAAAGATTTAAGATCTTGAGCTACATAAATTAATCTTGTTATGTCGTTGGAGTTCTGCCTAAAATCATTAACAATTGTCACACGTTTTAATACAATATTAGCTAGCAGTCGTTCCAGGAAGTTATGTTTTCTATGTCACAAACATATTTTTTTACTAAAAAACTGGTAAATCTTGCTACATTAAGTGTGCATGCAGAACACTAGCTTTTTATATTTTGATATATTAACTTTAACTTTCAAGCAAAAGATTATTTTCTTTTCTGCGTACATACACATATTCGAATGAGTTTCTATTGCACATTTTTATATTTACCCACATATATATAGCACAGTATGTCATATGGCTTTATTTCCTTTGCTGTTATATGTATGTTTTTCTCTTGTTAAAGTTTGTGTTTCCTCTTTCAAACCCGCAAAATCACACGTCTGAATTTTTTGGGGGCATTTTTTTACATTTATTCAATTTTCAACAGCACACATTGACAGGAAGTGTTGGGTGAGATCATGTAGTCATAACATCTCCCATCTGAAAATACATTCTAAAACATATGGCGTGTATTTACAGTGGGTGCTCGGCAGTCCAGCAGACCCACAGCTGTGTGCAAGTATGATTAAAAGCTGAATTTAAGTCATTTGCAAATAAGTTAATCCCAATATTTAACTGAAAACGTACAAAGACAATATAGCAAAAAATGTGCTCAATTTAAATTTGGCGTCAACAATACATTAAAAGAAAATGTGGGGACAGAGCAGTTAGAGACTGGAAAAACTGTGTAATACGCAAAAAAAGCAGTTGGTGGAACATGAAGCTAGAAATGTTAATTAGAAACACGATCGTTTTTATAACGAGCGTCGCGCAGATGTTTTCTAATTTAAGTCTTTATCTGAGTCTTTCGTATTTAACCCTAGGGCGAGGCTGAGCACTTGAAATATCGATACCCATGATCTAAAAACACCACAGCCATCTTTTGGTGTAGTAAACAATGCGTACTGCCATGCAGACATTCTTGCTTATTTTAGCAAAACACTGCTACTCTGTATTATTATTACAGCAGCTTGGCTTCACTTGTGGTCCAGATGTGTCAGCCATCCCAAAAACAAGATTACCCCAGCTGTTCCAATCAACAAACAAAAAAGAGATTTCACTTTCAAAACTGCAACGATTGATTTTCTCGTTTTCCTAACATACACAGGGTCACGATACACAGTGGAAAGTGTGTCAGTCCCAACTTTTTCAAACATATTTCTGGTATTAAAGTCAAAATGAGTGTATATATAATTAAAAACAAAACAATGCAGTTTCTCAGTTTGGGTTGTCTTTGTACAATCATCAGTTAAATGTCCTGGTGTTAAGGTTTTATAGCTTATGCTCCACTATTTATGGGGTGAGTGGATAATGGACCAGATTAGTTCTTGGTTTCGTTGCAAGACATTGCTGTGTGTTTAAAAGCAGATTACTTGTTGAGGATCTTGAGTTTGTCTCCTTTGTCGAAGCCGAGGTCGCCGTCATGAGTGGGCTCATAGCTGTAAATGGCCACCACAACGTTGACTGCAAGACAAAATTTGTAGTTTTAGATACAATTTTACTTGCAATTAACATGAAAAGCTTATGTCAAGCTTATTTCAACCTATTCCATTTTACATATCTGACAAAGACATGTGGGGCCCTTTCACGGCGGCACATTGTAATGCATTACATTACACAGAAAAAGCAAACAATCCCCTGTGAGCGTGAGCTGGCGATGGCGAATAATCCCCTCTTGTCAGAGTGTACGAGAACAGCAAGTAGACATTTACAGGTGAATAATTAAAGATTTATTTATAGGGCAAGATAATGGCATTATAAATTGTTGTCTTTTCATTATTTATAGAACTAACTCCAACTTAGAGGCTAAAAATATAATAGATAAACTAGCGGAAGCTGTTTCCTGCATGGGGAAGTGAATCATCATAAAAAATGTGTCACTACATGATTTACTGTAACTACTTGCTGCAACTGATCCTGGATCACATTCATTATTACACAAAGGACCCAGGAAACAAAGTGTGGCTGTGGTACTTGAGTACACAATAAGCCCAAAGTTACTTGAATAATTTCATGCATACTTGGTCATATTTGTGTAAACAGCAAGAGGAACCACCGCGGAAACCAGAGAATGGAAAGCAAATGGAAAACTTTGTGTTCATAAACAATGAAATGGAAATATTTATAATGTGATGGGATGAGGGAAAAGTCCAGATGTACTGACACTGACACAATAAAAAAAACTATATTACATAATTATGTATACAGTTATTTTCAAATTGTACTCATGCAGTGCATCTATTAGCCCGCAGGAAAATGTCTGAAGTGCTAAACTGAGGCTGTTGTGTGTAACTAAGCGAAATAATTAAAAATGGATTTAACTCCATCAGGATAAGTTTATAGACAAAATTTACTTTTTCTAAAACTTATTACCTGGTAAAGGTGATGTAGGAGGTGTCATCTGCGATGGATATGGAATCAGCTGCTCTGTGTACTGGGAAGAAATAAACAAGATTAGATTTCCATTTTATACTTTGTAAGATTTATGCGGTCAAACAAGACACCATCGCACGTCACATTCACTGTAAGACCGTGAAGTTCTACGGTTTCATACGTGGATCGTGACGGTAAATCGTAAGACATGTGGTTTTCTCCTTTATTTCTGTCATTTCCAGTCTAATGGGAAATCTAATTCTCAGAGAGGAAACAAACAACATTGGACGGATAGTTACGCCCGCATTTAGTTACACAACCAAAAGGAAACTTTCCTCACAGTTATGTAAGTTATACAGAAATATATGACAATAATCAACAACAATCCACACAACACAAAATACACTGTGGGTTTACAGCTTATGTGTTTGTCCCCCAAGTGGTCATTCTCACACACACCACAAACCAGAAGCTTTTCATGTATGGACGCTCATTCATGTGCACCAACACACTCACACTAATGTGCACATACTACACACAAGATGAACACTTACTGGGTTGCATGATTGTGGCGGTATGGGACAGTTGCAGTGTTCGCAGATTTCATCCAAGTTCTCGATCCACTCACTGTCTGAATAGTCCGAACTGCAGTTGCAGCCCATCTTTTCTGCACGGCGGAAACTTGTGGTTATTTTCAAAAAAATCTGATGCTCATAAAATGGGAACAACAAATTAGCAGTGGAAGAAATGGCATCTTAGATTCACCAACGAATGATTCCACGTCGCTTTACAACCACATATTATAATCACTATTTAAAATTATGTAAGTCGAATTCTCTTGGAAAATCTAAAGAAAAACAGTTTGAGTAAATCTTTTTTGGCTAAATTTGAAATTGTGTGCTCTAAAAAGCTTTTGCTTCCGAAAACTGCTTCAGTCGGATGTGACTGAGGGCCTCGCCTCAAAATGGAGCCTCAGAGGGAAATCGGGCTCAGAAATAAGAGTCTGAGACCTGAAGGGACTTTTTTTAAATGCTACCCTGCGTCAGTTAAACAAAATCACATCCAGAACTGACACAGTTTTGCTATAATGTTCAGCACTGTTCAATGTTCAGTCACATCGGGGCGTTTCCTGCTCTCATTCTGGAGAAAGTAAAGCAGGCCCTGCAGAAGTGTACCAGTGTTAATCTGGTATAATCCAGCATCTGCACGTGCTCTGTATATTGTGTTTTAGACTGGTACTCTGTATGAACCGGCTTTCTCAGGCTCGCTTGGCTCCCACCAGACCATTCATGGAAGAAGGTCAGTGGGCCAATCGCAGCAGCCGTCTGTCCCAAAGGCTCAAAGCCGTGAGAAAAATCTGGAGAGTAACAGCCCACTACTGCCCTGAGACCCCAAGAAAGGAATCACAGAGGGATCATAAAGATGTTTTTATTTTATCATCAGCACTCCTACACTTACTGACACACACTCGGGGAGTAATACAAGCCAGCATTTTCCACTGAGGGGTTACCCTCTGCTTTTTATCATCGACATCTGAAGGCTTTTCCAAAATCATACTGATGGTTGTTGTTATTGTTTCCAATGTAACCAAGGCTACTTCAGATATTAAGTGTACCAGAAATGATGTGATGAACCAAGATTTTAAGACTTTTGACTTCAGTCACTCATTGTCAGTTCAGAAGCTTGAAGAAACAAACCATAAAAAAATCATATTTTTGTAAAAAAGAATAGATTTTAATAGAGTGGAATAGATATTCGATTGATTTAAGTTTTTATGTAAATTGCTGGTACACCATTTTAACAGCATACTGTTAAATTTATTTACCGTTTTAACAGTTGTCATTGTCGACATTGTTTCCATATACAGACAAACTTGTATAGGAAGTGTCAACTTTGTATCAAAATACTTTAATACCCAAACTTTTTTTTTTTGAAAATGTTATTTAAAGACAGATTAATAAAGTAGATTTACAGAAGCGTTGGTATTTCATTACAAGAAAACGGTTTGTTCTTTTGTGGTCACATCTTCCTTGTAATGCAGATTTATATCAACAGAGGAGATAACCAGTAGCTGAATGCGCTTTGTTACTGTTGTGAAGCAGGCTGAACATTATTCATTTATTTATGGATTTATTTTGCGTTGCTGCTATTTGTTATTTTTTTAAGTTCAGTAAACTTCATAGAAAAGACCAAATTTGAAAACAAGCCCCAGATTTATGTAGAATATTTGCTTTAAGACAAGAAAGACGTTTAAATCCTTTCCTGTTACACCTTTATCACAGTTTCACTTTACTTCTTTGACCTAATCTTAAAGTAAGAAGAATCACACGTGTGAAACTCACCTCTTTGGATATGAAACGTCTCCTCAAGCGTCCAATAATGTCCAATAATGTCAGATTTCAGGTGCCGCCATTGGGAAATCTTATTTAAATCTTCTTTTTTTAAAAAGAGCTGTTTAAGTGCAGCAAGCAAGTTTTTCAGCACTTGAGCCTAGGTGTGAAGATGTCATCATCCGCTTCTCTTATTATAACACTATCACAGGAGCACTTGTGCGGCGCCTGCATGCACACATGCGCACTATGGAGGGGAGCAACCCAGAGAGTTTCCTGTCGTTGAAAGGTTGAGGGTTGCTCTGCAGGCTTTTAACAGGTGCTTACTGTGCAGCTGTGTGAGAGCAAGGGGGAACGTTATGGGCTCTACGGTAAAGGGGTCAGGACAGCACCTTTCCCAAACACGGAACAAGACATGAATTTTCCAAAACAGTTTAGAGACGGGGGGCTTTTGTAGGCCGCGCTTTTGTGTCGCTCGCTGTTTGCATTTAACGTGCGACTTGCTGACCTTTAAAGTAAAGAACATCTTCAGTGTGCAGCTGAGGTGTTGGTCCAGAGCGGTTCAAAAGATATTTGAATATCTTGCAGCACTCGGGACAGTTGCATTTCCTGTGTCGTGGTTTTATGCCCCAGGTGTTAAGTCAACAAGACTACAAAATTTTCTTTTTTAGTCAAACATGTGGTTTGAGGATATTTTTGTCTGTGGCCAAAAAAGGCTTTAAAATTAACCTTTGGTCTTGGTTTACTCAGCTTACTATTAAAAAATGTGAAAATATAAAGAGAAAAGCCTCGTCACAAGCTCCACGTCTCCTTTAAAGAACATTTTGTAACATAGAATCATAATTTTAGCTCTAGCAGGCTGTCTCATGGTCACATTTCTACTCGAGAAAAGGCATAAAGTAAAAACCTCTCTGCCTGTTAACACCCTCTAAGCCTGTGCTGTCGCATTTTCGACATTTCATACAACTCTAGCCGTGGACCGCATCTCTTCTCTTGTGGTGAACGGCTGCTGCTACATAGCGTGCACTAGCAGGAAGTCAGTCCAAACATTACAGGAAGTGCACAGAAATATGTGCTTAGAAGACTGCCACAGCATAGATTAAGTCTCACTCATGATGAAACCACCTGAGTTCACTCTTTTTTCCGTTAAAGTGCAGAGTATAAATCTAGGAGGATGTGTGAAACGTGCTTCATTTTTCTTTTTTTTTTAATTTTGAGAGTGATGTAAATAGGTAGGTGCATGTGACAGAAGATAAAGTCTAATCATCCAAGAACTCTTCTTTGATACGTGCTGGGAGAAAAAGTGTCCCGCCATGTTTGGAGATCAGCTTTGTCCAGGCCTTCTGGAGCTTTAAGGGTATTCCTTTCTTCCTCTCGACCACAGTTGTCACTACTTCCAAATGTGGTTGGAAATCACATTCTATTACGCAATCAAACTGCGATGCTATCAGTGTGCAGAAAGTTTTCCAGACCTCCTACCTCCTGCTACATGATGCAGGTGCTGGCCTCTTTCGTGAATGTAAACGAGGGCTCTTTTTTTTTGCCTCTAGTGCTTACTCATGTGCATCATGTAGGCTTACTTGGCTTTATGATAAACAGATGGATTACTATTCTTTATTTACACTGTAATATCTTCTGCTGGTTTGATGGCAAGCAGAAAGATACGGGCGAAAAAGGGTCACGGGAAAGTATCTACAGGGCAAAGAATGAGCAGCCTGAGAAACACAAGTCTGCAGCCCTTTATTCTGAAAGCATTCACTCAAGAATACGGCCTCAAGCCGTAGTACTTAATCCTCTGTGTCTTCCATATGATACTCATTTCCATGTGTCTAACTATTGAGGTCCCGCGACCCACATGAGATCACACAACTCCTGAAGTATGCCACTTGTGATCATTTCAACAGTCTTAGTTGCGCTCTCATTTAACACGGCGTCCGCGCTCTGCCAAGGCATATTTGGTGTCGAGCTTGACTATGTCTGCTTCTGCACATCCCTCCAGGGCCCCTTTCATACGTCTGAGTGTTATAGCAGGTCATGGCTGTCTCTTGGGAAGGAAAGAAGATACCGTTGTGCCTGGGTGGCTTTAGGACCGAGGGTGGATGATGGAGATGGATGTGCTGGAACATGTGGGGATGTTTTCCCTCACTTACACCGACAGAAATCATACAATCATCAGCATTTCATATCTCTGTTCATCCATACTCATGTCTGCTCCTCCCATCTCAGAACAAGCCTAACTCTAATTCTAACTTCAACCAAAACTACTTACAAAAAGGCTGTTTAAAAAAAGAAAGAAAAGAGATATCTAACCAAAACTTTCAAGCTTTTACAAAATATCATGACTCTAAACGCTTGAAACCTCAACCTGTTTCTGAAAAAGATGGCTGGGAATGTTTTCATTTCACTCTATTCGCTGTGTGGTTTCCTGAGACACTTACGTTGCTCAGATGAGAGGTTTTTTTGAGAAAGCTGTGACCCATTCTGAACAGGCAGGTGTAACACTGTCTCCCATCATATAGTAATTATAACTGATTCAAATATGATAAATAAAACCTCTTTAATATGTCTTTTATGTGAAAGAAAAAGATTTAGGAATTTACACTTTAAGGCGTTTTTTATATATATTCATTCAGTTAAGTCATTACATTCATATTACAACTTGATTTAACAATCTGCATAGAATAATACATTTAATAGATGTTTTACACTTTTAAACATCTGAATGAATTTAACCAAAGTTAAATTCATTCATTCTTTAAAAAACTAAACTAAAGACAAAATCATTTAAAACATAAAATATACTTGGTCACTGGCCAGCCACATATAGTCTAAAATCAGTGCTCTGCAGCATCCTGACGTGCTAATGAAAAACAAAGAACATCGGACACAAGCTCCTGGTTTGTGTCACTGCAGCTGCTAGGTTGCAGAGATATTTTTGGTTTGTGAAGAAGAGGTGTAAAAAATGCTGGAGTGTGACCTGCCTGTGGCTGCCGTAAGTGTCTGCATTAAAGGACTTTGTTTACTTCAACGTGTTGCTGAGCATTTCTGTATCGGCCCAGACCAGACAGGAGCAGCTGCCTTCATGCATCAGTTTCAGTAAAGCTGTGTTTCCCAAACTTTTTGGCTCGTGACCTTTTAAAAGGGTCGTTAATGGCTTTGCCTAAATCTTACTTGACATTCAAAGTGCCGAAAAATATATTTGATGGGAATACATCTGACTCTTTTCAGAGGTCATGACCCAGTTACTTAAAAAATAAATGAATAAAAATCTGCAGACGTGAACATCATCTATCTAATCATGATGCTTGTAAAAGCATGATGGCAAATAAGAAGTAAAGAGGCTTTAACCTTGCTTAACTGCAGTCCTCACATGGCAGATCACGGTAGATTAAAAATAAAACTTGAGTCATGATTTCAGAGAAGAGACGTTGCTGCTGAGGTATTTAAATGTATTTTAGGGGAACGCTATTAGATTCCATTTTATTGAAGAGAAGCCAGGCAAAGTGAGAAACTCACAGCCAGAGAGATGAGTAGCATGAGTAGCACTGCAGGCCACAGGGGAAATATGTGATTTTTTTTTTTTCATTCAAGCTTGAAAACAGCTTCAATATGTTTTGTCTTTATTTCATTTTCTAAATTGTAACATCTCACTTTTGTTCCAAGACCTATTTAGGCTGGCAGCATAATTTCTGAGGTGATGTAAGGTAGTGTGACCTGAACACGTGGGAGGGCTACTTTCATTTCTGTATAACCTTAAAGTTGACCTAACATTTCCTCATTTTCTGTCAAATGAATAAGATCAGAAATGATTTAGAAATCTGTAAAAAAAAAAAATAAATAAAAAAAAGAAGAAGATTTTCTGTTGTTTTTTTTTATCAGGCAAATTGTTGCTTCTGTTCAGGAATGCAAGTAAATGACTGTAATTCTCAGATAACATTAATTATATTTTTCATTTTATTTTCATTGCAAATATGAATTTGATTAAAGCGCCTGCACGTGCTGACAGATTTCAGAAAATTAAAAGTTCATTTGGTAATTTTCGAAGGCATGCTCTAATGCATGTGTTAATCACTGTATATATAAGTTATATCTGTTCTAGGCACATGACAATGGAGAACAGTCATATTAAACATGAATTAAGTTCCCAATAATGAGGTCAGTGTATGCAAAGTAATCCCCGTGAGCCAAAAGCTCAGGCACAGACTGCTCCAAACACAGTTTCCGACAGTTTTTTCTAATGACCTCAATGAGAGGGAATAACCTTAACAAAATCGCCTCACCTCTTCTCAAGAGGGGCAGCCAATCACAATAAAGGTGGCTTCGGGGAGCTCGTTTCTAACAGTGGGTGGAGTGAACTCAGTAGAAGGTAAATAAGGCATATTTGAAATGTGAATTTCTACTGCACTCCTGCAGAGTCCAAGAATATGAACAGATTTATAAATGAGTTATTGTCCCGCTTAAACTTCTTTGTTCAATATGAATTTGCATCACCAAATCACCTTGGTTTCTGATATTAAAAATATACTCAGTTCACTGAGTATACTTCAGTCTAGCTCTTAGTCTTCATTAATTCTCTCAGTCAACAGCAGAGCTGCCCAGACCTCATCCAGCAGGAAGCTGCGTGATGATAAAGGTGTATGCCCCTGCAGGTCTGTATGCACAGGCTTCCTCATGCATGTCATACCAAGGCACACATCAAAGTCATCAACGTTTTCATTTTCATTCACAGCTGCTAGTGGCTCATCTTTACTTTTGCCCCACTGCGCCATCAACGGAAATAACCCTTTATAACAATAATGCCTACACAAACACAGAGGAGGTGACGGAGCGTCCTCGGTGGCATGAGTGAGGCCTGCGGTCTTTAACACAGTGAGAAACGCCTGGAGTTGATATTCATCTTGGTGAGGCCCAGATGCTTTAGAGGGGTGGACAGAGCAAAGGCAGCCTTCATGGGGATATCACACAGCAGGTCCGACTCCTCTCCGCACTCCTCCAGCTCGTACGTTGCGTCGTCCAGCATCTCCTTGTGACGGTGGCACACTTGCTCCACTTTGAGCCGATGGATCTCCACCCGCAGACGGATCAGCTGACGGGCCAGTCGGTTGTCCTGAACTTGCATTTCCCTCTGAGGGTAGAGGAGGGATGGAGGGAGCGCGTTTGAGAAGAAAGTGAGTTTCAGTGTTCAGTTTAGCAGAACATATGTGGAAGTTTGGATTTGGATGGTGCCTATCTCCTCATCAAAGGGTAAAACTCATGTGGACTACATGGGTTGCAGCTTGTGAGAAAACAGGCACCATATTGTTTCGCAATCTGTGTGTTTAGACTTCTTTCCCTTAAGTTAAGACAAGCAGTCATGCAAGCAAGATCACTGACACCTAAAGAGATGCCTATCTGTTTTAAAGGTGAAGTAGGAGATAGATAGCTATCTGTATTTCTCAAGAATGGATAAGGACTCTGTATTATTTATTTATTTACTTATTCATTAATTAGTTTTAATGATTGGAGATTATCAAGAAGTGCAAATTATTTCTCAGGGCGTGACGCATCTTTAGATAAAAATCAAATCAAATTTCTGGAGGAACTCACCAGCTCTTTTCTAAGATGCTCCAGGGCATCGTCCATAGTGTCAAAGCCACAGATGCTGCCCACAACCAGTTCTGACCTCCTCAAAATTGCCGGCACGGAAACGACTTGCTGTCCTCCTGATTCGGGACCGTCCGCGGAATTTCTTTCCTTCCACGCTCGGCTCTGTACGCGCTCCTGCCACTCGAGGTAGGACGGTCTGCGGGTCTGTAACTTCAGCTTCTCCGTGAGCGCTTTCACGCTGTCCAGATCCTCCGTGTCGCCCTCGGAGGACGAGCCGTCTCCAAGCTCCTTAAAATCCATCGGTGCAGCAGATTGCTGATACACGCTGAGCATTCAGGGAGCAGGCTCGCTTTCTGCGCTGGCAGCTTGGCGATTAGAGCGCAACAGGTCCATGCCTCCTCTCCTTTATAGGGAGAAATAGCGCAGTGACCGCCCATCCCGCACAGGACAGGGAGGCTGGAGAGTTTGCAAGCTTTTGTCAGGCGAGGGAAAAAGATATCCTGAAACCAAAGTCTGAGATTTTATTACTGTGCATTCACAAGTTAAATGACTTAAAACTATTTAAAATAGTTTTACATTTATATTACAGGAGAAACTGCCAAAAGAAGAAACGAATACAGATGTATGCATGTATTTCCTGGACATCAGGTTGATGTGCAGGAATCGCTTTTCTCTTTCTGCTTGCCTTGCTTTGCATTCTGGGGTAGTTTTGATCTAAAAGTGGGTCAATTAACTGCGTGCACTGAAGTACAGATTAAATTTCCATCTGCAGTATGAAAATGGAAATAATCAAGTAAAGTACAACAAACCTGCGCCTGGATGTATGAGAAAAATCTATACATACTTACATACTTACACACAGTCAGGTGAAAAACCAAGTTTTCTGTTCAGCTATGTAAAACAGTAAGTAGCCTACAGGCTTACTGTGCAATTTGCCAACAAATTCCCCTCAAGGTCAGACTGAGCAATGCTCAGAAAAACTGCAAAAACCCAGGAGCTCCATCTCAGACTCTACAGGCCCCAGTTAGCATGTTAAAGGTTAAAGTTCATGACAATAAAATTAGAAAAAGACAGAACACGTTGGCTTCTTTGGAAGGGTTGCCAGGAGAAAGCCTCCTCTCTAAAAATAACATGGCAGCACAGCTTAGGTTGGCAAAGTTGCAAATGAACAGTCCATAAGACTTCTGGAACAACATCCATTTGTTTGTCCATAACGCACAGCACCATGTTTGGAGACACCCAAACATAACTTATCAGCCCAAACCAATTATACCAACTGTGAGCATGGTGGTGGAAGTGTGCTGATTTGGGCACCTAGCAGTCACTGAGTCAACCGTGAGCTCCTCTGTATACCAATGCAGAATGAAATGTGGAGACATCTGTCCAACAGATAAAAATTGGCCAAAAAAAAAAAAAAAAAAAGCAAAAGAATTAATGTGCTGCAATGATCCAGTCAAAGTACAAAACTCAACCTGACTGAAAAGAGCTGAGCATGAATGAATTCCTGCAAACCTCAATGAGCTGAAGCAACGCTGTAAAGACGAGCGGGGCTAAAACTCTTCCACAATGATGTGACACATCGATAAAGTCAAACAGAAAACTGCCAGAGGTACTTCTACAAGCTTCTGAATCATGGAGGTGGAACCCACCATGACTGCATATAAAACTTACTGGATGCATATCTAAACTAGTTATTTTAGGCCTATGTTGGTCACTTTTTTCTTTCATTTTAAAACTTGTTTGTGGTGTGTTTTCTTGCATCAGTGTTCCTGTTTTTATTATTGTGGTTTATGCTGCATGAATTATATTCCCTGGGGCAAAATGTGTGTTTAAATGGATGGATGGGATAGGACAAAGCATCATATTTTCCACTTGGTTCAATAGCCCACACGTGGGTGCGCTGATACACTGTACTCTATTACGTTACGTTTACTCTTTACAATAAGGCTAGATACTTATTTATATATTTTACAGGTGACTTTATTTAATGCAAAACATCTCAAATTGCAAAATATAATGAAACTAGTCAAAGCTGAAAGTTGTAGGTTCAGTACCAGCTACACTTGTTCACACTGTAATGCATCGTAATACCAGCAAAGTTATACTGTGTCAATATTTTGTAGCTGACAGATTTCAATAGTTACACACAGCAAAAGCCAACTTGGCAGATGAGTTGTGATTGACGATTTTTTGTGCTTGAGTATGGCGCTATCTAGTGACAACCTAATATACTACAGGTACTTCACAGTGGCTCTCTTCCCCCCCCCACCCTCCCCCCTCTGCAGTGCGCACAAGTTGTGATAAGTGTCACTTCTCACTCACTGTCTCAGGAAACGTAGACTTCCGCCTTTTGTCGCCTAAAGCAGCACATTTTCCACTCCCACGGCAGTTAAGCTTAGCCAGCTGTGTGTGCAGAGGTGTAGCCACATAAGAGGACGACAATGTTCAGGAAAATATGAAGCTTCTTCTATTTATAGACTTCTTATCGCCAATCAAACAGAGCGCGGCTGCAACGCTGCCCAACCAGCTGTGCGTGCAGAGGAGGAAGCCCGCTTTCGTTTTCTTACAAGAGAGGCGAGGACGTGATTGAGGTGCTCGGCCACTTCTGTAGTTTAGAAAGAACAGAAACAAAGTTCTGCAGACGGACTTTGGGTGTTTGAAGGGGAGCTGATGGAGTTTGCTGAGCACATCAAGACGGCCAATGTGGAGGATGTTGTGCTCCGACAGCCGCTGCAACCCCCGAGCAGAGGAACCCTGTGCATCACCGGCCACCACCTGCTCTTCTCGGACAGGGAGGAGAGTGACTCCCGGCAGGTTTTATTGCTCCTTAGGAACATCGATGCCATTGAGAAAAGGTGAGGGAGGATTGAGATCAGAAAGGTGATAAGGAACCAGATCAAAAACGTGTCTTATAAGAAAAGTAACGAGTATCCTGCAAGAACAATGTCGCACTTTTCTCTATCTCAATTATTTTTTAATTGATTAAATTGATGATTAAATATTTGATGGTGGACTTGTGATTCTTAGAACTTATTTATTATGATTATAACTCGCATGATCAAACCAGTAATCACACTAATCAACACGAAACGGTGTGAACTTGCCGGTAATTCCTCTGATCTCTCATTCCTTCCTCAAATCTTTTTTAACCAGTGTGGAAAACCTTACGGGCTATTCCGGCTTCTTCTCTAATGCAAGCCACAGTGAAAGGTTGGACATCCTCTGTGTTGCCATGTCATGCTGTGTGCTGCTCTTGATGCAATTCTGAAGAAGTAACATTTCCCAACAAGATTAATGCAACGTTTTTTCCGTTTGCCACCCTCCACATGCTCAGAGCTGTGTACTGCTTGCAACTAACAGCTTTTTTTCTTCGTAGCTCTCTGAAACCTTTTGTTAGGTATTGCCACCCCCCCCCACACACACACACACACAACCTACCTGACTCGTTTTGCCCACTTTTTCTGCTGCAAGTCGAGCCTCATGCACCGCCATAGGCAATAAATGGGGCTCTTAGAGGGGGTGCATGTTTTCTTTTGTATAAGAATCATATATTTGTGTGTGTGTGTGTGTGTGTGTGTGTGTGTGTGTGTGTGTGTGTGTGTGTGTGTGTGTGTGTGTGTGTAGGATGTCTGGTTCATCTGGAACAATTACGATGAAGTGTAAAGATCTGCGTGTGCTCCAGCTTGACATCCCAGGCATGGAACAGTGTCTCAACATTGCACACTCTATCGAGGTACACAACTAATGCAACCTGAAACACACAGGCACAAGAAAATAACTGTTGGTCTTAGAGTAGCCTGCTATTTTTCTGCATATGTTTTTCACTTCTTTGCATGTATCGGTAATCTCTCTTTAACTTTCTGCAGACACTGTCCTGTCTGGACTGCGTGTCCGCAATGTACCCTTTCTTTTACCGACCTGTTGATCTCAGCCTGCCGGAGCAGTGGGGTCTCTCATCTCCTGAAATGCACTACAGTCAGATGAAGGAACTTGTAAGCAACATATAAAACTCTGTATGCTTGTTTTCTGCTGTAGATAATTTAATACTTGTAGACACAGACATTTTTCAGGTAACATTTTCCAATAATGTCCCTACAACCACATGACAGGAAAATGCCAGGGAAGTGTAGGGGTCGGGATTCAGGATATCCTTCTTGCTTAGCTTTCATTTGTTTTCCCCTTAACTTCAGAATGTGTTGCACACAGCTTGAATTCATGTATAACACACCAACGTCTTCCCGTGGGAATGGCATGTTGCTATGGTGAAGGGTCGCAGCTGAGGGCAGCATTTTTGCATGTGTTTTACAGACACAAAATTCCCAGAACATGTAGGATATCTGTGCTTTTAACCAGACCAGCCTGAGTAGTGTTTGTCACCCATGATAAAGTGGCTGGAATTTGCAAGTCCCAATTATTTCTCTCCCACCGACTCTTTCCATCACGACAGGAGCTGAGCTGTTCTGTCTAGTTATAAACTACGAGCTTCAACCATTCTTACAGAGTTTTTAAGAATACCTTTTACAATTTAGGGAACTTGATGATTAAGTTTCTTTGATAAAATTAAGAAAAGTGAGAAAGTTGTTATAGCGGTAAGGCAAACAGAGCTATAGTGATTTAACTTAGCCTGATACATTATAGGAGAATTCTTCAACAGCAATGATGGTGAAAGAAGCGTGACACCTTACTTTGGCGCAGACCGGTGATTTGATGCACGGTTTCTATGGATTTATGTCATTGTGATGTTTCAAATAAGAGTGCAGGGATGTTTTAGGACAGTTGCTGAGTGGCTTCCAGAAGGACTTTAGTTTAGCTTAGTTTACAAAAACATTAGAAGTAGCTGTAAACAGCTGATCTGGCGCCCTGCAAGGGTAAGAATCAGTGAGCTTCAGAAGCAACATTTCTGAAGCTCACTGATTACTATGCTGTCTTTTTTTGATTTTACCTGTTTTTATAGGCAGGCTCCTCTGGTCACCAACCTCACAGTGCCAAAAAGACTTAAAAAGACTTAAAAAGAGACATGCCCCACGTTAGGTTTTGTGCACATTAAGGAAAGCAGATATTCAGTAGAGGTCTTTGAAAAGGAGCTTTCTTTACTTGGGAGAGAGCCGAGCTACTGTTTACAGTACTTATGCTTAAGTAACCAGCTGGTTAGAGTACATTTTTATTTGTTATATTGAGGAAATGGTACCTATTCATGAGGTTAACCGATTAGAATCAAGTTCCACAATTTGGGTTTTCAGGACTGCACCTAATCAGGTGTGGGTACTACTGAGAAAACATGTCCCTAAAAGAGGCCACACAGGAGTGATCCTGCAGTCTGGACATGAAGAAAGGTTCAGATCTCCCTAAAATCATCCCTGAGTTCATCAACTGGAAAACAGTCTGTCCAGCAGTAGTCATGGTCTTTTATTTTTCTTAATCTCTTACTAAGAAATCAAATAAGCCATAATAGGGCAGTTGTTATTAATTAAAGATCCACTAAGGATTAGCTTGGAGCATAAGCACACGCTTTATGCAAAATAAAAATAATGAGACTTTCCTCACCTATGAACTGGACTACTCCCAGTCCAGCTCAGCTCAAAGTCCCCTGTGACTTTAGCAACCGGGAGGTTAGCATGAATAATAACAGGTTACTTGATACTAAAGCTCACATTTTCCTTTATCACCTTCTCTCTCACTTTTTTTCAGTATGAGAAGTGGAGACTGAGCACCGTGAACAGAGATTACTCGGTTTGTCCCTCCTACCCTCCGGCAGTCATCGTCCCAAAAAGCATAGACGACGACACACTGAAAAAAGCAGCCAAATTCAGACAGGGAGGACGTTTCCCTGTTCTCTGCTACTACCACAAGAAGAACGGCATGGTGAGGTGATTTAGTGTTCACTTTTAGTGTCACGGTTTGTGGCAGAATGGCTAAAAGCAATATAAAATGTCCAAAAAGTCCAAACATGAACAGAAAACATCCGAGGAAACAAACAATCCAACGACTAACACAGGAGAGACAGGGGGACAATATATAGTCGAAGGAAGTGGGAACGGCTGAGGACAAGACACGGGTGAAGAGAATCAAGACACAGGATAAAATATAACTGACTACCAAAATAAAAGAACTGATTTGCTGAACATGGTGAGCTTGACACAGGAGGATAGACCAGTACTCAGAGGAAAGAGAGTGAAACTAACACTCATAAAACCAGTGAACAGAAGAAAACTGTCAGAAAACTGCAACACTTGAAACCAGGAAGCCATAGAGAAACTCATTCGATAATGATACAAAATACAAGAGAGCCAAAATCAAAGCAATCACACGAAAATAAAAGAATTTAAAGTCCCAAATTTAAAAAAACTGTTATGGTTAAGGCTACACATTTGACTGAACATTGTTAACAGGATGAAAAATGTTGTAGGTCATCATGCGCAGCAGTCAGCCGCTGCTAGGAGCCAATAGGAAGCGCTGCAAGGAAGATGAGCTGCTCCTCCAGGCTGTGATTGAGGGTTCGGACAAAGGCTACATAATTGACACTCGCTCCATGCAGCAGGCTCAACAGGCCAGGATGACAGGTGGAGGGTTTGAGTCTAAATCGTTCTACGACCGCTGGAAGAGATTTCACAGACAGATGGAAAGGTGTGTTTGCTGACTGTCTGATAATACTGATTTGTCAAACTTGCTTCGCTACACACTGCCTCATATGTGTGCAGGGGTAAAGCTCTCCAGGAGAGCCTAATTAAACTGGTGGAGGCTTGTGGTGATGAGTCCAACAACATGGACCGCTGGCTCAGTAAGCTGGAGAATTCAAAGTGGCTGTCGCACGTCCAAAATGCTCTTTCTACTGCCGGCCTGCTGGTGGAGTGTGTGGAGAGGTATGAATAACACCCACACTCTTATGACTTGGAAAACTTTATGGTAATATCTTGTGACTAATTCAATTTTATCTGGAAAGTACCAATTTACAGCAACTCCCATCTCAATGTGCTTTTTATTGTAAAGACTCTATAATATTAGAGAGAAAACCCACCGAGGATCAGCACTTTGTGACAGTGGGGAGGAAGAAATTACTTTTAACAGGAACAGAGCTCGGACATAATCAGGATCAGGGACAGGCAGCTATCTGCCTTGACTGCTCTAACTCTAAGCTTAGTCTTTAAACTTTCCTTTTTGCTAAAGCATATAGTTAGGGCTGGATCAGGTGACCCTGAATCCTCCCTTAGTTATGCTGCAATAAGTGTAAGCTGCTGGGGGATTCCCATGATGCACTGGGCTTTTCTTCTTCACTCACTGTGTTAATAGACCTCTCTGCACTGAATAATACTTGTTATTAATCTCTTTCTCTCTTCCACATTATGTCTTTATCCTGTTTTTCTTCTCTCTCCTCAACCAATCACAGCAGATGGGCCCGCCCCTCCCTCAGCCTGGTTCTGTTGGAGGTTTCTTCCTGTTAAAAGGGAGTTTTTCCTTCCCACTGTCGCCAAAGTGCTTGCTCATACGGGGTCATGTGATTGTTTGGCTTTTCTCTGTATGTATTATTGTAGGGTCTACCTTACAGTACAAAGCGCCTTGAGGTGACTGTTGTTTTGATTTGGCGCTCTATAAGTAAAATTGAATTGAATTGAATGTAGACACAAGGAAGTGAGGGCAAGTCAACAACCACTTGTTTTAAATCTTGAAGAAACAGAAAGAAGGCCATAACTGTCTTCCTTACACACAGGTTTGTTTTTCTTGTACATGTTAATGAGTGTTGTTTCTTCCAGGGATGGCCATTCTGTTCTTGTTCACGGCTCTGAAGGGACAGACTGCTCTTTGCTCATCAGCACTCTGGCTCAGCTCATCATGGATCCATGCTGCCGCACAATGGAGGGCTTCTTGGGACTGCTGGAGAGAGAGTGGATACAGGCGCGTGCCAGGTTTTAAGTCGGGGAGGATTACAAAGAATTTTAAATGTCTTTTTTTCTTGATTTGCTCCCATAAATGTTGTCGAGAATCCAAAGAAATGCATTGTAACATCGGGGATCTCTGTCTACTTCTGACACGAGTTTCCAAACAAGCGGTGAGCTTTTAAAAATAGAAGCACACCCAGCGACTACAGGACTGAGCCTATCTGTTGCCACAAAATTAGATCCTAAAAGCTGACACGTGTTTGTGTGTTTGCAGGCAGGACACCCGTTCCAGCAGCGATGCGCTCACTCAGCTTACTCCCATGCTCGTCTCCAGCAGGAGTCTCCGGTGTTCCTGCTGCTGCTGGACTGCGTGTGGCAGCTTTGGCGGCAGTTCCCCTTGGCTCTGGGCTTCTCTGAGGCGCTGCTCCTGCGACTGGCGACTGAAGTTTATGCCTCGGATTATGGCACCTTTCTGTGTAACAGTGATCAGGAAAGGTCAGTTTTTTCTACATATTTAAAGATTGCTGCCGAGTGTCTTCATTTCAAACTAAGATTCACACTTTGTTTGCCCTTCAATCAGGTGTGCCTTGGAAGTAAAGGAAAGGACTCACTGCTTGTTCCGGGCTCTGCTAAGGCCCACGGAGAGGGATTACTACTCTAACCCCCTGTATGAACGCACTGAGCTAGCAATCTGGCCCTCAGTTCATCCTCAGTCCCTGCAGCTCTGGAAAGGTGAGCTTTGCCCTGCACTTGTTTTCAGACCTCATCTTTTTTAGCCTTTAATGTAATTGCAGTGTTGCTGTTCTGAGCTTATGTTGTTACCGCTTTAGTTTAGTTTAAGTGTTGGTGCTCACTCTGCCCCGCTGTCTAACCCTCAGGCTATTTTTTGAGGTGGACCCAGCAGGTTCGTCACCTTGAAGAGGCTCAGGAGGAAATCAGGAACATGGTCATTGAGTGGGGGAAGTTAGCACGCAGCTGATGCCTCGTTCGTGTGAATGAGGTGGGATCACATGGTTCCAAGGAGTTAAAACAAAATACCTGATTTTGATTTGACCTGTCGCCTTCAAGGTTGCCCGCTGGGCACTTCTGGACTGTTTTCGCCCTGGCTGAAACTTGTAGATCACTCTGAACCTGGAAGTCCCATTCTTATTGCACACCATGGATTTAAAAACGTCTATGCCAGTATGATCCAGCTTTTATTAAAGATACTTACCTGTGAAGAGGACAGTGTACCAGACCAAACAGCAGACTCCACAGTGTTCCAGTCAGGTGAGGAGTGTGAGTGCGTTGAAAAGGCAAGACGATCTTCATGTTCCTCCCTTAGAATGATATTCAAGTTGTAGGCTCACGATTTTAGATGTGTTCCAACACGCATCACATTCAGAAATGTGCAGGGGGCAGAAGAATTCGATGAGGATTAGACTGACTTGGACAAAACCGTTAGATTTTGGATACATGTCTAAATTCACCTGTTTCACAAAGCTGTGGATACCCATTGTTAGAGATGTTAAGCAGGAAAATGGCACACTGAATTGTAACTAAAATGTTTTTCAAAGAAGGGAAAATCACCAACAGTGAAGCTGTCCAACCACTCAGCTCTGTTTACCGCAGTGGAAAATCTTAGTCTTTTTGAAGACGTGTGAAGACTTGCCTTCAAAACGGCAGTAAAGACGTAACAGTATAGAGTATATGAAGTGTCCCTCCTACCTCAGTCAGACTCAGACCAGTTTAGCAGAACAAACAGAAATGGCTGGCGTCCTCGATGCTTTATATTTAGACAGGATCTTAAAACCGCAGCGGTCCGGAGGTGGCACAAACTTGAGAGAAAGATCAGCTAAATTTAAATTAGGTGCTTTTTATTGACAGAGTTGCAGAACTTTGTGATCCTACCTTGTGTGAATTAGAGAAGATGAACCTGATGAATGTTAACAATATGCAATGCCTAATGTGTTTTAATGTACAGTATTTTTTACACTTGCATAAAAGTTTTCTTACAAAAAATGTGGTGCTTGTGTGATTTTAATGCACTAGGCTTGTGTTTCGGTCTAGCATTTTCATATATATTTATCCCATATTGTGTTAAATAATGATTGATGTTACTCTGATTTCTCTTTTCTAACCTGTATGCTAAGATAGCCTGACTGCCTTATGACTATAGATTTACATTTACTAGACTGAAGCAGGAGTACCTTTACAGCTCCCCATGCATCACTATGAACAGGCATATTTCACCAACATGTCTAAGTGATTCCTTCAGAACTCTGGAGCTGTTAAATACAGAGGACAAAACTTGCCAAAGCTTTGTTATTTTTCCAGTGTTTAGCATAATTGCAAAGGGATAATGATTTCATGATATGTATTCACTCATAAATATTATGAATAGAAGTCAGCTGTATAACAGACACACCTCCCAGTCCTGTTAAGCTCAGCTAAACACTCTTCACAATGCAAATCCCTGTGCACAGCAAGTCAGCATGTTTGCACACACGTTGCTTTGCACGCTGGAGACTGTAGTCCTGCTCAGTCAGGAGCCACAAGCCCTGGTGATTACACAAAGTGGAGAAGAACCACATAGCCCAGCATGACTTAACGCACCTGCTTATTTATCCAGCTTGACTGGGTGAACTGAAACGGTGACCAATGGGCTGGTAATCTTTTTGATTCTCACCCCTAAATGCTGTCTTATCAGCTCTTATTTTATAGATTAGTTTAGTGGACTAGTTGTGAATTCACTGTTACATCTGCTGCTTGTGGAACAAGAATCATCTGCCTGGGATTCTTTTTCTAAATCATAAGGACACAGGTAATACATTTCCCCCTTTTTTAAAACATTTCGAAACATCTTGTTTGTGTCCAGGTGTCATTCGAGAGATTTTAAAGGGTTTGGTGTAATATATTTGCTCTGCTTAAGTTTGGTGTAACTTTGTCAAGGACTGCTCCTGGACATGAAACCGGGTGTGCGGGTCTGTGTGCCCTCTGCGGCGGTGCTGGGCCTGTTTTGCCGAGGCTGTCTCAGCAGGTCGCGGAGCTGGCCCGGCCGCAGCTTCAGTTCCACCTCCAGGGAGATGAGCAGGTGGAACAGCCAGGACACCAGCCCCCCATCTCCTCAGGAAAACGTGCGCGTGCTCATCACAGGTGATGCAAATTTCCATCCATCATTAACGCACAATAGTTGCTTGTGTGTGACGTCGATGTATTCAGGAAAGGACTTTTCCACAGTTGCCCAAACACTGAGCCTGGGAAGCTGCCATTGTTTTCTACCACTTTCACTGCGCTGCCTCTGTTCTGAATTGTTGTGAGAGAGAATGAGTCGGATCGTTTCCAAGCAGAGCCCCAGTTTCAGATCAAATCAAGTGTAGAAATATGATAATGAAGAATTTGTTTTACTGGAGTATCAGTGTGAAATGCTACAAACATGTGCTGCAGGGTTTTTTGAGTTGTGTTCACTTTGCTCCAACAGCGGGAGCCCATTTTGATTCATCACAATAGAGTGTGTACAGACAGTGCTAGTGAAATAAAAGGGCCAATGGGTGACTGTGGGGAGAATAATAGCCTGCTGTCACTTTTTGTCCTAGGATCAACAAACAAAAAGCTTTATTCATCTGAAAGTGAAAACCAACAACATGGATTTGACTTTTATCGATTTACCAGTCTTCCACAAATACAGATTATCTGTGTGCACAGGTAGAAAGCTAACGCCTGCCTTTGTCTGCAGGTGGGCTTGGGCAGTTAGGTGTGGGACTTGCACAGATGCTGAGGTGAGATTGTAGAAATTCCTGAGTTCTTGAAACTTGCTAAAAGGTTTGAAGTTTAAATATCATCATACTTTTGTTAATGTCTAGAAAACAGTATGGAAGGGACAATGTAATCCTGTCAGACATCAAGAAGCCTCCACCTCACGTTTACGCCAATGGTATGTAAAATCTAATTCAAGTATGCATATTACTTTAAAAGTTACCGATTACTTTACTTTTTTTCTGGCATCACTGTTGTTTTTTAGGCCCGTTTGTATACGCTGATGTTTTGGACTACAAACACCTCCGAGAACTTATTGTAAACAATCGCGTCACTTGGCTGGTCCACTACAGCGCTCTGCTTAGTGCTGTGGGTGAGGCTAATGTGGCTTTGGCACGAAAGATCAACATCACAGGTCTGCTTGAACATGCACATCCTTTACACATAACCAGGTTTTAAGGAACAATCAGGGTTGAACTCGTGCTCTCTTCTTTTCTGCCCATCCAGGCCTACATAATGTGCTGGACTTGGCCTTAGAGAACTGTTTGCGCCTCTTTGTCCCCAGCACTATTGGGGCATTTGGTCCCTCTTCTCCACGTGACCCGGCCCCTGACCTCTGTGTTCAAAGACCTCGAACCATCTACGGCGTGTCTAAAGTGCATGGTGAACTGATGGGGGAGGTAAAATGTTTTTTGTACACGTGCTTACAGAGACGCCTGTGACTCCATTTCATTTTCAATCAGCTTCTCTTTCTTTAGTATCTCCATCATAAATACGGCTTGGACTTCCGCTGCCTGCGTTACCCTGGAGTGATATCAGTTAACACACCTCCTGGTGGTGGAACTACAGGTATTACCTGTGTGTGTTGTGCAAATGTACTCCAATCCATTGGATGTCATAGACTAAGTGCTCCGGACCTCTGTCTTCGCAGACTACGCTGTTCAGATCTTCCATGATGCTCTCAGCACAGGTCACCATGAGTGCTACCTGCGACCCGACACCCGTCTTCCCATGATGCATATCTCTGACTGCCACCGTGCCACGGTAGAGTTCATGCAGGCTCCAGAGTGCCAGCTGTCACTGCGCACCTACAACATAGCTGCCATGAGCTTCACCCCTGAAGAGGTGGCCCAAGAAATCCGCAAGCATCTCCCTCACCTCAAGGTCACCTACAATCCTGACACTGTCCGCCAGACCATTGGTATGGTATCTTTTTGTTTTTAAACCACTGGTTGGACTGATAATAAACCAATATAAAACTAAATTGTCCTTGATGGTTTTTGCAGCAGACAGCTGGCCTGTAAGATTTGATGACACCAATGCCAGGAGAGACTGGGGCTGGGCGCCAGCCTTCGGGCTTGAGGAGTTGGTGTCGGACATGCTCCGCTCCATCCGAGACAAGAGGACCAGCGAGGGTTTGCCAGTCAGCTAGCAAAACCTGCTGCACCAAGACTAACCAATGCCCTACCTACCACTGACTTTTCTTCAGTCTACATTTACCAACAGCACACTTTGTTTTACTTCACTTTTACAAATTGTCAACCAGTATCATCTGTTTGTCTGGAGCATTGCTGCACCGTGCCAGGGACTGATTGTAAAATGGAAATTCTCAGTCATAACCTCTTTATATTCAGTGGAAAGTGAGATGTCAAACACGTGCACACACACACACACATGCACACACACAGACACACACACACTTCAGTCTTTTCAGGGAATCAGATGCTGTCAAACCTTCTCTTCATCTTTGTGGTTTTTATTGTTCTCATGGTATAAGCATCACTTTACACATGGGCATGTTGCCTCAGGTGGAACAGAAACATTTCTTAAGCTTTAAAGAGTTTCAGATGTTGATCACATGCATGAGCACACCAGCGTGTTTCAGCGTCTGTTACAATATCTAACACAATATGGACAAGTTCCACGTGTAGAACAACAAATCTGTTGGACATTTTGAATCCAGGATCATCTGGAATGACTGACTCAGTTGACTTTGGACTGTAATGAAAAATCATGTATCCTGGCTGTTTTGTAAAGCACTCTTTTATAATATAGGCTATCAAACGAAACTCACAGTATATACAACCGCACTACCTTTGCCGTGGCACAGAACAGGAAGCCTTTACTTTTTTGCCAGCGGTGTGATTACAAATATGAATGAGTAACAGTATCAAATGAGGCCGTATTTACTTAGGAAAACAATATATTAAAAATGCTGTGTACTTTGAATCAGACCTTTAATAATAAAAATGTTATTTACCCAAAGAGCATTGAATACCGTACGCTGCCAAAGTTTCTTTTTTCTGTGTCGTTTTTGCATCCAAAACACCCGATCAGCTTAAAAACAAGAACGCTATAAAATGAAAAATGTAACTTCTATTTAAGAAATAGTTAAAGTTGTCTCATATGCTTTCATTCTCTAATTTGTTTGAGTAACATATACAAAATTAAGGTATTCACCAGCCACTTTGTTAGGTACACCTGTTCTAAATATCTAACTAGCCAATCACACCGATTAAGGCATGTAGAAACAGTCCAGATAGTCTGCTGGAGTTCAAACCAAGCATCTGACTGGGGAAGAAACATGATTTAAGACACTTTAAATTGTTATTTTCAGACTGGCTAGATTTTCCAACACAGCCATTTCTAGGATTTACAGAAGTCTAAAAAAGAGAAAATATCAAGAGAGTGGCCGCTCAGGTGAAAATCTAGCGAACAGGAAGGCAACAGTAAATTAAACAAAACAAAACAAAACAAAAGAAGTTATAACCAAGGTCTGCAGACAAGCATCTCTGAATACACAACACATCAACGCTTGTAGCAGATGGGTAACAACAGCAGAAGACTACACTGAGTCCTACTGGGTGAGTTAAAAACAGGAAACTGAGGCTACAAGTCACACAAGCTCAGCAAATTTGGACAAAATAAGACTGGAAAAGCATTGCGTGGTTGACAAGTCTGGGGGATTACTGCATGTAAACACAACTGGTTCTCTTACAGAAAAAGCAATTAGTCTCAGTTTCAGAAATCTAATTTAATGATCGTCATTATGATGCATGCAAATGTTTAGTATTCTGTAGGAAATGGACCACCAGTTGACAAAAGCAAACTAAAAAAATGTTACTGAAGTTGCTTTGAAGGACAAAAAACTGATAAAAATGTTCAATTATTTCCCCAATTACCACAAGAGTGATGATATAAATGACAGATTACCTCTTATTTTTTATTCCAACATAACACTTGTTTTGCTGCACACAGAATTTTCATGGGAAGCTCTTTAATTTTATCATTTTTTGTTTTTCTCATTTGTTTATCTGAGCATTTATTCTTACTGGTGAATGGCGGTTGGTGAGGTTCAGGTTTTGACAAGCCCCTAACTGGACAATGAATAAAAACAAAATACCTTTTTAAATCCACAACATTTGAGCAAACCAGTTTAAACCAAGGTTTGGGTCTTAATAATATCTGTGCAAGCTGTCTCTGCATATTGAGGCACATTCTAGTCTGCCATATTTCGTGCATCAGGTGATGAGCGGAATCTTCTTCCTCCTCCCACTGTAACTGCAGTACCTGTTGCTTCCTGTGGGGGCACTCCATTCATCCGGCTCGTCACCCTGAATTTCACCGGCGGACCAGCACACAGCTTTCTCCACAGCACAAGTTACGATCCATTTCACCTAAAATGGACGCGGGATTCTTCCGCGTAAGTTCTTCAAACTTTTATCTTTGTATTTGGTATATTATTATTTAGCTGCATGTAGATCTATATACGTTTTATGGGATGGATGTTTCCTATGTGTCTTCAGTGAAGAGCCATGCAGCTAGCTAAACAGCGGTCAGGGCTTCGACTATCAACTGGGAGCCAACAGTCTCAGGATTTGCAATTAGTCTGCTTCACTTGGTGTATTCTGGGAGTTGTTGCGTGTTCCCTATATTGATGTTTTCTGTCTTATAATTTATGAAAGTGTGTAACTTCTTACGTTAAAACCCCGTACGTGTTATTTTACAGACAAATTTACAGGAAATAGACGAGTCAAGTTAGCTAGCTAACTAAAGATGGCGCCCGGGCGGTGCATCGCTCCTGTCTCCATGAGCTAGTCACGACTGCTGCTGTGCTGGCCTTAGCAAGCCCTCCGTGTTTGCTGAATAATGACATTAATGTGTCTTTTAATATTCTGTCAATGTCAACTCCGCTGTCAGTCAAAGTAGCCTTCGGGCTGTGCCTATTATTAGCCTGTGCGTTCGCTTTCGAGGATTAAGCAAGTGGTTAGCATGGCTAATGCTAACCGACTGGTGTCAGTGTCGCCTGCGGCTCAGTTAGATGAGCTAAAAAGAACATGAAGTGGCGCTCTAGGGAACACACGTGTCTTAAGTATTTATTTTAAGACACGTTAGCTTGAGCAACGTAATGTTTTTCCATCTTAAACTTTGACTCTCGTTAATGTTATCGGTAAGTAAGACTGCTGTAACTAACATGGGCCCAATAGTGAGGAGGCTGTGCAGCTTGAGACTAAAAACACTGTTCGAGACGGGTTTCTGTTCTTCTCTGATTTGACATCTCCGATGAAAGCTGATCATCACGAATCCGCTGATGTTGGCTGTTATTTCTGCAGGGTACGAGTGCGGAGCAGGACAACCGCTTCAGCAACAAGCAGAAGAAACTGCTGAAGCAGCTGAAATTTGCAGAATGTTTGGACAAAAAGGTAACATTTGTTTTTACATTTTATTTTCTCAAATAATTGTTAAAAAAATCATGTTAAATAGTTAACTACAAACTTGTATCAACATGAGGCAGTTTATGGCAATCTGTGTAGCCTGGACATTCATACACCACAGGTATGAGGGTGTCTGTGAGAGACATTTTAATGGCCACCACCTCACCAGGCCTGTGATTAATGAGCTTAAGTCAGGTTTTTTTTTTTTTTTTTTTTTCTTAATCCGGTAGCAAAAAATAAAAGGTAAATGTTCATTTTTCTGTTAAATAGTCATTACTTTAACTTTGGTTTATTTATATATAACCTGTTTATATTTTTAGTCTCCACCCAAATGCCGTTTTTGATCCTTTGCAGGGGACTGCCTGGTCAGTAACAGGTGGGACAACAATTAATATACAGTGGGGCAAAAAAGTATTTAGTCAGCCACCGATTGTGCAAGTTCCCCCACTTAAAATGATGACAGAGGTCAGTAATTTGCACCAGAGGTACACTTCAACTGTGAGAGACAGAATGTGGAAAAAAAAATCCATGAATTCACATGGTAGGATTTGTAAAGAATTTATTCGTAAATTAGGGTGGAAAATAAGTACTTGGTCACCTCAAAGAAGGAAAATCTCTGGCTCTCACAGACCTGTAACATCTTCTGTAAGAAGCTTTTCTGTCCCCCACTCGTTACCTGTATGAATGGCACCTGTTTGAACTCATCATCTGTATAAAAGACACCTGTCCACAGCCTCAAACAGTCAGACTCCAAACTCCGCCATGGCCAAGACCAAAGAGCTTTCGAAGGACACCAGGAAAAGTATTGTAGACCTGCACCAGACTGGGAAGAGTGAATCTACAATAGGCAAGCAGCTTGGTGTGAAAAAATCAACTGTGGGAGCAATCATCAGAAAATGGAAGACATACAAGACCACTGATAATCTCCCTCGATCTGGGGCTCCACGCAAGATCTCATCCCGTGGGGTCAAAATGATCATGAGAACGGTGAGCAAAGATCCCAGAACCACACGGGGGGACCTGGTGAATGACCTGCAGAGAGCTGGGACCAAAGTAACAAAGGTCACCATCAGTAACACACTACAACGGCAGGGAATCAAATCCCGCAGTGCCAGACGTGTTCCGCTGCTGAAGCCAGTGCATGTCCAGGCCCGTCTGAAGTTTGCCAGAGAGCACATGGATGATACAGCAGAGGATTGGGAGAATGTCATGTGGTCAGATGAAACCAAAGTAGAACTTTTTGGTATAAACTCAACTCGTCGTGTTTGGAGGAAGAAGAATACTGAGTTGCATCCCAAGAACACCATACCTACTGTGAAGCATGGGGGTGGAAACATCATGCTATGGGGCTGTTTTTCTGCCAAGGGGACAGGACGACTGATCCGTGTTAAGGACAGAATGAATGGGGCCATGTATCGTGAGATTTTGAGCCGAAACCTCCTTCCATCAGTGAGAACTTTGAAGATGAAACGAGGCTGGGTCTTCCAACATGACAATGATCCAAAACACACCGCCCCGGGAACAAAGGAGTGGCTCCGTAAGAAGCATTTGAAAGTCCTGGAGTGGCCTAGCCAGTCTCCAGACCTCAACCCCATAGAAAATCTGTGGCGGGAGTTGAAAGTCCGTGTTGCTCGGCGACAGCCCCAAAACATCACTGCTCTCGAGAAGATCTGCATGGAGGAATGGGCCAAAATACCAGCTACTGTGTGTGCAAACCTGGTAAAGACCTATAGTAAACGTTTGACCTCTGTTATTGCCAACAAAGGTTATGTTACAAAGTATTGAGTTGTATTCTTGTTATTGACCAAATACTTATTTTCCAGCCTGATTTACGAATAAATTCTTTACAAATCCTACCATGTGGATTCATGGATTTTTTTTTTTTTTTTTTTCCACATTCTGTCTCTCACAGTTGAAGTGTACCTCTGGTGCAAATTACTGACCTCTGTCATCATTTTAGGTGGGGGAACTTGCACAATCGGTGGCTGACTAAATACTTTTTTGCCCCACTGTAGTTGAGTAACATTTAAGGAAAGCCACAAAAGTTTTTGATTTAAAGTCCTTCTTTTTTTGTCACTGTAACTTCTTAAAAAGACACAAAGTGACAGTGCGGTTGAGGGTAGGACGCCATCTAGAGCGCACCACATTTGAATAAAAGTGATTATTGCAACACGTTATCACTTATAAGGAAAACTTGACACATGACATTTTAAAAGCAGATCTTAAAAGAGCCAAATGTGTGATCAGTTGCTACATTAACGTTAAGCATTGTTTGTATTTGTCTTCTGTCTGTGTATTTTTATTTGTATATCACATATCAGATTCATGTTACTTGCCCAGTGGCTTCTAAAGAAAATGAGCTTTTTTTTTGATAAATTCTGGCATGTGTAAGTTTTGTATTATTTTGGATTGATGACCACTAAGTTGTTCCATGGTCCACACATGGTTACACATTGGTCTTAACAAGCAAAAGATCCCAGGTTCTTCAACATAACGACTGACCCATGACGTCCATTAATATAAAGCGTCAGAGTCAGATAAAAACAATTTTAAGGTGCGACGAGATAAAAATTAAACTGGATCCCAAAAGGGAACTTTTTTTGTACAACATCTAAAAGTTAAGACAAGTACAACAAACATAAAACCAGACAGCTTTATAGAGTAGAATGATACATTTGGTAAAGTAAATGTAATATGGCAAAACTAATATCTTGCGTTAAATTAAATTAAAAATAAATACAGTAAAATATAGATTTATGCAGAAATATAAAGCCGAGCTTTGTGCTACGTTTTTCCCCCCAAAGCCATCCGTGGTGAGAAAATGTTAAATCTTTTGTTTGACAAAAAAGGTTTTTAAATTTACCTTGTATGATTTTTAAATATGTAAGTCAGATCTTTTAAGGACTGTAAAGCTTTTTTTCTTCTTTATTTAAATCCTTGCCATAGAATGAATCACTGTGTTTTGTCTTGTGGGATTTGTGTGTAATCTATTTAGTCGTCAGACAGAGTGAAATGGACAGGTTTTTGTCAGATAACACAATCGCTTTGTGCTCTGATTGCATTTTGTGCCCATTTTGAGCCAGGAAAATCCATGTTACATAATAATATATTTATAACAAAGCAAAAAAAATAGTTAAAAACGACTTACTAAATCTGGCTACAAAACAGAATCGCAAATATCAGATGGAATTAAAGCAGCTGTGTATAAAACAGTGTGAGCTGGCAGCGCAGGGTTGAAATAAACCGTTAAGATGAGAGAAGAGACAAAACGTTATGAAAGATATCTTGTATCTGTACAGGTGCATATAAACAGGTGCTGCTGTTTCTCATCACTAACGGTCTGTTTCACGCTCAGGTGGACATGACCAAAGTGAACCTAGAAGTCATCAAACCTTGGATTACGCAGCGAGTCACTGAGATTTTGGGGTTCGAGGATGACGTCGTCATAGAGTTCATATTTAACCAGCTTGAGGAGAAGGTAATGTCTTTAATCGTGTTTATTTTTTGTTCTTTCAGAACTGTCATATATTGAAGGGCATTGCTTAGTACTTAGTCAGTAAGAACGATATAAGCAAATAATTACACGTCCTAGTCAAACTGAGATTGAATGGGAAAAGTAACAGTTGGTGTAAGACTGATTTATAATGACATTACCATGTTTTGCTGTTATGTGACAAAGTGCCTTTATCCAGCAGTCTTCTAATGATGATGTGATTTATGATTTAAAAGGCCTGAACCAATATGGATGTTATACCTTGCATCAGAAGTATAGCACCAACACCTAATTAGCTCTCTCCTGAGCCCAAAGTCACTGAGCCCAACTCTCCCTTCATGATGCAGTGTGTGGTTTGAGGTGAGTTATATGCAGGGATCACCTATATCATGTCAGTGAAAGAAACGCCTAAAAAAAAAATAATTAAAAAAAATGCCATAATCATATTCTTTGTAGGTGTTGACAGCCCATCGGTAGACTGCCCAACTCTCTTTAAACGTAACAGGAGGTACAGGCTCAAAACAGGACATAAAAGGGCTGAAACAGCCTGATTTTCTGTACTTTCTACCAATTGGGTTATCACGCAAAACTGAAAAGTATTGTCTCACTGGCCACCTCTGATTGCAAGTTTTTACTGTCTTTTGCACTCTGTTGAGTGTGGTCAGAAGTGTTTTCGCTTTCACTTGTTACCACACAAAACAGTCATGTGAGGGTGTCAAGAACACAAGTGTTATAACGTCACTGCAGCAAGTTGAGAACTTCAACCTCTGGAGGTCAGCATAAACCTCGTAAGAAACAATACTTTTCAACTTGGTTTTAAGTTAGTACAAGTTCACTTATTTTCTACAAAACCCCTCTTAACAGTAAACCTGTAATATTGTAGATCCTATTTTTGTAGACTAAAGTGTACATTCACTCCAGGCTGTTTTATTTTAAGCATTATGTCCAGCTGTTTTCCTTTCCATAAACTCTACTCTGTCCCACTGATAGATCAAAGCATGTAAGATGTCTGGAACTTGGGTAACTTCCATTGCACAGACATACTTTATAAAACAGGAAACATTTCAGATAATTTATACTCTGTATTTGTAATTACCATACTGTCAGTGTACTCGTATATTTTTTGAATGCAAGTTTTGATTTCAGTGCCATTTATCTTCGTTTATGGCTCATTATTCTAAGAAAATCCAGATGTATGTATTTTCATATTTTATGTCGCCAGCATCACACATGTGTATTATTTTTTACTTATTATTTTATCTTTTACTTGCCAGTGGGTGGGCTGTTTGAGCTAAATTTAAAGGGTACTGTTGCATAATGGAAAACAGTTGATACAGTTAATGAGATTACGCTATCTCACAATCATTCTATCAGTTGTTGAAATAAAACTCAGTTTTTGTGTAACTGTGTACTCATTATTGCTTGTTCGTCTCTTGCAATTTAGATAAATGATATAACATTAAGCTCATGGTGGTTGAGTCTCAAGCAGTAGGGAGGCGGAAGCAAGCCAAGGGAGCTCCGTGCCCACTGATCCCACGGGACTCACTGAAGACACCGGAACTGTACTTGCAGTGTTGGGTTTTAATGCACTCTGTATTGTGGCTGTTTGTTTACCTCCTGAAGTGTAGACGGTGGGGAGACTGGAAAGCAAGGGGTGGGTAGCGGCCAAGGGGATGTATGGTAGTGGGCTAGCACTGAAGAAATCAAATTATACTACAATTTCTTTGTATTATGGGAGGTTTTGTTTTCTTCTTTTTATATTTTGTTATGGTAGATTGTAAATCTAGGGCAGCAGAATTGCATGCTGTGTTTATTTTATTTCTTTAACATCATTAGATGTGTCTCCCCTCAGCTAGCTCACAATCTCAGTTTCCTGAGTTTGTGAGTACAATTTAAATCAGTCTCATTTTTGTAGGTTGAGTCTAATATTGGATCCAGGGATGTTAAATAGCCTAGTCAGTGTCTTACATGTTTTTAAGATGGTTATCTAAATAGTCTGAGGTATAAATTTATAGAGGAGTAGAAGGTAGGGAGCCCCGTTTGTGGGACCCTACCCCCCCTTGCTGTTTGGTCTTCAAGTATTTCAATGGCTACGTTTTTGTTTTTTCTCTCCTCCCTTCGTGTGTGTGTTGCAGCACCCGGATAGCAAGATGATGCAGATCAACCTGACTGGCTTTCTGAACGGGAAGAACGCCCGGGAGTTTATGAAGGACCTCTGGCCCCTGCTGCTGAGCGCCCAGGAGAACATTGCGGGCATCCCATCAGCTTTTCTGGAACAGAAGAAAGAGGAAATCAAACAGAGACAGGTGAGTTTTTCTAAATGGTGGAAGCGGGGATGGGCAAGATCACGCTGAGCTTGGTGGCTTTCCATTTATCTTTTTTTGAAAGTGTGTCATACAAGACTTTTTTTCTTTTTTTGGGTGGGGGGGTGGCTTTTGTTGTGTTTGCACAGCTGCTCCTCAACAAATTACATGTAGGAGGGGACCTGTAGCACAGACACGGGAATATAATGGTGTAAAATAAGTATTGACAAATTGCAGTAATAAGACCCCTTTTCTGTTAAAAAAAACTCTATAAAATATATCATGTTGAACTCAGTAATTATTTAAAAATAGGAGCAAAATGATTCATTTCTCATTGATCTGTTTCTGGCAGATTGAACAGGAGAAACTTGCTTCTCTGAAGAAGGTGGATGAGGAAAAGAAGGAAAAGGACCTTAGAGAACGGGCTCAGTCAAAGAGCCCCAGGAGGTACGATTATTTTCATTTTGAGACCCATAGATGGAACTACAGCTTGTGAATTCGTTGTAGAACATGCAAACCTCTTGTATTTGCCTCTCTGGCCAGACGGAAAACGAGGTCACCATCGCCGCGAAGGAGGTCGCCATCACCACGGAGGAGGTCACCAGCGAAGCGGGAAAGGAAACGCAGCCCCTCACGCTCACCAAGGCGCAAACAAGCTAGTCCAGTTGGTGGCAGTTCACCCCCTCCGCCCCTGATGCAGCTGTCCACAAAATCTTCAGAGGAGCCAGTAGAACCAGATACTTCAGGAAGAGCTGTGCCAGAGGCAGTCGTCCAAGAAGCTTCTACCACCTGGTTTGTGGAATTCTTGCTTTTATTTGAAGTGGGCATTTAGTTGGACTGGTATTATTTAGAACTTAAGACATTTAAATACTTTTCTTTTGCAGTGAGACAGTTGTGGAAGTAGTGAAAGCCGACTCTGTGAATGAAGTCAAAGAACAGTCGCCAGAGAAAACCCTTAAGAAAGAAGAGAGACCGAGGTCACGAGAAAGGGAGAAGGACACAAGGAGGGAAAGACACCATCGCTCACGCTCTCATTCTCGTTCTCGCAGACGCCGCTCGCGCTCTAGGTGATTTGACGTGTGGCTTTAACTTAAACTTTCATTATGAAAAATCAAAGTCTGTAAAGGAGTTTTCTATATTTGCTGATTCTCTACCCAATCAGATCGTACTCCCCTCGCAGAAGACAAAGTCCCAGAAGGAGAATGTCTCCTCGTCGTAGGAGCCCTCCTAGACGTGCGCCAGCTAGCTCCAGGCACAGACCCAGGCGTTCCCCCGTCCGCAGGTCGGCATATTTATTTATTTTTTTGTATTGGCATGGATTTAATATTTTACTTCATGTTGTCTGTGGTATACAGACGCCTTTAAGCCTTTTTTTTGTCCTACAGGAGGCGCTCCCGCTCTGCTTCATCCTCTGGTAGCAGCTCATCAGGCTCTCGCTCGCCTAAAAAAGCAGTGAAAAGAATATCTACCACACCACCCCGAAAACAGGTCCATCATCCTGATACTTCCATTAGTCCCACAGGCAAGAACAGACGATCACCGTCTCCACGAGCTAGAAGGGGCCGGGGCTCTCCTTCCCCACCCAGATCATCAGGTGTGCTTCAGTTCCTCCTTTGTACATTATATTAAAATATTTTTACCTATGAAAACATTTGAAGACTTTATGCTTCTTTTGCACAACCAATGTTGGATTCCAATGTTAAACTTAATGAGTATCTCTAAGCTCGTTGCTGATATTTTAATAAATCTGTGACAAGTGCATATAATTTTTGCTGTGCATTGTTTTTCAGGGTTTAAGAGAAAACAAGGAGGAAGGGCTGATTCTCCCCCTGACAACGTCAAGCCCAGACCATCTGAAGGCTCCGACTCGGGTAAGTGTAAAACGTGTTAAAGAACCATGCTGCCTTTCACCTCACGGATCTCGAAATATGGTGACTGTTTAACACTTTAACTCATCACTTTGCGCCCTGTGCAGTTACTGTGGCTTTCAGCAGGATGTACATGTTCACTTGTCATGCTTGTGCACCGTATTGTGTACTTGGAGAGCTTAGTTGTAATTATTCTCATTGAGAAATTTAATTTACCAACACATAGTTGGGTACTTGTGTGAAATTCTCAGCATTCCAGAGCCTCAGCCTTTGGCTTGCTCCCACACTGAGAAGGCTGAGTCTATGTAACCTGAAGGATCTCTTTACAGGGTGAAGCTGAGCCACCAGAACTGTTAAGAAACTGTGTGCTAATGCAAGGGGAAACTATAAATGTTGTAACATGATGACAGACCAAGCATCACAGCTATAAGTCTGTCTTCTGTAATACTTGTAGCATTTCCTTGGCAGTCTGTTTCCGGCTTTGCTAACACTGATGGGACACTCAATGCTCTGCATTTCAGAGGAGGATAAAAATGAGAAAGGGGCAACAGCAGATTCGGTGCAACAGCGACGTCAGTATCGCAGGCAGAACCGACAATCGTCTTCAGGTTAAAAGCGTTTTTATCCCCGTTCTTTCTTTTCCCATACCCCCGCCCCTCTCTCTTTAACGAGTCTGTCCATGTCATCTTGCACTCATCGTCTCATGGACTTTTGAAGCTGTGTCCTAACCCCAACCTTGGTGTTTTTTCCCTGACCGCATACTGCCAAGGCTTCGCTGAAGCAGCTCTTGATGTCATTTGTTTGTGTGGTTTCAGAAACGGGGTCTTCATCCTCAGAAGATGAGGCGCCCAAGAGGGCAACAGGAGGGTCAGGTGCCAGAAATGGTGAGGTCAGGAGGAGGCGCAGTCGTACACAGTCTCCTCGAAGGCGACACAGGGATCCCTCCCCGAGGTCAGATAACACAGTATTTACACATTATCTGACTTTTATTATCTCACTTTAACCTCGAAGTCTTAATAGTTTGTGCTCTGCTTATATTGTTTGTATGTATTAATTTTATTCCTCTGCGCCGACAGAGGCCTACTCAGGGCCAGACAGTGTTACGTTAGTACAGTGTATCACTATCCGCCCACTTTCATCCATAATGTGGCACAAATGGAGCTGCGTGGGTGCTGCTCTTCCTAAAAGTGGATGTTTATTTTCCACATAACATAGTAACGTAGGCTGTACTAGCTGGAGAGCACTGGATCACAGTCTGTGTTGTTCATAGAACAGCTAATATCTTTTTTTTTTCTCTTTTTTTTTAAGTCTTGCTCATTGTGCTCGTGCCTGGCAGTGGGCCAGTCTCGACCCTGGGCTTTGCAGTACTGTGGCTGAAGCTGACTTGCAGTCAAATCTAAGTTAAAGATTGTGACGCAATTTTTACATTAAGAATTTGTAGCTTTTTTGTCACTGGCAGTTATTTACTGTTGTGTGTGTGTGTATATATATTTTAATCCAGTGATTGCTTTAGTTTGGCCAGTGAATCCTTTATTACCAAATTCCTTCAAGGTCTGTATAACAAATGTGTTGACTCTTTACAGACCTTGAATAAAGCTGCAGCTTGTCTAGTTATGGGAGGCGGGCGGCCACAAGTTGGTGACTCTGATTTTGTTTTTTCCTTGCAGGAAAAGACGCTCTCCATCTCCAGTACGCAGACGTCGCACCCCTACTCCTCCTCGGCGTCGCAGATCTCCCTCTCCTCCTCAAAGACGCAGGTATAAGAATGTTTCCTTTTAAATTTAGACAAATGATCTCTCCAAACTTCTGTGTTGCAAACAGACTCCTGGGCAATAGCATGTGTTTCATACAGGAGTCATTGTTCCTGTCTTGTGGTTTTTATGAAATACTTAAAATTTTATGAATTACTTACCAATTTTAAAGTATTTCCTAAAGGTTGTATTTCCTGCTTCACAGGTCTCCTTCCCCACCACCCCGTCGTAGATCTCCATCCCCCAGACGATATTCTCCCCCTATCCAACGTCGCTACAGTCCTTCACCTTTGCCCTCTCAGAAAAGGAAACTGTCTAACTCGCCAATGAAACGCTCTTCACCGGCTACCAAGCGACGTCCCTCCAGATCCCCCAGACATAGAAGCTCTCCTCCTCCAAGAAGACGATCCCCTCCCTCCTCGACATCTCCACCCAGACACAGGAGGAGCCCCATGCTGCCACCTGGGCGGCGAAGCAGAGATGCTCGATCCCCTGTTGCGGCATCCAGACGCCTCTCCCCATCCCCTGCAAACCGCAGTCACGCTGTTAGAGGATCCACAACCCCCCCACGGCGCTATGAAACCTTGAGCACATCTCCGTCTAACCAGCACAGACAGCAGTCACCTCCACACAATAAAGTCATCCGCAGAGTTTCACGCACCCCAGAACGCCGTGACAACCAGAGGTAGGGATCACTTATGTATCAGACAGAACAGCGTTTCAATTTCTGTTTACCTGTGACATTTTTGTGTGCCAATTATCTGATGTCACCTGTGTCATCTCTCTCAGACCATCTCCAAGCCCTCAGCCTATAAGAAGAGCGTCCTCCAGATCTGTTTCCCCTGAACCAGCAGCTCAGAAACGTCCGACTCAAGCATCCGCCTCCCCCTCCCCGTCTCGCTCTGCCAGTGCGTCTCCACCACCAGCCAAGAAAGCCAGCAGCGGTTCTGGAAGTCGATCTCCAAGCAAGGTTTGAGCTTATTCGCAGATATAAAAAAAAAAAAAAATTGAAATTGAAATTTTTTTTTTTTAATGAAGGATGGTGGGGGTTAATGGTCTAACTGTTAAAATCTGTGCACGCCAATCATGGCAAGTTATAGCCTCAGGAAGTTGAACTTTTGCAGCATTGTTAAAAGGAAATGTCATCATATATGTTCAGTGTTTTTAAAACTTGAAACTGTAAATTCTAAATTCCTCCAACAGAAACACATTAACTGTAAGCTGAGCTGCAGCACCGTTGCCATAATCCTTCTCTTAACTTTGTGTTGATATAAACATGCTTCATGCCTGTGTCGTCAAGTTCTGATGTTTCTCTTTCAGACTTCGGATGTTGACGGCGGTGCAAAGAAAAAGAAGAAGAAGAAGGAAAAGAAACACAAGAAGGAGAAGAAGCATAAAAAGCACAAGAAGCATAAGAAGGAGAAGAGCAGTAGTGCTGCTGTGACTGGAGACACACAGGAGAACCAGGCTGCAGAGGAGGACAGAGATTCCAGAAAGGTAACATCAGTTTCCCCTCTGTCTGATTTCTGTTCGGTACAACAGCGGATATAGGTCGTTGAGT